>NC_133326.1:455335540-455656095 GCF_042186555.1 Aquarana catesbeiana
AGGACGCACTACACTAACTTGTAAATACTGCAGCTGCCTGCGGTACTAATAGGATCAGAAGAACACCACCAATTTGCTTCAGGTAGCTTTAGGTGCATACTGTGCAGAGGACACAGTACACTAACTATAAATACTGTAGCTGCCAACCTGTGGTATTAATAGGAGCAGAACAACAGCAATTGTCTTGAGGTAGCTTTAGGTGCACACTGTGCAGAGGAAGCAGTACACTAACTGTAAATACTGCAGCTGCCTGCCTGTGGTACTAATAGGATCAGAAGAACACCACCGATTTTCTTCAGGTAGCTTTAGGTGCACACTGTGCAGAGGACACAGTACACTAACTATAAATACTGTAGCTGCCTACCTGTGGTATTAATAGGAGCAGAACAACAGCAATTGTCTTCAGGTAGCTTTAGGTGCACACTGTGCAGGGGACGCAGTACACTAACTGTAAATACTGCAGCTGCCTGCCTGTGGTACTAATAGGATTAGAAGAACACCACCAATTTTCTTCAGGTAGCTTTAGGTGCACACTGTGCAGAGGACACAGTACACTAACTATAAATACTGTAGCTGCCTACCTGTGGTATTAATAGGAGCAGAACAACAGCAATTGTCTTCAGGTAGCTTTAGGTGCACACTGTGCAGAGGACACAGTACACTAACTTTAAATACTGCAGCTGCCTGCCTGTGGTACTAATAGGATCAGAAGAACACCACCAATTGACTTCAGGTAGCTTTAGGTGCACACTGTGCAGAGGATGCAGTACACTAACTGTAAATACTGCAGCTGCCTGCCTGCGGTACTAATAGGATCAGAAGAACACCACCAATTTTCTCCTGGTAGCTTTAGGTGCACACTGTGCAGAGGACGCACTACACTAACTTGTAAATACTGCAGCTGCCTGCGGTACTAATAGGATCAGAAGAACACCACCAATTTGCTTCAGGTAGCTTTAGGTGCATACTGTGCAGAGGACTCACTACACTAACTGTAAATACTGTAACTAATAGGACCAATAGGATCAGAAGAACACCAGCAATTTTCTTCAGGTAGCTGTAAATACTGTAAAAACACTTGCCTGTCAGTAGGAAGAGAATAACAGGAAAGGATCTAGCTAAACAGAATAGAGTATATATATATATATATATATATATATATATATATATATATATATATATATATATATATATATATATATATATATATATATATATATATATATATATGTATATATATATATATATATGTATATATATATATATATATATATATATGTATATATATATATATATATATATATATATATATATATATATATATATATATATATATATATATATACGTATATATATATATGTATATATATATATATATATATATATATATATATATATATATATATATATATATATATATATATATGTATATATATATATATATATATATATATATATATATATATATGTATATATATATATATGTATATATATATATATATATATATATATATATATATATATATATATATATATATATATATATATATATATATATATATTTTAGCCATTTGCTAAAATCATTTAAGTTCATTTTTTTCCTCATTAATGTACACAGCACCCCATATTGACAGAAAAACACAGAATTGTTGATATTTTTGCAGTTTTATTAAACAAGAAAAACTGAAATATCACTTGGTCCTAACTATTCAGACCCTTTGCTCAGTATTTAGTAGAAGCACCCTTTTGATCTAATACAGCCATGAGTCTTTTTGGGAAAGATGCAACAAGATTTTCACACCTGGGAATCCTCTGCCATTCCTCCTTGCAGATCCTCTCCAGTTCTGTCAGGTTGGATGGTAAACGTTGGTGGACAACCATTTTTAGGTCTCTCCAGAGATGCTCAGTTGGGTTTAAGTCAGGGCTTTGGCTGGGCCATTCAAGAACAGTCACAGAGTTGTTGTGAAGCCACTCCTTTGTTATTTTAGCTGTGTGCTTAGGGTCATTGTCTTGTTGGAAGGTAAACCTTCGGCCCAGTCTGAGGTCCTGAGCACTCTAGAGAAGGTTTTCATCCAGGATATCCCTATACTTGGCCGCATTCATCTTTCCCTCGATTGCAACCAGTCATCCTGTACCTGCAGCTGACAAACACCGGGCTTAGACGGCTTCCCTGCTGAGTGGTATTCCCAGTTTCAACACTTGATATGCCCATTTCTTCTGCATACTTATAACAAGGCCTTGAACACTGGAATTCTCCCCCCCCTCTATGAGGTAGGCTTTTATTATTTTATTACAGAAACCATGCAAGGATCCTCTTAAATGTGACTCTTTCTCTTATTAATATCAATGTTAAACTCCTTGCCAAAGTCTTGGCCAACCGTCTGAACTCTGTGGTTGGGAAACTGGTCAGAAGCGATCAAGGAGGCTTTATACCTGGCAGATCTACGAGAATGAAAATCCGTAGACTGTTCCACAATCTTCAATGTCCCCATGACTGTACACCTACCCGGCCATTGTGTCCCTGGACACATGTAAGGCCTTTGATAGTGTAGAATGGCCTTATCTTTTCCAAGTACTACAGTAGTATGGCTTTGGCTCCAGCATTATTGCTTGGATAAGACTCCTTTACACCTCCCCAGTGGCCCGCATACGAGTTAACTCCCACGTTATGGATAGTTTCCCTATTACTAGAGGCACTAGGCAGGGGTGTCCGTTGTCACCCCTCCTCTTTGCCCTGGCTATGGAGCCGCTAGCTGTGCGCATTCGCTGCTCCCAGCTAATTAGGGGCCTTCCCATTGCCACAATAGAGGAATGAATCTTGTTGTATGCAGATGACACCCTGGTGTACCTGGCTGACACCCAGGACTCTCTAAAGGCGCTACTATCAGAGATAGACAACTTTGGTGACTACTCTGGGTTTCGGGTGAACTGGGACAAATCTAATCTTTTCTCTTTGGACCCTGATGCAACCTTGCAGATTCACTTGGACTCCAGACTACAGGTGGTGTCCTCTTTTAGATACCTGGGGGTTATAGTGCAGTTACCCTTGTCCTCCTATATTGAAAACAACCTGTGTCCCCTACTGACCCAGCTACAAATAAGACAAAGCAGTGGATGGACTTACCCCTAGACCTAATGGGAAGGGCTAATACCCTTAAAATGATTTATCTACCTAAGCTGTTATATGTTCTAGCCAACTCACCCTGTAAAGTCCCTGAATCCATCTTTAAATGGATAGATACAATCTGCACAGCATTCCTGTTGGTGTGGTAAGTCCCCTAGGGTGGCACTAGAGACATTGCGGTTACCAACGCATCTGGCAGGTTTAGCGTTCCCTAACTTTTATTTATACTATTTGGCCTCCCAATTGGTCCACATTCATGACTGGCTGCACGCGGTTGCGGCAAATGCCTGTACATCCACAGAGGGAGCTATCGCCTCCTCTCTAGAGACCCTCCATAATATTATATACAGAAGTTGAGTTCCGGCCCACCCAGGCACATACATACTAAATACCTCACTCTCCCTGTTTAAAATAATTGTCTCAAAAATTTCAAAGGAGTCATGGTCAACGTCCCCTAACAACCCTCTGTGGTTCAGTCCAAACCTGAAAGAACCGTGCTCTATACCTGACCCACAGCTTTGGGATTTATGTCCTTTCAGCAGATGAGAGTTGATTTTGACCTGTCACGCTCATGTATGTTTTTCTATTACCAACTCCGACACACTATTCCTGCCCAGTTCGGGTCTTTAGAAAACCCCATCATCACACCTCAGTTAGAGAAAACACTATGACACCCTAACCCTACTAAACTTATCTCCACATACTATGCCGCCCTTATAAATGACTGTAACCCTAGATTTCTAGTGACCCAGATGAAATGGGCCTCTATGGACATTACACTTACAGAGGATGACTAGTCGCAATTCAGTGACACATACAAGACCTCAGTAATATCCTCCAAAGATCGTATCATACATATAAAAATTTTTCATCTATCCCACCTAACTCCTGTTAGGTTACATAAATTGGGATTGGCTCCCACAGCAGACTGTTTTAGAGGATGTGGCCAAGCAGCAGACTTTTTGCACTGTTTCTGGACTTGTCCAATAGTCCAAGACTTTTGGATGGAGATAGGGTCTTTCATCTCATCAGCAATAAGCCTACCAAATATTCTTCACCCCAAGAACTGCCTCCTAGGCATTTTTGGGGATCTCCACATTTCAACCCATGCAAAGAGACTTCTCCGTATCCTCCATTTCTATGCGAAGAAAGCCATTCTACTGTCCTGCAAAGGATCACAGGTACCTATAAAATCCCTCTGGTTGAAATTGATCAGTGACTTTTTGAATCTATACAAACTCACGTTTGAGGTTCGGAAAAGATCCAAAACCTTTCACAAAATATGGGGCAGATGGCTGGCAAGCCCTCTAATTCTTACTACAGGGTAGATACTCTGCGGTATACTATTCCTAAAAGGTGCAGCACACCTTTTCCCATATCAACCCCCTGGGTTGCTTCGTGACTGGAGAAATGCATGTTGACCATTCCCTGTAACTTGTGCTTAATAATCACAAGAGACATGTAAATTGAAATATGTTTATTGACCACCCAAGTGTATTCCTGCAAAATGCAATGCTATGGATAACCAAAGTTTTTCTTTTGTATGTTGATGTACAAAATTCAATAAAAATATCTTTAAAAAAAATTTAAAAAAAGAACTCACAGTGTATTCAGTCACAATGGGCTGTGTAGTGAGCGTGTGACAGCAGTAAGGCTCCCGGCTCCAGAAGCTTAGTGGTCCACTGGTGGACTACCAATAAAATGTTTGGGAAAATAGGGAAAAGCTGCTTCAATGACAGGTAGTTAAACCATTCCAAAAAGGAAAACGTTTTAGGAGTAATTTAGAATACACACTGTGACAAATAGATGGTCTGACACCGTGTAAGATGCAGATAGTGCCTGTTTCAGAAAATAAATTGTCCCTAGACAGGTGTAAAGACTGACATGAGACAGGTGAGTGTTGTCCACAAAAGAGAGTATTCTGGGGGGCGTGATTTGACGGTGCTCAGGAATGGCCGCTTGATCAGAGAGCTCCGCCAGCTGGAGAGAACTATGGAGCGACTGAGCCTTCCAAGAGCAGACCATCCACCTATACCAAGCACCTACACGTGGTGGGAGACCCGGAGGATGACCTCCAGCAAGAGATAGGGAAAATTTCAGCCTAAAAAGCTGACTGCTTTCTTCACTAAACCGGCACCTCTGGTCAGTGAAATTAAAGATGGCGCCGCAGCGCCCGCTACATGCACTGCTTACACAGATCTCCCAGACGAGCTACAGGTTGCACAAGACTAATCCACACCTCCCTCCACCTCTGATGACCAGGCCACTGACAGTCCCATCACAGGCAGCCCTTCAAAAGGTAGCATGCGGATGGATGCACCACCGCTGAGATTACATGATGGAGCCCTGCCATTTAACCCTCTGCAATCTAACCAAGACCTTCAATCCTCCGTGGCAGCATTCCCCACCACAGGTCAGAATGTTCTGGACATGACCACAGAGGAGATGCTCCTGTCACTACAATCATCACTTTTGACAGACCTATCCTCATTAATCTCCAAATTCTCTACAGATATACATGATCTAGGTGACAGAGTCACATACATTGAAAATAAAATGGAGGACAGCACCACCACTATAAATGATCTTGTGGATGCTTATGATGACATGAAGGATGAACAACACTGGATGAAATCTAAGCTAGCGGACCTAGAGGATAGGTCTGGCCAAAACAACGTGAAACTAAGGGGGTCCCCGAATCTATCCCACTGCCTGCACTCCTTCAGTACGCAAAAGATCTTATGTCAGCGATTCTGCCTGAAGCTACGCAACTCGAACTTACCTTAGACAGAATATATAGAATAGCTAAATCATCTCATCTAGCTGTTTCAGTGCCCAGAGATGTACTGATGAGAGAGCACTTTTACCACACTAAAGAAAAATCTAAACATAACCTACAACTGAGACGCCAACTAAACCCGCTAACGAAAGCCATGAACAACCACAATATCCCATACAAGTGCCGTTATCCCGCAACCATACTGGTCACCAAAAATGGCATTTCTCACACCATCTCTACACTAAATGGAGGGATGAAAATACTACTTTCCTGGGGGATCATAACAGATCTTTCAAAAGACAACAACCCTTTCTCAATCCTGTCACGATCGCTGCCTCAACGTGGCATATATTCCGGCACACCGCAAGGAAAACATGGATAACGTTACGACCAAGAGGTCTATACCTCAGATAGAAGTGTTCTCTCCAGCCCCCTGGTATACACAGCCTGTTATTGTGATTGACTGTTTACCCCCCGAGGCGGAATTGCTGATTTCAGCCCAATTTATCCGCTGAACTTCTTGTACTACGTTTATGACGCATCGAACACTTTACAACATCTATCTGTAAGTCAGTAACATATGCTCTTCTTGAAAAACTTCAATAAAACTAATGTTGAAAAAAAAAGAGAGTATTCTCTAGTCAGTCATGAGTATGTGCTGTGAGAGCAGCTTGAGGCTTCACACATGAGGTTCTCATTTCCAGAATCCTGGCCAACACAGTCATGCTGCCTATACAGACTGTTTGAGATTCAGAGTTGAGATTGTGAATGGACAGAGGTAGTTGACTAGAGTGTCTGAGCTAAGCAAGTAGCACTCTGAGGGGTTATCATCTGATGAACCAAGTATAGATCTTACATGTGCATGCAAGAACTATCACTTTAAGTGCTGCTGGCACATCTACTCTTGTATGCACACATAACACACAATGCACTGCTTTCTGTGGCAGTTGCACTTGACTATTTGCTGGATCTATGCATGTTGCTGTGAACTTTGTGAGCTGTAAGCCTGCAGTATAAATGACCTTTAGGTTACCGGTATTAATGGGTCAGCTAGAGCTTGTGTTTTGTTTTAAAGGATGTTACTACATGATGATGTGGAGGAGTTCTTGCAAGTATCATCACATATTATTATGTTGCCATGAAGTCAGTTCTTGAAGGGAATCTCATCAGACGTGGAAAGAAGCAAGAATATATGAAGCATAAATTGACTAACTAAATTAGTGTTAATATATAGGTACCAAGATATTAAGAGTAGACATATTTCATATAGTCCATCACTTAATGTTAACAATCAATTATAAACCTATAAAAGTTTATCCTAAACCCTTGCCACTCATTTAGCCAATCATTTCAACAATGTACGTAGCCATATAGATCTACACCTCTCTTTAACACAGCCACACATTACCTTTCCCATCTCATTTTCCACTCTCAAGCTAGTTTCATAAATATTGGGCCTCACTAATAATAAGAATAAATCTTCAGCCCTCAGGATATCTCTCATGGATACCACTATAACGTCTCTAAAACAGAACTTAATTTTTTTTTTTTTAGGTCAACAGAACTTTAATTTTACTTAGTCTCCCACTTAGAATACTTTCCAAAACCTAAAACACTTCCTGGTACTGTTTCAACTTATCTGGGATAGGGAAAAAAATACAATAAAAATTACCATACTTCCAAAACTCCTATACTTATTCTGCACTCTTCCAATCCTTATCCCATCTTTGACACTCAAAGCCTAAAATCATATAATAATGTTTATATGGTCAAGCAAGAGACCATGAATTCCCAAACATACAATCTTTACACACAAATCTCAAGGTGGGCTTGGAGTTCCCAACTTCTTCAAATATTTTGCAGCTGCACAAATTACCCCCCTGGTATCTTTATTTACTTCAGAAGAAGCCCCGCAGTGGGTTGACCTGGAAGCTTTCTGCTGCTCCTTGGGCACCCCTCAATCACTCCCTTGGCTCCCATCCAAGTCTCAGCCCCTATCCATGAGCGTTTTAACACTGCACACATTAAACATATGAGATACTACAAAATACTAGCAAAATTATTTCACTATACCTGCGTTTGCCACCACTCTTGGGTAACTGATTAATCTCCCCTGGTCTGGAGTCACTCAGAGCCCTCAACTGGTGGAACTTTCATAAATTCCAACACATATATTCCTCCTTAATTAATTACTCTATTTACAGTTGGGTGGAAATTAGGGAGAAATACCAAGCCCCATCCTTAGCACTCTTTCGCTATATGCAAATCAAATATTGGCTTACCTCAGTGCTTGTTAGCAGAGACCTCACTACCCAAATTTCTATCTTTGAATCTACTAGCATGCCACTTTTCTCCTAAGCTGAACTCATTTATTTCTAGCTTAACTGTTTGACTAAATACACTGACCATGCCTATGTTTCCAAATAGGAGAGATACCTCCAGTGTAAAAAAAACAGGGAGGGCTGGCAACAAATTTGGTCCACAATCACCTTATGCTCTAAAAAAACATAACCACAGCTAAATCAGTGTGTAAAACTGTTATCAGGTGGTATATGGTCCTATTTTGATTGGCACACTTCCACCCTTCACTCACCAACACATGTTTGTGAGGCTGCAGTGTGATAGGAGATTTATTACACACCTGATGGACCCATACCATACTTAGCAGCTTGTGTACCAAAGTGCTTAAGCTTTTACAGACCCTATTTACCTGCCCTTTGCTGGTTTACACTTCTCCATCTTAAACCTCCAGCTCTCACCAAGACCCAAATCAGATTAGCCACATTATGTACTACTAGATGCCAAACAAATTACAGCAAGAGCTTGAAAAAACAATTCACACATTTCATAGAAGTCTTATAGGGCATAGACACATGTTTTATCAATAGGAAATTTACTAGCATTCACTCGGACACCTACAAAACAAAAAATGTCTTGCAGTTTGGTCCCCATGGATACATCACAGCCACTGTTCATTACCAATGGCAATCTATACAGGCAGTCCCCGAGTTACGAACAACTCCTACTTACAAACGGCCTCAAATGCCAGCCACTTGTGCTCTACGCTGGTCCTGAATACCTCCGGACATATCCCATACTGCAGTACTACATGGCCAGAAGAGCCCCAGATAACATAACAAGCACCCAGAACATCCCACATCCATTCACAGGCGGACATTACACTTACAAATGCAGTGTTCCGACCGGAAGTTACACTTACAAATGCAGTGTTGGGTCTTACGAAACAACTTCGACTTACGAACAAACCTACAGTCCCTATTGTGTTCGTAACTCTGGGACTTCCTGTACATCCCAGTAGGTGGTGTGCCTTAGACGAGTACATGTGGAAAGCCCTGATGTCCCCCCCCCTTCCTTATGCCCTCCAACCCCTCCCTCTCTTCCGTCATGCCTTTTCTACTCACCTGCTTTCTCTACACATTTTGTAAAATCTTTACATAATTCTCTTTTCTTGTTGCATAGGTTTTTTCCTCTTTTTGAAATGAACCATGTTCATTCAATTGCCCCAGACTTGCACCATCACTGGCATTTATCCAGAATCCCAGTTCAAACCTTTCTAGCGGTAGCAAAAAAAACCTCCCTCCTTTAAAAGAGAAGAATTTTTTTTTTTTTAATTGTCCATTCATACTTACTTAGGTGGATGCAGCATCAGTGCGAAACTGCATCTGTCCCCCGCTGCCTCTTCACTGAGAACCGAGCCACCGAACACTGCTGATGGCTCAGTTATCTCAACTCCCTGAGCGGAGAGCTGGTGACTGTCAATCATCAGCTATCCTGCCCTGTTCCTCCAAGCTCACTGTAGCATTGAGCTGTGGAGGGGTGGAGAGCAGCTGTCTCAGCGGCTCGCTGAGAGGCTAAGACTGCCATCAGTCTAGGCACCTGGCGGATCCAGACTTCGGAAGTCGGAATGACGTGGTGCCTGGACTGATCCTGGTGACGTCAGCAGAGAGCAGACTTCAGATCGCTCTCTGCTGGAAACGGGTCACAGGAGTGCAAAACTAATTGCACTATTGTGACCCAGAGGAGAAGCCCAGCCAAATGAGCTCAGGATGGACTTCTCCTTTAATTTGGAAGAGATAAGTTTTAAGCCTGACATGTGAGAAGCCAGAAACGGGCCGCAAGCCAGACTGATTGAGAGTTAGAGATTGTAAAGGGACAGAGGTAGTCCTCATCTAAACAGATTGGTATGTCTAAATTAGGCAAGTAGCAGCCTATATACAGTATGTGCAGACAGCAGATTCTGGTCAGATCTAGAAACTGAACTGAAACCTGTTCAGCAAGGAGGCTGAAAATAGACCAGCTTTGTCTTAAGCTTGAATAGACAGGTGTGCAACAAATAACCAGGTAGCTAAAAGAAGTATTTTTGTTATGCTAAACAACCCCTGTGTGAGTACACCCTGGTGTTACTTTGACATTTAGATAAATAAAGATGGGCTAAAAGCTATAAAATGCCTTTGCTGAGTGGACTGAGTCCTTGGAAAATTCCCCATTCTTAAGTTAAATCTCACAATTGGTGAATGATTCGAATGGCAAAACTGGAGCGCCCTTAACCAGCGGGTTAAATGACAAAAAACTGAGAGATAACTGCAACCATACAAGCAATGTTGATGCAGGGATCTCCCCTGCTTTGCTATTGTATTCTGATAGGGGGGTGTCAGGGACATGGCATGCACAGACGTGCATTTGCAGGTGCCCATCTTGCCAGGCATAGACACCTATGCGCATGCACAAAAATACGTGTGCACATTAGCCATTAATGCTGGCACCAAATGGCCTATATAAAGACAGCAGCTGCACTAGTGCAGCTGCTGTCTGATCTGCAGCTGTACCCTGTGTTCTAATTCTGTGCCTGTATCTGATCCAGTGTTGACCCGGCTTCCTGACCACACTGCTATCTCCAGTCCTGAACTTTGGCTTGCTTGACCCTGCTATTACTGCCTGTTTGCCTGATTCTCCATTGCCAAACCCAGCCTGAACTCTGACCACTCTCTGCCTGCTGCTTATGCTGATTAACCCTCTGTGTATGACCTGGCTTGTCTGACTCTGCTCCAGCCTTCTGCCCTTTTGCATCCGCAGCACACCTGCATCCGCTGTCCTGCATCTGCAGCATGCCTGCATCTCTGCTCCTGCTACTCATCAGCTGCTACCTCTTCCAGCAATAGATTCCGCAGGCACTCTTACCTCACCGTGCTCTCCTGGCCACTGTCACAACTCCAGTCGTCCCTAAACCGGGGCTGTACGAGAGGTCTCCCTCTGCACGTCATGGTAACAAACCACTTACTTTATTGTATACAATACAGAAATCCCATCCACAGTTACATCAAGATTTTTCTATACACACTTTTTTTGGGGGACTGCGTGTGTGCTCCTGATCCATGCTTGGGTCCTTTCCTCAGCTCCCATGCTGGACATAATTATCTGGCTGACCTCCGGCAGGTGGTATCGCATGGCCTATTATCAGCTCTTATGTGAGTACTTTCAGTTATGGTCATTTATTTGTTCATCATCATCTTTAATCCCTCTACCCCTCCAGTCTGTGGTTATATTAAACTATAATAGTGATTTATCCCCTTTTAGTACATGGATGCACTTGCTCCTGATGAGTGGATAGAAATCCACGAAACGTTGTCGAGCTTATTTTGATGCATCCATCTCATATTTATGATTCCAGATGGCTTTTATTGCTCTACCACCCTGACATAATGTTATGCCTACTCTATTTGAGGGACTGTGATGTATAATATTTACTTTCTGTGTCATGTTGGTGACTATCCTTAATATGTATGTTGATACTTTGTATTTTATATGCCAATGTGCTATTATGCATTTATATGGGTTGACCCATGCCCTAACTTTGGTCTAATAAAGAATACCATTTTTTACATATGTGTATGGTTTTGTCTAGCTCTACCCCCTGCACATCATCTAAAGTCCCACCCTCCCCCCTCTTTTTTGCAAAAGCAACCATGGATGGAGGCGCAATTTTCCCCTTTGCGTCTCATTTAAAGTCCCGAAAATATTCCCTTTTTTTCTTTGATCTCCAAGGTACATGACAGTATCAGACAGCCATGTCTGAGCCTGCAAGTGGGAATTCTCCTATGGACGAGATTTGCCAGCACCTCGCAACCCTCACTCAAGCCGTAAAGTCTCTTCAGGATGGTTACGCCCAATTGGAGGAACGTGTGCAATCCTTGGCTATTGCTGCAAATCCTCCTTCAGCGCCAGCTCCTTCCACCAGCATGGCGCCAACAGAGAATGCTACTGTACCCACCGTAATGATGCTCCCCCCTGAACCAAGGGTTCCCATACTGGAGAGGTTTTCTGGGGACTGAAGTAAGTTTTGGGCATTCCGCAACGCATGTGAACTGTATGTTTCATTACATATAGTTACATAGTTACATAGTAGGTGAGGTTGAAAAAAGACACAAGTCCATCAAGTCCAACCTATGTGTGTGATTATGTGTCAGTATTACATTACATATCCCTGTATATTGCGGTCATTCAGGTGATTATCTAATAGTTTCTTGAAGCTATCAATGCTCCCCGCTGAGACCACCGCCTGTGGAAGGGAATTCCACATCCTTGCCGCTCTTACAGTAAAGAACCCTCTACGTAGTTTAAGGTTAAACCTCTTTTCCTCTAATTGCAATGAGTGGCCACGAGTCTTATTAAACTCTCTTCTGCGAAAAAGTTTTATCCCTATTGTGGGGTCACCAGTACAGTATTTGTAAATTGAAATCATATCCCCTCTCAAGCGTCTCTTCTCCAGAGAGAATAAGTTCAGTGCTCGCAACCTTTCCTCATAACTAAGATCCTCCAGACCCTTTATTAGCTTTGTTGCCCTTCTTTGTACTCGCTCCATTTCCAGTACGTCCCTCCTGAGGACTGGTGCCCAGAACTGGACAGCATACTCCAGGTGCGGGCGGACCAGAGTCTTGTAGAGCGGGAGAATTATCGTTTTATCTCTGCAGTTGATCCCCCTTTTAATGCATGCCAATATTCTGTTTGCTTTATTAGCAGCAGCTTGGCATTGCATGCCGTTGCTGAGCCTATCATCCACTAGGACCCCCAAGTCCTTTTCCATCCTAGATTCCCCCAGAGGTTCTCCCCCCAGTGTATAGATTGCATTCATATTTTTGACACCCAAATGCATTATTTTACAACCTCTGACCTTTTTCTTTGGGTCCACCAAGGTGGGTTTCATCATTTCATTGCTACAAGGTGAACTACAGACCTGGGTCCATTGTCTGCTCAAGGAATGCCATGTACTGTTCACTCCTTTTCATCTTTCTTCAATGCCATGGCTCATGTTATACGACAACTCTCAATGGACTTCCACTGGAGAGGCTGTTCTTCATGAGCTCCAGCAAGGCTGCAGAGTGGTCGAGAAATATCACTTCAGACACTGGAGCGCAGGCACTTAATGGAATGATGCAGCTCTGTGGCACCAGTTTCGCCTTGGTCTTTTCTAGGGTTTAAAAGACGAATTAGCCTGGGTTAGTATTCCAAATACATTGGAGGTCTTAGTCACTTTGGCCATTCAGATAGACCAATGGCTTCGGGAACATAGGACCGGAAGAGCTACCAAGAAGTTCCATCCAACCTAAGTGTTGCCTCGAGTGGCAGTTCCTGCTAACCCTGTTTCTGCCAGTCCTGTTTCAGTCAACCCTGTAACCCTTTACCTGTGACTTCTTCCACAGACCACAAAGAACTGTTGAGCCTGGATGCAATTGTGTTCTCCTTGTTTCCAATCATCTTGGGCTTACCTTGGCTGCAGGCCCATAACCAGCAAATTGACTGGGGGGTTCCGGAGACATTAAGTTCCAGTTCTCTTACTGCAAGCATCATTGCCTGCCCACACTCCCCAGCACCTCTGGTCCTTTGTTGTGCTTGGAATGTGATTCAGAGATACGTTCATCAGAGTCTGAACCATATCTTGAGCACCAGATACCATCCTATAAGAAGGTGACTTTCTGCTTTTACGGACCTGATATCTGGCATTAAGCAAGCTTCAGTAAATGTGTCCTGTCCTCCTGGAGTTACCCTGATATCAAAAGATGGGTTGCTATGGAAGGATTATAACATTTTTGTGATAGAAAGTATCTGGGTATAAGTGTTAGGCCTTTGTCATGACCGTCCCCTGGCAAGCCTTACAATCTCCTTGACAAAGACTGGGGCACCTCTCACCTCTCGTTTCTGGAAAACACTGTGTGATGTTCTAAAGATTGATTTATCTATGTCTTCGGCTTATCACCCTCAGACTAATGGGCAAACTAAGAGAACAAACCACATGCTTGAACAATATATCTGGTGCTTCACCGTGCTCATTCAGGATGACTGTGTGACACTGCTACCCTTGTTGGAGATCGCTTTCAACACTCGGCTACAGGTCAGTCCCTGTTCTTTTGCTAACTATGGGTTCCATCCAGTCTTCCTACCTGATATTGTTCCTGAATCCACGGTTATGGAAGTTCAGAGTACTGTCGATTTCCTGAGTCGCAACAGTAAGTTACTGCAAGAAGCCGTGATCAAGGCGCAGACGACTAACAAGAGGATGTTTGATAGGAAGAGGAGAGGGGAATTGTGTCTCCAACTAGGTGATCAGGTGTGGTTGTCTACTACTAACCTCAGACTGGCTTGTTCCTCAAAGAAACTGTCACCCAAGTTTATTGGTCCATTTCCAGTAAAGAGGAATCGAAATGAGGTATCATAGAACTTTCCCTACCTGATTCGCTTAAGAGCCACCCAGTATTTCATGTATCTTTGTTAAAACCTACAGTGCCGGATACCTTCCCAGACAGGGGTTCTTCACCACCAGAACCCGTTATCATCAATGGGGTCGAGGAATATGAGGTGGGGGCTATCTTGGACTGCAGGAGAAGAAGGAACCAGCTGCAATGCCTAATCAAATGGAGGGGGTATGGTCCAGAAAAGAGTTCCTTGGAACCTGAGCAAAATGTCCATGCTAAGGAGTTTATCCAGGCCTTTTTTCGCAGCCATCCTCAAAAGAAGGTTCATTTGGGCACCCAGAGGTTGCCCATAAGGAGGTGGCAATGTCAGGGACATTGTGTAGATACTTGCCAGCACACCAAGGATCAGCACAGGATGTCGTCCAAACGGTTTAGTTTATTGCATGATCACAACACAAAGAGGTGCAACGTTTCGGAGTCACGCAGGACCCCTTCGTCAGGCATGTGATAAATGTGAAAATAACAGTGGAGAGAATTTAAGTAACCATCAACCAATCAAATATAAAAAAAAAATCAAGAAAAAGCAAACCCCCCCCCCCAAAGAGGTATGACGTCACAAATCTCGCCAGAAAAGACTCAAAAATTAACATAATAAAAGGATAGCATGTTTAAAACAGATCACCAAAGATATGTAAATTAGGGGTTAAAAAGCTACTGACATTACCTGTATTGGTCATGTAAAAAAAAAAGAAGTGGATCATGAGCCATAAGGGGAGAGCACGTTGCTAGGGAACATGACTGATGATAGCATTATTGAGAAATCAATTGGCACTAGTGCAGGGAAGCATACATTATATTAAGCCGGGAATCACCGATCGTGCATTGCGCGATGTAGCCAGGCAACAGGGACGCTGTATTGCCGGGGGCCGCCGATGCTGTGAAAAAGCATCAGATCGGCGCCCGTGTGGGGGTAATTGCTTCGGACAAGGCAGAGATCGCTGGCGGCGCATGCGTAATGCGCGGTCAGTATCTGGGCAACGGGAGACGCTGCATTGCCGGGGCCGCCAATGTCATAGAAACGAATGACTCCGGCTGGACCCGCCCATAGGAAACAAAATAAAAAGTAAGTACAGCGCTGCGCTAAGCCAAAAAAGGTAGAATAGCAGCTAACACACCTCTAGACTCAAGGTAAAAAGTAACATCAAAACAATATAAAAGTGTAGCGCTATAATCCACAAACGTGTGCATCAAAAATCCAAAGATACATATAAGGTGAATAATGTCAAAACATATATGACCATGAATATGGATAACAATAATTTCTGTTGTGTGAATCAGACAGACAATAAAGTAAACAATAATTGTACCTTAATTAGAACAGATATTAAGAAACCCGTGATGGTTCCATAAACCCAAACACCTCAAAATAATATAAAAAATATAAAAATCATAAAACAAAACAATGTTAAATATGGGAAAACGTCACCAAAAGTCTATGGGTAGCACATGAACAATATTGGAAATATAACTCCCAAGTTCCAAAGATGGATAGTTTCACCCAATCTGGCAGGTGAGTAGACAGATGAGAGAACCACAAGTGCACAGAGATTTATATCAGTGCCAGGGACATCACCGGGAATTGAGAAGGCTTACCGGAACTTAATGACCTGAAATGACATATGCCATACAAGTCAGAAAGGCTTAGTGACCAACGGATCTGGGGACTATGTCTTGTCAGATGTCGTCAGCATATGGTGGAGAAAGGGGTAACAGCCCGGCTTTCTCACCCATGAGCAATCCAGCATAAGCCAAACGTGTGATTCATATGCCATGCGAGGAGCAAGAAAAACTCACATAGCACATTAACGTTTAAAACACTAATTTATTAAAATAATTAAAATCAAACTCACATGTTGTAGATCGAAAAATAGCTCAAATATCATGTAGCGGCAATCGTGAGGGGTCCACCCAACATGTTTCAGCTAATAAGCTGTCATCTGGGGTATGGACCACCCTCACCACACCGCTCTATAAACAGATAATGACCCCCACTGGGAGTGTCCACATACCACAAGTGTGATCAATGAGGGTCACTTCCGGTTTTGAGGGTCATAAGACAACTAATTAAAATCTATTGGAAACAGAAATTAAGAAGCAAAAATCATTAAATAATATAATAATATGCCTCAAGAATTGCCAAGGAGTGTTTTGAACTAAATATGCTTAGGCACTGACTCCGTCCGCCTATCTGGAAATGATCCGGCCGCAAGCCAAGCCTCGTTTTCAATCGCTTGGCAACCCTTCCTGTGTGGGTACAGCGACGCCGCCGCGCTCCACCCACACAGTCGTGCACCTCTTCCGGAGGGCGTGGTGACGTCATTCCGCACTACGAGTGCGGCGTCAATGCACACCAGCCTGCTCCCCAAGCCTCGCTCTCATAACAGCAGCCTATCTCATCTCATAGAGAGAGTAAGGCGCCGCTGTGCTCAGAGGGATAGAACCAAGCCTCAGTCTGAGGCCGGCCACAGCCCTCAGAGTGTCAGCAGAGGCGGACATTAGATAAGTACAGCAGAGAGGAGCACTTATAATAGGATTTTAAAAATTATAAAAATGATGGTGTAAAAAAGTGAATGAAGCCCAGAATAAAATTAAAGGTCATAAAGGGACATCACCCTGGCATCTAATAATGCTCATATATAAAATCATAATAACAAAGACTAGAGTGACACTACCAATGGGGGGCATTAATTGCATTCAAGCCCCAAAAAACATTACACATATTGAAATGACCAATAGTCCCCCCCAAAAACACATAACATATATTATATCAGCCGATAATCACTCTAGGCGAAAAAATATACCAATAATTAAAAATGATTTAAATAATTCCAAAGGAGAGACCGTAACTGTACTTAAGCTTGATTGATAAAAGAGTTGATGTCCCACTCCACATTAATACCCTGTGGAAAGTGGGACCCCAACTCATATAACCAGTATGTCTCTAAACGAGAAACACCCCTAAGAGTCGACCCCCCGCCAAGGAGCCACATATCTATTGATAATGAGAAACTGGGTCCCCACAGGGTTCCGATCGTGGACCTCCCTGTAATGCCTAGGGACAGTGTGTTTGGTACTACCTGCTTTGATGAGATTAATATGCTCCGAAACCCGTGTGGTAAAAGATCTGGTGGTCCGACCCACATATTGCTTGCCACAAGGGCAAGTTAGAAGGTACACTATTCCTGTAGTGGCACAAGTACAAAATTGTTTAATCTTATATGTACGGCCAGTTACAGTGGAATAAAAGCTATCACTTGCTTTTCTGCCACAGGTGTTAAACTTGCAGACCAAGCACTTTCTACAGGGATAAAATCCAATCCAATCATGGAAGAAGGATGGTTTCCCTGGTGGATTGATGACATTAGGTGCCAACTTATTCCGAAGAGATGGAACGCCTTTGAAAACCAACTTTGGGGTCTTGGGTAACAAAGGTCCCAAGATTTTATCCGTTTTCAAAACGTCCCAGTGGCTTTCGAAGATTTTCTTAACATGCTTGTGCTGCATGGAAAAGGACGTCAGGAAAGACCATTTAAATTCATCATTAGGTTGTCGGGGTCTATCCTCCAATAATATCTGACGATCCATTGCACAAGCATTCTCAATCTCTTTCTCTAAATCGAAAGAGTTATAGCCCTTCTCCAGGAACCTATCTTTCAAGGTTGTGGCCTGAACCTTAAAAGTATCAAGGTCAGTACAGTTCCTACGCAGTCGTAGAAACTGACTTTTAGGAACAGATCTGATCCAGGAACTGTGATGGCAACTATCGGTAGGTATGTACCCGTTCCTGTCAGTAGATTTGAAATAGGTACTAAAGATAGGGCAATACCCCTATCATTGTTATTCAAGGTCGCAACCTTGAATAACAATGATAGGGGTATTGCCCTATCTTTTGAGGCCAGTACTACTTCTATTCACTTTTTAGATCTTGTTATTGAAAGAAGGGAACATACATTTATATTTAGTACCTATTTCAAATCTACTGACAGGAACGGGTACATACCTACCGATAGTTGCCATCACAGTTCCTGGATCAGATCTGTTCCTAAAAGTCAGTTTCTACGACTGCGTAGGAACTGTACTGACCTTGATACTTTTAAGGTTCAGGCCACAACCTTGAAAGATAGGTTCCTGGAGAAGGGCTATAACTTTTTCGATTTAGAGAAAGAGATTGAGAATGCTTGTGCAACGGATCGTCAGATATTATTGGAGGATAGACCCCGACAACCTAATGATGAATTTAAATGGTCTTTCCTGACGTCCTTTTCCATGCAGCACAAGCATGTTAAGAAAATCTTCGAAAGCCACTGGGACGTTTTGAAAATGGATAAAATCTTGGGACCTTTGTTACCCAAGACCCCAAAGGTGGTTTTCAAAGGCGTTCCATCCCTTCGGAATAAGTTAGCACCTAATGTCATCAATCCACCAGGGAAACCATCCTTCTTCCATGATTGGATTGGATTTTCCTTGTCAAAAGAAGTTTATTGAGTATACAATGTTATAAAGATACATAAAGTAAGTTTACAAGGATCTATAAAGTAAGCTCATTGTTTTACAGTAGGGTTTATATAGGTAAATATCATGAAATTTCAAATATTAAACATTGGGTTCACATAAACCTAAATTAAAGATATATATCATTTCCTTAGTTACTTTTGTAGGTATTTAAATGATTTATAACTACTATACATATTGTTTACAAGTAGAGTGTATATAGGTCAAATAAATTCTGATAATGAGCTTTAATCGTAAGGTGGAGAAAAGGAAAGAGAAAGAAGAAAAAGGGTAGAAAGGTAGAGGTATGGTCCACAAGGTTGTCCCGCTCATCAGTTTATTATTCTTTTTAGTTCTTTTTGAAGCCTTAGAATGGGTGTCTCTGTAAGTCATTTAATCTGTTACCATGGCAACAGGACAGAGTCATTGAAGTTTGACAGGAACTGTTGTTTTATCCAAGGATGCCAACGTTTTTCAAATTTTGGAATTTGATTTTGATCGATGGCTACCATCTTAGCATGGGACATTGTATTATTCATTCTGTGAATTGTTTCTGCTAGTACCAATGTAGGAGATTTCCATGCCTTGGCCACTGTTTGTTTTGCAGCCGTTATTCGTTGGATCATAAGTTTGAATTGAGAGAGTGTTAACCATTCCGGTTTTAGATTAAGTAAAGGTAAATATGGATCTGGTTGTAATATTTTTTTAAATATTTTAGATGCAATCACGAAGACTTCCTTCCAGAAGGTTTGGATTACTGGGCACGTCCACCATATGTGTAAATATGTGCCTATTTCTGGGCATCCTCGAAAACAAAGAGCTGAGGTATTAGGTGAATATTTTGCCACTCTAGCGGGTACAAGGTACCAGCGAGTTAGGACTTTATAATTTGTCTCCAGTGCTAAGATGTTGGGTGAAGATGACTTAGATGTGAGCCATATGTTAGACCAGTCCGTGTCTTCTAAAGTTCGTCCCAGGTCCTCCTCCCACCTCTGAACGTAAGAGGGTCTATTAAGATTTGCTACTCCATATAATTGATTATAAAGTGATGAAATTGTACCTTTAGCAAATGGATCTTTTGTACAGATTGATTCAAAAATGGATAATTGGGATAATGGTGTATCCCCCTTTAGGAATGGTGTATAGAAATTTTTGATTTGGAGATATCTAAATATCTCAGAGTTTGGTAGATCATATTTTTCTTTAAGCGATGGGAATGAAAGGAATGATTTAGATGCTATGAAGTCATTTAGTGTCTGAATGCCTGATGTTGTCCAAGCTTTAAAAGAATTTGGGTAGATCCATGCCGGATAAAAGGCCGGATTTCTGATAAAAGAAAGGAGAGGATTGTGTGGAGATTGTAACTGATATTTGGTTTTTAGTTTATCCCAGAGAGATAAGAAGTGTTTAGTTATGGGATTATGAATTTTAAAGCGGTCTTTAGGATCAAGCCATAATAAATTTGATATTAATAGAGGGTCATTTTCTGAAGCCTCTATAAATACCCATAATGGGATTTCCTGTTTTGCATGGTATTTGGACAGACTGGCCAAATGTGCTGCTCTGTAGTAGTTAGTAAAATTAGGGTATCCCAGGCCTCCTTTATTTTTGGGAAGATGTAGTGTGTGTATAGGTATACGTGGTTTAGAAGAGCCCCATATAAACAAAGTTGCTCTTTTTTGTACTATTCTCAAAAAATAGGAAGGAATTGGAATAGGGAGGACTCTGAATAGATAAAGCAATTTGGGTAGAATAGTCATTTTGATTGCATTAATCTTCCCTATCCAGGATAAAGGAAGTTGTGACCATTGTTTTATTAGATTTGTGATCTGTCTTAATACAGGAGGATAATTGGTTGAGAATAAGTCAGAATGAGATGCTGTTAAATTAATTCCAAGATATGGGATTGATTTTTCTGCCCATGTGAATGGGAGTGCAGCCCTAGCCGGGATCAATTCCATGTTTGTGAGTGAAATATTAAGCACTAGGCATTTCTTAGGATTAATCATAAGGCCGGATAGGGCTGCAAATCCATCAAGAGCTGGTATTAAGTTAGGACCAGAGACCTGTGGTGATGATAGAAAAAGTAATATATCGTCTGCAAATATACATAATTTGTGTGTAATACCTCCTACTTCAATGCCAGTTATAGTTTGGTTTGTTCTGATGTATTGGGCCATGGGTTCGAGTATAAGGGCAAATAATAAGGGAGAAAATTGGCAACCCTGTCGGGTACCTCTTTCGATATTAAAGGCTTCAGATTTGTATCCAGCATATTTTATATAGGCTTTGGGTTTATTATATAATGCTTTGATCCATGTTAAAAAGTGGGGTCCAAAACCCCATTTTTGTAATGAATATTGCATATATTGCCAGGATACTGTGTCAAATGCCCTCTTAATATCGAGAGATAGAAAACATAAAGGGATTTTCCATTTTTTAGCAATATGTGCCAATAACACTGCCCTGCGTATATTATCGCCTGCCTGTCTATTTGGCATGAAGCCTACTTGATCTCTATGTATTAATTTTCCTATAATGCTATTGAGGCGTTTTGCTATTATTTTTGCTAATAATTTAATATCGAGGTTTAACAGAGAGATAGGCCGATCATTCACACAGGAAGTATCATCAGAAAGGGGTTTTGGGATCATACAAACAATTGCCATTAGTGTTTCTTGCCGAAAAGAATGTCCATCTAGAAGTTTGTTAAAAGTTTCAGTGAGAATGGGAGAGAGTATTTCTGAGAATGTTTTATAGTATAAAGCCGAGTAGCCATCTGGGCCTGGTCTTTTGTTAAGTTTTAGGTCTTTTATGGCGTTAGCAACTTCATCTATAGTTATAGGCTCATCCAAACTGCTTTTTTGATTCTGAGATAACTCAGGTAAGGTTATTTTTGAGAAGAAGGATTCAGCCTCTGTAGGATTAAATTCATTGTTTGTCTTGTATAAAGTTGTGAGATGTGAGTGAAATTTATGGACTATTTTAACTGGATTACAAGTGTAAACATTTTTTGATAATTTCAAACGTATTGGTTTGAAAGATTTGTTAGTTGAATTTAATGCCCGAGCCAAATATGTACCTGGTTTGTTTGTATTCATGTAGAAATTGTGTTTGGAGCGTTTGAGGGATTTATCAACTGACTCAGTGAGAAATAGATCGTATTCCAATCTAGATTTTTCCAGATGAGATTTTGTACTCTGAGATGGATTATCTTGAAATGATATGTAGGCTGCATTAAAATTGAGTTCTAGTTTTTTTGCTAGATTTTTGCGTTCCCGTTTAAATAGTGCCATTTGTCTTTGTATTGTACCACGCAAGACAGGCTTATGAGCTTCCCACAGTGTTATTGGGGAGATGTCTGTTGTATTATTAATTGATATGTATTCCTTTAAAGCTTGTTCAATGGCCATCTGATGTAGTGGGTGTTTGAGCATTATGTCCGGTAAGTACCACGTTGGGTCATGCGCTTTTGGTATGGCTGAGGCTATAGTAGTGTATACTGCATTATGGTCAGACCACGGAATCGGAATTATATCTGATGCAATAATTTCTGGTATCATTCCTATTGTTAGAAAAATATGATCTATTCTGGTGAAGGTTTGATGAGGGTGCGAGAAATAAGTGAATTTCTTTTTCATTGGGTTACTTTCTCTCCATGAATCTACCAGATTGTATTTGGAAAGAAGTTGAGAAAAAGGTAATCTAGAGGTTATTTTGGATGGTGTAAAAGGTGATTTATCTAGAAATGGGAGGAGGACCTGGTTTGAATCCCCACACATTATCACTGTTCCTATTTTGTGTGTATTAATCACTTGTAATATATGTGAGAGGAATGGTGTAGGTTGTTTGTTAGGAGCGTAGTAGGAAATCACCGTGATTGCTGTATCCATTATATAACCCATGAGTATCAGGTATCTACCTTCTGGGTCTTTAATTTCTGATGATAAGGTGAATGGTGTGGATCGGTGAAATGCAATTAGAGTTCCCCTTTGCTTGGTACAGGCAGAAGCCGTGTAAATTTGTTGATAAAAAGGAGAAATATATTTTGGAGTAGAATCTTTGGTGAAGTGTGTTTCTTGGAGGCATACTATGTGAGCCTTCTTGTTATGGAAAGTACGGAAGGCTTTGGTCCTTTTTTGAGGGACATTTATTCCCTGAACATTCAGGGAAAGTATATTCAGTGGTGCCATGGCAATAGATCAAATAGTTTTGACTTACTTTTTGTTATGCAGAGCTGACTGCGCAGATCAACCTGTGTGGACTGAAGAGATGAATAGATAGAAAAGAAACCAGTGAATTCTGGAGTAAAGAGTAAACAAAAAACATATGAGATTAGATGATACATTGTATAAATTATTTTTTGCAAGTAATCACAATTTACCCGTGAAAGAGAATAAATATCTCTCTCAGGGGAATAAGTGCCTTCGTCACACTCCCACATAATATGGTTGGGAGAATGAGGAGGGCTAATGGGGGTACACGGATCTTCCGCTTACAGGAGAGAAGTGCTATGTCAAAAGACATCAAAATGATGTTTCATTACTTGGAGTGCAGAATATAGTTTTTGTTGAAATTATTTATTCCAGGGTGGTTGTATATGGTTAGTCTTGCCCTAGGCTAAATAATTCAGTTAGAAAGGTACTGTTAATAACTTTGGTATTGATGAAGATAGTTTGAATTATTTTGGGATTTTAACCCTTTTAGAGTAAACAATTACATATTGTATTCATATGTAACTGTTTAGATATGTTAACTCATAAAATTAAGGTTGTATTGCTTCAGATTAGAATAAACAAAAACATAATTCTAGGAACTAGTTAGGTAATAATATATTTGTTTTAAGAAAAGAAAGAAAAAGCTTCCATTACTTCTGGGTTATTGAACATATTTGTCCTAAAAAGTAATAAATCTATTGTTATTACCTGATAATATATAACTGAACAAGAATTTCCTTATTTCACTTACATATTCTAAGGCTATATGAATCAGAAGTAATAAGAAATATAACTGGAATGTAACATGATCCCACACAGTGTGTGACTATCAGAATGCAGTTACATTCAGTTATAAATATAGGTTTTTTATAGAGAACCATCTCTTAGTATAATAAATGAAGAGATATCAGGAATTAGGATGTCAGTCCATTGAATCTTCTTGGTCCATGGATGATGTGGCATAACGGCCTCTTTTGTGAGAATGATGATTCCCATTTTGTTCTGAAATTTTCTGGGTGCTGCCTGAAGGTGAAGATGATGCCATTCTTCTGCGTGTGGGAGTGTTGCTGCTTGTGGGTTCTGTCAGATTTAATTTTAAAAGGGTTTGTTGTAGTTCATCTGCTGATCTGCTTCTGTAAATTGTACCTTGGTAGTTAAATCTGACTGAAAAGGGGAAGCCCCATTGATACATAATGTTGTGGCGTTGCAGTTCCATTAGTTGGGGTTTCATGGATCATCTTTTAGTAATAGTACGTTGGGATAGGTCAGCAAAAATTTGATAATTGTGTCCTTGAAAATTAAGTTCCTTTTTTTCTCTTGCTGCAATTAGTATTTGTTCTTTCGTTCTGTAATAATGAAATTTTGTGATTATATCACGTGGGGGTCCATCTTTCTTTTTGGCTGTGAGGGCTCTGTGTACTCTGTCCAGTTCTAAACGTTCAATAGGGATATCTGGCTTTAGTTCTTGTAATAGAGCAGTAATAGTAGATTGCAGGTCTGTCACAGTTTCAGGTATTCCCCTTATGCGCAAGTTTGAACGTCTGGCTCTATTTTCGTAATCTTCGAGCTTAGTTTGAAGTATTAAATTCTCTTTTTTTAATTGTTCCAATTCTGTTATATTTTCTTGGGTTGTAATTTCAATTTCATCCATTTTTATTTCTAAGGCTGCGGTGCGGTTTCCCAGCTCTCTTATTTCTTTGGTTAGGCTTTTTGTTATTTGGTCTGAGGTTTGTTTTAAAGCCTTATGAAGCATCTTTTCAAATTGTAATAATATTACTGGGGATGCTGAGGAGTCTTGTGGAGAAGTTTGTGAGAGGATTTGTTCTGTATCTGACTCAAATGGAGAGTCTTGCTGTGACATTTTCTGTCTGTGAGAGCGCCCTGATGCTGTATCTTGTGAGGTGACTGGAGCTGCTTCAGCTGCAGTGAGTGCCTGTGAGCTCTTTGTGAGGTGATTTTTATTTCTGCCATGGTTTCCTCCCAGTACCATATTTCCTGCCCAAACTTTCACAGTTTGTTCCCTGGGGCAAAAAGGTTCAAATGGATACCTTTTGAGCCTGCAGGCTCCGCTTTGTCCTTCTCTTCTCTCCTCAGTGGTGTGGAGCTCTAACAATGCATGTCTGCTCCGCTGGGCTCCGCCTCCTGCCCCCCGATTGGATTGGATTTTATCCCTGTAGAAAGTGCTTGGTCTGCAAGTTTAACACCTGTGGCAGAAAAGTAAGTGATAGCTTTTCTTCCACTGTAACTGGCCGTACATATACGATTAAACAATTTTGTACTTGTGCCACTACAGGAATAGTGTACCTTCTAACTTGCCCTTGTGGCAAGCAATATGTGGGCCGGACCACCAGATCTTTTACCACACGGGTTTCGGAGCATATTAATCTCATCATAGCAGGTAGTACCAAACACACTGTCCCTAGGCATTACAGGGAGGTCCATGATCAGAACCCTGTGGGGACCCAGTTTCTCATTTTCGATAGATATGTGGCTCCTTGGCGGGGGGGTCGACTCTTAGGGGTGTTTCCCGTTTAGAGACATACTGGATATATGAGTTGGGGTCCCACTTTCCACAGGGTATTAACGTGGAGTGAGACATCAACTCTTTTATCAATCAAACTTAAGTACAGTTACAGTCTCTCCTTTGGAATTATTTAAATCATTTTTAATTATTGGTATATTTTTTCGCCTAGAGTGATTATTGGCTGATATAATATATGTTATGTGTTTTTGGGGGGGACTATTGGTCATTTCAATATGTGTAATGTTTTTTGGGGCTTGAATGCAATTAATGCCCCCCATTGGTAGTTTCACTCTAGTCTTCGTTATTATGATTTTATGTATGAGCATTATTAGATGCTAGGGTGATGTCCCTTTATGACCTTTAATTTTATTCTGGGCTTCATTCACTTTTTTACACCATCATTTTTATAATTTTTAAAATCCTATTATAAGTGCTCCTCTCTGCTGTACTTATCTAATGTCCGCCTCTGCTGACACTCTGAGAGCTGTGGCCGGCCTCAGACTGAGGCTTGGTTCTATCCCTCTGAGCACAGCGGCGCCTTACTCTCTCTATAAGATGAGATAGGCTGCTGTTATGAGAGTAAGGCTTGGGGAGCAGGCTGGTGTGCATCGACGCCGCACTCGTAGTGCGGAATGACATCACCACGCCCTCCGGAAGAGGTGTACGACTGTGTGGGTGGAGCGCGGCGGTGTCGCTGTACCCACACAGGAAGGGTTGCCAAGCGATTGAAAGCGAGGCTTGGCTTGCGGCCAGATCATTTCCGGATAGGTGGACAGAGTCAGTGCCTAAGCATATTTAGTTCAAAACACTCCTTGGCAATTCTTGAGGCATATTATTATATTATTTAATGATTTTTGCTTCTTAATTTCTGTTTCCAATAGATTTTAATTAGTTGTCTTATGACCCTCAAAACCGGAAGTGACCCTCATTGATCACACTTGTGGTATGTGGACACTCCCAGTGGGGGTCATTATCTGTTTATAGAGCGGTGTGGTGAGGGTGGTCCATACCCCAGATGACGGCTTACTAGCTGAAACATGTTGGGTGGACCCCTCACGATTGCCGCTACATGATATTTGAGCTATTTTTCGATCTACAACATGTGAGTTTGATTTTAATTATTTTAATAAATTAGTGTTTTAAACGTTAATGCGCTATGTGAGTTTTTCTTGCTCCTCGCATGGCATATGAATCACACGTTTGGCTTATGCTGGATTGCTCATGTTTGAGGAAGCCGAGCTGTTACCCCTTTCTCCACCATATACTGACGACATCTGAAAAGACATATTCACCAGATCCGTTGGTCACTAAGCCTTTCTGACTTGTATGGCATATGTCATTTCAGGTCATTAAGTTCCGGTAAGCCTCCTCAATTCCCGGTGATGGCCCTGGCACTGATATAAATCTCTGTGCACTTGTGGTTCTCTCATCTGTCTACTCACCTGCCAGATTGGGTGAAACTATCCATCTTTGGAACTTGGGAGTTATATTTCCAATATTGTTCATGTGCTACCCCCATAGACTTTTGGTGACGTTTTCCCATATTTAACATTGATTGTTTTGTTTTATGATTTTTATATTTTTTATATTATTTTGAGGTGTTTGGGTTTATGGAACCATCACGGGTTTCTTAATATCTGTTCTAATTAAGGTACAATTATTGTTTACTTTATTGTCTGTCTGATTCACACAACAGAAATTACAGTATTGTTATCCATATTCATGGTCATATATGTTTTGACATTATTCACCTTATATGTATCTTTGGATTTTTGATGCACACGTTTGTGGATTATAGCGCTACACTTTTATATTGTTTTGATGGCCCCGCCCATAGAGGCAGACTATATCCAATTAGGGGAGGTAGGGGAGGATGTGGGCAGTGTGAGTGATGTGAGAAGAGAAGTACAGAACGTGAAGGAAACAAAAGAGAGAGAAACACGGAGGAAAGAAAGGGGGAGCGATCGGGACCAAGGAGCTGAAACTAGATAAGAAAGCAGATAAGAAAAGGATTGTAAGTAATCAAAGAGAAGAGAGAAAAAGGAGGAGGGGAAAAGGAGGAGGGGGAAACAAAAGTGGTGAAATTTAAAGATGAAAATAATAATAAAAATAAATAAGAATACAAATTAAACTGAAAATAAAATAAAAATAAATATAAAAAATATAAATAATAATAAATATAAAAATAAAAAATATGGAAATAAAAAATATATAAAAATAATAAAAATTAAAAAAAAAATAAAAAATAAAAATAAAATAATAATGAATAAAGAATAAAGAAATGAAAATACAAATAAAGAAAATAAAAATAATGATAAAGATAATGGGGGGGAGAAAAAAGAAAAAAAGAAAAGAGAAAAACGAAAAAAAAGAAAAAAGAAAACAGAAAAAAAGAGAAAAAAAAGAGAAAAAAAAGAAGGAAAAAAAAAAGGAAGAAAAAAAGAAAAGAAAAAGAGGGGGAAAGGGAAGACGAGAAAAGGGAGGGGGGTGGAGGAAGAAGGGGAAGAGGGAACACTCAGAGCCTGGTTATAAAAGGTCAAGCTACTACGTTCAAAATTGAATCAGAAGGTCCATTATATGCAGGGAAAGATACCAGTGAGAAAAAGTCTCAATGGGTTCAAAATAGTCCTATATTGCATTGACATGGGGCCATCGCCCAGGAATGAGTAAACATTCAGGAAAGGAAAAGGGGAATAAGCAAAGAAAGGAACTCCAATGTCAAGAAAATTAGTTCGATCATCGTTCAAATCAAGGAAACAGGTCAGCTATCTCTCATTCAGAAAGCATGTAAATGATAGGTTGGCATTAAGTCCTCCAGGATGGACCGTGCCCAGGGTATGGATCCAATAGGCTTCGCGTTGTAGCAGTTGACGGTCATGTTCACCTCCTCTAATGGGTTGTTGGGCATGTTCAATAACCATACGCCTTAGTTCGTGTGTTTGATGTCTGTGTTTGACAAAATGCACTGCCACTGGTTTGTTCAGATCGATCTGCTTGTCCTCTTCTGTTTTTGATAGAGCGAGTCTAATATCACTTCTGTGTTTTTGAAACCTCCTTTTGAAAGGACCGGTTGTTTTGCCGACATAAGTAAGTGTGCATGGGCATTTGAGAATGTAAACACAGTATACAAGAAAAAAAGAGAGGGGCAAGTGGGACTTTAAATGAAGCATGTCAATTGAAAGTATAATAATGAATACATATGAGTAGGTAAAATGATTGGATTTAATTAATAGTCAAGTCCATGATTTTGATGCATACAGTACCAATAAAGTAGTATAAATACAGACATAATCGCATGAATTGATATAAACGCATATTTAGCAGTAACAATCGAGGAAACTCAGTAGTGTAAACAAATCAATGGACATACATATATGCAATTCATAACAGAAGTACATGAATTAAAATCGCCAATCAAAATCACAAAATCGCATGAAATGAGAAAACTCAATAAAAAATTGATAAATGTCAGGGATATGATTTAGGCTTGATAGGGCATCCTTAGTTTGCGAACCCGACGCGTTTCTTGGCTTCTTGCCAGTCATCAGGGGTGGGATGCATAATTTAACTGAGGAAAACAAAAGAATATCATAAATATTGATACATGTGGAACCTCCGGCCAATAGAGAAAATCGTATCAGAAATGTCCAAATTGTCTACTTTGAATGGAAAAGCTACTTACAAAAATAGCCCAAAAGTCAAGAGGGGTCACCAGCAATGGGATCTGTTAGGGTGTGAGATATAACCGTCTCAACCGGGGTTGAGGCAGGGCTCCGACCATCCTTCCAAAGTAATTGGAGGGATGGTCGGAGCCCTGCCTCAACCCCGGTTGAGACGGTTATATCTCACACCCTAACAGATCCCATTGCTGGTGACCCCTCTTGACTTTTGGGCTATTTTTGTAAGTAGCTTTTCCATTCAAAGTAGACAATTTGGACATTTCTGATACGATTTTCTCTATTGGCCGGAGGTTCCACATGTATCAATATTTATGATATTCTTTTGTTTTCCTCAGTTAAATTATGCATCCCACCCCTGATGACTGGCAAGAAGCCAAGAAACGCGTCGGGTTCGCAAACTAAGGATGCCCTATCAAGCCTAAATCATATCCCTGACATTTATCAATTTTTTATTGAGTTTTCTCATTTCATGCGATTTTGTGATTTTGATTGGCGATTTTAATTCATGTACTTCTGTTATGAATTGCATATATGTATGTCCATTGATTTGTTTACACTACTGAGTTTCCTCGATTGTTACTGCTAAATATGCGTTTATATCAATTCATGCGATTATGTCTGTATTTATACTACTTTATTGGTACTGTATGCATCAAAATCATGGACTTGACTATTAATTAAATCCAATCATTTTACCTACTCATATGTATTCATTATTATACTTTCAATTGACATGCTTCATTTAAAGTCCCACTTGCCCCTCTCTTTTTTTCTTGTATATATGAACCCGGGATGGAAGCATGCCATTGATATTTAGTTCATGCGACTGGTCACTTTCTTTTGTTTATAATGTAAACACAGTAGTCGGTGTTGCAGTTCAGGTACTCTTTTATGCGATAGCGATTACCCCTAAGTGTGTGCGTAAAGTGTTCCCCACATATGAGGGAATTACACACATTGCAATTGTGGCATTTGTAGCAGCCAGTCCTCTGTGAAATTTTAACGTATTTATGTCTAGGGTCAGCTTGTACAAGAACATCACGAAGTGTCTTGTTCCGTCTATGTGCAATTATGGGCCCCGTTTTGAGTTCATATGCCAATATGTTGTCGGCTTGTAGAATACGTAGATTTTTCCTAATGGCTTGTCTGATGTTGTCAGATTCACGGTTAACCGTGTGGACGAACATTGGTCGATCTAGAGGCCCTGAGGACTTAGTGCGGGTGGTCCTAATCTTGGTTAGTGCATGGTCAAGGACTTCTAAAGGGTACCCTCTTTCCCGAAACTTCTCATGCATCTTGTTAAGTTGCCGTAGTTTGCCATCTTCATCAGAGCAAATGTGTTCTACTCTCATAAACTGAGATATTGGCAGACTGTTGAGAAGATGTTTGGGATGTGCACTTTGGTAGTGCAGGAGAGTATTCCTGTCAGTGGGTTTTGTGAAGAGAGATGTAACCAGAGAGCCCGGAAAGTTAGTGATCATTACATCTAGGAAAGAAATGCTGCATGGTGAGATTTCGGGCATGAACACAGCCCCTCCAGCCAGCGTCATTCGTTTCTATGACATCGGCGGCCCCGGCAATGCAGCGTCTCCCATTGCCCAGTTACTGACCACGCATTACGAATGCGCGGCCAGCGATCTCTGCCTAGTCCGAAGCAATAACCCCCACACGGGCGCCGATCTGATGCTGTTTCACAGCATCGGCGGCCCCCGGCAATACAGCGTCCCTGTTGCCTGGCTACCACCGCTACATTGCTCAATGCGCGATTGGTGATTGCCGGCTTAATATAATGTATACTTCCCTACACTAGTGCCAATTGATTTCTCAATCATGCTATCATCAGTCATGTTCCCGAGCAACGGGCTCTCCCCTTACGGCTCATGATCCACTTTTTTTTTTTTTTACATGACAAATACAGGTAATGTCAGTAGTTTTTTAACCCCTAATTTACATATGTTTGGTGATCTGTTTTAAACATGCTATCCTTTTATTGTGTTAATTTTTGAGTCTTTTCTGGCGGGATTTGTGACGTCATACCTCTCTGGGGGGAGGGGTTTTGCTTTTTCTTGATTTTTTCTTGATTTTTGATTGGTTGATGGTTACTTAAATTCTCTCCACTGTTATTTTCACATTTATCACATGCCTGACGAAGGGGTCCTGCGTGACTCCGAAACGTTGCACCTCTTTGTGTTGTGATTATGCAATAAACGAAACCATTTGGCCGCCATCCTGTGCTGATCCTTGGTGTGCTGGCAAGTATCTACATTGTGACTTGAACCAGTATCCAGCTGGTTGTTGCTGCAGCACCCAACCTTTAGAGCTTATACCAGGAACGTGTGCGATGGCAATATGAAACATTACAATGTCAGGGATATGGCACACTCAGATGTGCATTTGCAGGTGCCCGTCTTGCCAGGCACAAGCTAACACATATACGCATGCACAGAAACATTAGCACTAACAGGCAAACGCATATGTGCATGTGCTAAAATATGCACGCACAATAGCCATTAACGCTGGTGCCAAATGGCCTATATAAAGACAGCAGCTGTACTAGTGCAGTACTGTCTGATCTGCAGCTGTACCCTGTGTTCTGACGTGTTCTGACCTTGTGCCTGTTTCTGATCCACTATCTATCTCCAGTCCTGACCTTTGGCTTGACCCTGCTATTCCTGCCTGTTTGCCTGATTCCCATTGCCAAACCCAGCCTGAACTCTGACCACTCTCTGCCTGCTGCTTATCCTGATTGACCCTCTGTGTATGATCTTGCTTGTCTGAATTCGCTCGAGCCTTCTGCCCTCCTGCACCTGCAGAATACCTGCATCCGCTGCCCTGCATCCGCTGTTCTGCATCCGCAGCACACCTGCATCTGCTGCTCCTGCTACTCATCAGCTGCTACCTCTTTCAGCAATAGACTTCGCAGGCAATCTTACCTCACCGTGCTTTCATGGCCACTGTCACAACTCCAGTGTTGCCTAATCCGGGGCTGTACGAGAGGTCTCCCTCTGTATGTCAGCCTAATCTCCAAGGTACGTGACAGGGGGACTCCCTCCTCCATCAAAATACACAGATCAGTACTGCAGCCATTGGGTGCAAGTGCTGATCAAATGTAGGTTTTCCCATCGGACTGTTTGACAAAAGTGGTTGTTAGACCAGCATCTGTTGAACAGACAGCAGTATTGACACATATCTAAATTTTGCCAGCTCCTGTTAAAACGTCTGAATTTTGGTAAATGTATACCCAGCTTTAAACCTTCTGTCAAGGTTTTTTTTTTTTTTTTGTAACCAAGACAGAAGGGAAAATTCTACATTTTTGAATTGTCATAGGTAAGGTAAGGGTAAATCTTTCAATCTTTTCTGTTGACAACATTTTAAGAGGGGAATTCCACTTATATTAGTGAGATTTCATCTCACTTGTAGCCTCTCCAAGACAGTTAGAAGCAAAATTTCCCTTTTGCTTAACCTATTGATTTGCACTATGGAGAGTGCCTCTTCCTTTTTTCATGGCATAATTTCTGTGTAGAGCTTTACTGCATATTGATCTGTGGTATACTCTTAGGTGTAATTGTTTGATAAGACCCCTGAAGGAGGCTGGAGGTTCTATAAAATATCAAAACAATCACTACTTCAAATAGTTAATATAAAATTATTGCGACCTTATTATCGCAAACAGACTCTTAATGTGTCTAATATCTCCAGTTGCAGCTGACACAAAACAAGTGCTTTCCTTACACTTAATCCACATAAAACCAAAAAATTCAAGAGGGTGGTTACTCATAGTGTCCAATTCTGGGGGAATGAAAGAGTAGATAAGGGGGGGCTTTATCAGATAGCTTAGCAGAAGGGAATCCTTTTGGATTTTCAAAATTAAAGTTCTCTCCTCTTGAGGTTTAAATGTTGAGTTTGACCTCAACTGTTTTACTAGCGACCGATGGGATGGGGGGGGGGGGGGGGGGTTGTCCCAACTTGGATATTTCTTCCTTTTCTATTTAGTTAGTTTTTATGTGATTAGGAAATTTTTTTAAGTTTTTGAATATAGGTTATGTAAATGTTATTCTTATGTTGCTTTTTATTTTATTTTCTTCCGTATTCTCAATTTTTTTTATACATTTATTGTTTATTTTTTTCATATTTTTTGTGAGGTTTATCTATTTATTTATATAAATTTATGTATATATATATATATATATATATATATATATATATATATATATATATACAGTATCTCACAAAAGTGAGTACACCCCTCACATTTTTGTAAAGATTTTATTATATCTTTTCATGTGACAACACAGAAGAAATGACACAAAAAATAGTGAGTGTACAGTCAGCTTGTATAACAGTGTAAATTTGCCGTCCCCTCAAAATAACTCAACACAGCCATTAATGTCTAAACAGCTGGCAAAAAAAGTGAGTACACCCCTAGGTGAAAATGCCCAAATTGGGCCCAATTAGCCATTTTCCCTCCCTGATGTCATGTGACTTGTTAGTGTTACAAGGTCTCAGGTGTGAATGGGGAGCAGGTGTGTTAAATTTGGTGTTATCACTCTCACTCTCTCATACTGGTCACTGGAAGTTCAACATGGCACCTCATGGCAAATAACTATCTGAGGATCTGAAAAAAAGAATTGTTGCTCTACATAAAGTTGGCCTAGGCTATAAGAAGATTGCCAAGACCCTGAAATTGAGCTGCAGCACGGTGACCAAGACCATACAGTGGTTTAACAGGACAGACCCCGCACACTGCCTCAAATTAGTCTGCATGGCTGTTGTTCCAGAAGCAAGCCTCTTCTAACGATGATGCAAAAGAGAGCCCGCAAACAGTTTGCTGAAGACAAGCAGACTAAGGACATGGATTACTGGAACCATGTCCTGTGGTCTGATGAGACCAAGATAAACTTATTTGGTTCAGATGGTGTCAAGCATGTGTGGCAGCGACCAGGTGAGGAGTACAAAGACAAGTGTGTCTTGCCTACAGTCAAGCATAGTGGTGGAAGTGTCATTTTTTGGGGCTTAATGAGTGCTGCCGTCACTGGGGAGCTACAGTTCATTGAGGGAACGATGAATGCCAACATGTACTGTGACATACTGAAGCAGAGCATGATCCCTCCCTTCGGAGACAGGGCAGTATTCCAACATGATAACAACCCCAAATACACCTCCAAGACAACCACTGCCTTGCTAAAGAAGCTGAGGGTAAAGGTGATGGACTGGCCAAGCATGTCTCCAGACCTAAATCCTATTGAGCATCTGTGAGGCATCCTCAAACGAAAGGTGGAGGAGCGCTAGGTCTCTAACATCCACCAGCTCTGTGAAGTCGTCATGGAGGAGTGGAAGAGGACTCCAGTGGCAACCTGTGAAGCTCTGGTGAACTCCATGCCCAAGAAGGTTAATGCAGAGCTGGAAAGAAATGGTGGCCACACAAAATATTGACACTTTGGGCCCAATTTGGACATTTTCACTTAGGAGTGTACTCACTTTTGTTGCCAGCGGTTTAGACATTAATGGCTGTGTGTTGAATACACTCACTACTTTACATTGTAGAAAAGTGTCATTTCTTCAGTGTTGTCACATGAAAAGATATAATAAAATATTTACAAAAATTTGAGGGGTGTACTCACTTTTGTGAGATAATATATATAGCAGCCTCATCAGCGCACATCAATGAAGGAGAAAAATTACCTGTTTGCAAAATTTTTTTTTCAAAATGTTCTGTCTTTTTTTTGTTTAGCAAAAAATAAAACCCCAGTGGTGATTAAATAATTAAATACCACCAAAAGAAATCACTATTTGTGTGAAAAAAATTATAAAAATGTAATATGGGTACAGTGTAGCATGACCATGCAATTGTCATTCAAAGCGCTAAAAGCTGAAAATTGGCCTGGGCAGGAAGGGGGTATATGTGCCCAGTAACAAGTGGTTAAGGTGAAGGGGCAACCACTCTAAAAAAGTGGGCCTTGCATAGAGTGCAAAGTCCCCTTTAATTAAGGAGCAAAATATTTATTTGCACTAATCAAGTGGAGAAGGGAGACACCTTTGTGCTATAAATTATCTAGGGAGGGTTGCACTTTGAGCTAGGAGGAACGGTGGCTAAGGGAGGGGTGACATGATGAGAGGACAGGGAAGGCTATTGGACTGCTGGGAAGAGTTAAACTGTGAGGGGCATGGTGCAGTGGCTAGAAATGTTCTGTGAGTGGTGAAGTAGCTGTAAATGTGTGGGGGAGACATGACAGTGATGTATTGTGAATGTGGGCCTAGTAGATGATGGGGAGACGCTCTTACTGCTGAGGGGCTGGGGAATGAATTTGCATGAGGGGGGGAGGTGGCCAGACAGAAATCCACTTTGTGGGGGAAGGATATGATGTGAGCCGTAGATGAGAGATGCTTACAGTATGAGCAGAGGATCAGAGAGGCAGGAAGAGATGTAGTAGGTATATGGTGTAAATGGGAAGTAGAGGTGAGATGAAGTGATGAATTGTTGGAAAGAAGTGGTTGTAGAGGGATATGCTATGAGGTGAGGGTGCTTAAGTGGGCAAGAAAGGATGTAAATAGGTGAGGTATTGTGTGGATGTGAGCGAGTTGCTGTGAATGGAGGGATTGGATGGAAAGGAGTTGCTTTAATACTGGGGGATGGAGGGCTAGGGAGGCAGGTGCTGTGAGTGGAGAGGTGAGTGTGAAGAGGGGCTGTGAATGTCCATGTGGAGGCTGATGGACAGAAATAAGGAACTGTGAACATGTGTGAGGTATGAATAAGATGAAGATGCTCTGAAAAAGGGTAGATAAAAGGGAGGCACTTGAAAAATGGAAGTGGATAAGGGGAAGACACTTTGACAGGGGTGGAGGGATAAGTGGGAATCAGTCTGATTGGAAAGCAGAGAATAGGACAGAGACACACTGTTGAGGGAGATAAGAGGGAGGTGCACTTATGGGTGGGGGGGGGGGGGGATAAAAAGGAGGCACTATGATGGAGATGGGGGATAAAAGTAAGGTGTTACATATCTCTGTTGGTATTAATATTATGAAGGAATCAATTCCGCACTTGAATTAGATCCACCAAGGATCAGATTCCTTTGTAGATTGTGAATATCTAGCTGATTTATGATTTATTGTACATTAATAGGCTTCAGAATGCTTTTCAGTCAATTTTATTTGATGTAATTGTTTTAAAGTATATAGACAGTTATGAGAAAATACATTCACTCTATAAGGAATTTGCAAAGCATAAGGTCAACTTGTTGAAGACTTAAAATCACAAGGTTCTGACATTCAAAGCCAACATTTTTCATGCCATTTTTGTCTCTACGCATACATATTTTGGTGTTGTTTTGGCTGTCCTTTATAGCAGGGGTCTCCAAACCCTGGCCCGTGGGCCACATCCGGCTTGTGCCTTTTCCCTGGCCCGCGGCTCATCCAGATTCATAGAATTGCCGGTCTCCTGCCTTTAAAATCAGCAGATCAGCAGTATGACTGGCAAGTCCCGCAAACAAAGCTGCTCCCCCACACCCTCCCATACTGCCACGCTGTGCTGAGGATTGGCTGCTGGGAATGCCTGTCCTAGCAACCAATGATGTCATCAGCGTGGCACCTCCTGGCGTCCCGCCCACTGTTTGTATTAGAGATCCTTCCACATGTGTAGCAGCGGGCGGGAATTGGTAGATGCAGGAGAGCTGCTCGAGGCAAGTGGCAAATAGCAAATGTACATGTACAGGAGACTCTGCTGGGGACGCTGATGATGGGGAGACTGCTGGAGACACTGGTGTGGAGACTGATGATGGGGAGACTGCTGGGGATACTGATGGTGGGGAGACTGCTGGGGACACTGATGATGGGGAGACTGCTGGGGACACCGATGATGGAGAGACTGCTGGGGACACTGATGATGGGGAGACTGCTGGGGACACTGATGGTGGGGAGATTGCTGGGGACAACGATGGTGGGGAGACTGCTGGGGACACTGATGGTGGGGAGACTGCTGGGGACACTGATGAGACACTGTTGATGGGGAGACTGCTGGGGACACTGTTGATGGGGAAACTGCTGGGGACACTGATGATGAGGAGACTGCTGACAGGGACTTGGAGGATTTGGAAACAGACATGTTGAAAGGCTCTGATGGGGGACACAGATGTGCGGAAATGCTCTGATGGGGACACAATGTGTAAGGAGACTCTGACGAGGACACAGACATGCAGAAAGGCTACAATGAGATTATTTAAATTTTATTAATTTATTTATAAATAAATACATTTTTCGGCCCGCAAATATTTGTAAAATCTACAATGTGGCCCTCGGGCTAAAAAGTTTGGAGACCCCTGCTTTATAGCATCAAAGCAGCAGAGGCTATGTGCTGTAATACAAACCAAAGTAATAGCATAACAACATTCTATTTTCAGTCTGCTGAAGAAGAAGGTAAAAAAAGCTTTGGGTCAAAACTGAAAGCTGAAAAGCAACTTGTGCATTGGGTGAGTCATTTGCACTCATTTGTATGTATCAAGTTATCACGTTGGGGTTGATTTACTAAAGGCAAATCCACTCTGCACTGCAAGTGCACTTGGAAGTACAGTCGCTGTAAATCTGAGGGGGAAGATCTTAAATAAGGGGAAGCTCTGCTGATTTTATCTTCTAATCATGTGCAAGGAAAAATGCTGTTTTTTATTTTCCTTGCATGTTCCCCTCGGATCTACAGTGACTGCAATTCCAAGTGCACTTGCAGTGCATTTGTAGTGCAAAGTGGATTTGCCTTTAGTAAATCAACCCCATTGCGTTGAATCTAGGCAGCATTACCAGACAATTGTTACAGTCTGGCTTTTTTGTTTTAAATGTTGTTCAATTAGACAAATACTTTATCTTCAAAAATTCTAAAACATAATTTTAATTTCACATTATTGTTGAATTGTGCAAGTTTTAAAAATGTTGCTACATGCCAAATTTCCACTCTATACTGATATCAGAATATAGTTACATGGTCAAGTTGAAAAAAGACACTAGTCCATCTAGTTCAAACAATAAAAAATAAAACAAAAAACTTCCTAATATATTATCAGGCCCAGAGCAGATTTTAAACGAGAGGCAGAAGTTGTACACTAGCCGCCTGCTAGATGTCATGGACAGAGGACTTATCTTGGAAGTTAGTTGGCATTGTTAGTTAGATAATCACCTGAATGACCACAACATACAGGGATATATAATGTAATACTGACACATAATCACACACATAGGTTGGACTTGATGGACTTGTGTCTTTTTCAACCTCACCTACTTTGTAACTATGTAACTAGGTAACTATCGTATACTTGCAGCTGATCCAAAGGAAGGCAAAAAACTCAATAAAGCATGTTCCATTTAACTCCAGTGGGAGAAAACATTTCTTCCTGATCCCCCATAAGGCAATCAGATATTCCCTGATCCAACTATTCCTGTCATTATTGCATCTAAATATTAATATCCAGTTATATTTTGTGAATTTGGGAATGCATCCAGCTCTTTTTTAACCACTTCAGCGCCGGAAGGATTTACCTACTTCCTGACCAGGCCATTTTTTGTGATACTGCACTGTGTCGCTTTAAATGACAATGACGGGGTCATGCAATGCTGTACCCAAACAAAATTAATGTCAATTTTTCCCACAAATAGAGCTTTCTTTTGGTGGTATTTGATCACCTCTGCAGTTTTTATTTTTTGCGCTATAAACAAAAAAAGAGCGACAAATTTGAAAAAAAAAAAATTTTAACTTTCTGCTATAAAACATCTCCAAAAAAATGTAAAAAAAAAACGAATTTATTCATCAATTTAGGCTGATATGTATTCTGCTACATATTTTTGGTATATTGATTGGTTTGCGCAAAAGTTATCACGTCTACAAAATAGTGGATAGATTTATGAAATTTTTATTTTTTCTACTAGTAATGGTGGCAATCAGTGATTTTTAGTGGGACTGCAACATTGCGGCAGACAGATCGGACACCTAACTGATATTTTTGAAATTTTTTGGGAACCAGTGACATTATTACAGTACTCAGTGCTAAAAAATATGCACTGTTATTATACTAATGACACTGGCAGGGAAGGGGTTAACAGGGGCGATCAAGGGGTTAAATGTGTTCCCTGCAGGTGTTTTCTAACTGTATGGGGGCTTGTGCAACTGGGGAAACGCACAGATCCATCTTCCTGCTTAGCAGAAAGACAGGATCTGTGTGATCTCCCCTGTCAGAATGGAGATCTGCCTTGTTTACATAGGCAAATCCCTGTTCTGTCACTGCTGGGAATGATCACGGGTGGCCAGCAGACATCGAGTCCACCGGACCCGCTGATTGGCTCCCCTGCGTGCCCACAAAAGCGAGATCCCAAGCCGATGTAGAGCTATGGCGATTTGCAGGATTGTGCCACCTTGCCGCAGTATAATGACATCGGCTGGTTGGCAAGTGGTTAAAACAATCTACTGAGCTGGCCAGAACCCATTCTTGAGGGAGTCTTTTCCAAATTTTCACAGCTTTTACTGTGAAGAAGCCTTTTCTTATTTCTTTTTCTCCAGAGGTAAATAGCGCCCGCTTGTCCTCTGTATTGACCTGAAACTGAATAACTCTATACCAGGGATGTGCAATTAGCGGACCTCCAGCTGTTGCAGAACTCCAAGTCCCATGAGGCATAGCAAGTCTCTGACAGCCACAAGCATGACACCCAGAAGCAGATGGGACTTGTAGTTTTGCAACAGCTGGAGGTCCGCTAATTGCATATCCCTGCTCTATACCAAGTTCACTGGACCACTTATGTAAATGTTGATCATATCCCCCCTTAATCTCCTGTTCTCAAGAGAGAATAAATTCTGTTCAGCTAATCTTTCCTAATACTGTAGCTGAGCTGCTCTATGCCTCTTATCAGTTTGGTTGCCCTTCTTTGCACTTTCTCCAGTTCACCAATATCTTTTTGTGAACTGGTGCTCAAAACTGAACTACGTATTCTAGATGAGGTCTTACTAATGGTGATGTCTATTTCTTTCTGGTGTCCATACCTATTTTTCCACTTCAATACCAGGCACTTTCGCCCCTTCCTGCCCAGGACAATTTTCAGCTTTCAGTGCTGTCGCACTTTGAATGACAATTGCGCAGTCATACAACACTGTACCTAAACTAAATTGTTGTCATTTCCTTCCCACAAATAGAGCTTTCTTTTGGTGGCATTTGATCAGCTCTGCGTTTTTTTTATTTTTTGCTAAACAAACTAGACAGACCGACATTAAAAAAAAAAAAAAGTTTTTCTTTGTTTCTGTTATAAAATTTTGTTTTCTCCTTCACTGAGGGGCACTGATGAGTGGGCACTGATGAGGAGGCACTGATATGTAGAATTGATGGTCACTGATAGGTGGCACTGATATGCAACACTGATTGGCACCAATAGGTGGCACTGATATGCAGCACTGATGGGCACTGATAGGCAGCACTGATGGGCACTGATAGGTGGCACTGATGGGCACTTATAGGCGGCACTGATGGGCACTGACAAGCGGCACAGATGGGCATTGTCAGGCGGCACTGATGAGCACTGTCAGGTGGTACTGATGAGCACTGACAGACGGCACAGATGGGCACTGGTAGGCGGCACTGATGGGCACTTATAGGCGGCACTGATGGGCACTGTCAGGCGGCACTGATGAGCACTGTCAGGTGGTACTGATGGGCACTGACAGGTGGCACTGATGGGCACTGACCGGAGGCATTGATGGGCACTGACCGGCAGCACTTATGAGCACTGACCGGCGGCACTGATGAGCACTGACCAGCGGCACTAATTGGCAATGATAGGTGGCACTGATTGGCACTGACAGGTGGCATTGATGGACACTAATAGATGGCACTGATGAGCAGCACTAATTGGGCAGGTACTGACAGGTGTTAATGCTGGGCACTGATTGGCACTGTGATGGACACTGGCACTATGGTGGGCACTGAATTGCACTGTGGTGGGCACTGATTGGCACTTTATTGGGCACTAGCAGGGGGTTATGATGGGGCAATGACTGGGCACAGATTGGCAGCTTATTGGTACATTTGATGGGGGCTGTGCTGATAATCAGTGTGCTAAATATCAGCACAGACCCCCCCTCTGACAGGGAGAGCCGCTGATCAGCTCTCCCTGTCAGCGCAACCCGAGGAATGCCATTTACCGGCACTTCCTGATTCTTGCGATGATCAGCTATGATTGGTCACAGCTGATCACATGGTAAGAAGCTTCTGTCAGAGGCTTCTTATCACAATCAGAGATGTGGTGTGTCAGACTGCCACGCCACACCGCGCGCCCCCGAGGGCGCACACCGGCATGTTATACAGCTGGACATCATATGACGCCCAGAACCACTTCCCACAGTCAATCTGTTATAGGCCGGGCGGGAAGTGGTTAATGCAAGAACTTATTTTGCTAGCTTCAGAAATGCAGCTTGGAATTGCATGCTAATATTAAGTCTGTGATCTACCAGAACACCCAGATCCTTCTCTATCATGGACTCCCCCAGCTGCACTTTTCCTAGCAAGTATGATGCATGCATGCATGTTTTTAGCCCCCAAGTGCATAACTTTATATTTATTAACATTAACCACTTCAATACCAGGCACTTTCGCCCCTTCCTGCCCAGGACAATTTTCAACTTTCAGCGCTGTGGCAGTTTGAATGACAATTGCGCAGTCATACAACGCTGTACCCAAACTAAATTTTTATCATTTTCTTCCCACAAATAGAGCTTTCTTTTGGTGGTATTTGATCTCCTCTGGGGTTTTTATTTGTTGCTAAACCAACTAAAAAAGACCGACATTTTTGAAAAAAAAAAGTTTTTCTTTGTTTCTGTTATAAAATTTTGTTTTCTCCTTCACTGACAGGCACAGTTGAGGCAGCACCAATGGGCACTGATAAGGTGGCACTGGGCACTGATGAGGAGGCACTGATATGTAGAATTGATGGGCACTGATAGGCGGCACTGATATGCAGCACTGATGGGCACCAATAGGCGGCACTGATATGCAGCACTGATGGGCACTTATAGGCGGCACTGATGGGCACTGACAGTCGGCACAGATGGGCACTGACAGTCGGCACAGATGGGCACTGACAGTCAGCACTGATTGGCACTGATATGCGGTACTGATTGGCACTGATAGGCGGTACTGATTGGCACTGACAGGTGGCACTGATGGGCAGCACTGATGATGAGGTACTGATGAGGTTTTGACAGGTGTTACTGTAGGGCACTGATTGGCAATGTGATGGGCACTGACTGGCACTGTGGTGGGCACTATATGGCACTGATTGGCACTTTATTGGGGGCACTGACTGGGTACCTTTTAGGCACATCTGATGGGGCTGTGCTGATAATCAATGTGCTGATTATCAGCACAGACCCCCCCTCTGACAGGGAGAGCCGCCGATCGGCTCCGAACGGCTCTCCCTGTCAGCGCGAACCAAGGAAATGTCGCTTACTGGCACTTCCTGGTCCACACGATGATCAGCTGTGATTGGTCACAGCTGAGCAATTGGTAAGAAGCCTCTGACAGAGGCATCTTATTACGATCGGAGATGCGGCGTCTCAGACAGGCACACCGCACTCAAGGTCGCCGCTCTGCGCGCGCTCGCGGGCGTGGGCCGGCATGTTATGCTGCTGGACATCATATGATGCCCAGTTAGGATAACAGAACCACTTCCCGGACGTAAATCTGTTATTGACAGGGCGGGATGTGGTTAAGCCTCATTTGCCACATAGTTTCCCAATTAAATAGTGCATTGAGGTTGGCCTGTAAGCTGGAGACATCCAAGGACGTAATTCCACTGCATAGCTTGGTGCCATCTGCAGACACTGAAATGGTACCTTTAGTCCCAGACCCTATATCATTTATAAATATGTTAAAAAGTAAAGGTCCCAACATGGAACCTTAGGGTACAACACTAATAACTTTACACCATTCAGATTATGAATCATTAATCACTACTCTGAATACGGACAGTTTTTTTATCCATTCACAAACTGAATGTTCTAAGCCTGTAGACTTTATCCTACACATTAGTCGTGTGTGGGGAACTGTATCAAACCCTTTGGCAAAATCCAAGTATGCTATGTTCACAGCCACTCCTCTAAGTTTTTGTTTACCTCCTCATAAAAAGAAATCAGATTTGTTTGACAACTTCGGTTTTTCGTAAATCTATGCTGACTATTGTTTAAAATATTATTTTCTAGCAAAAACCCAAAAAACCCATATACATGGTTCTTTATTAAACTATTAAGTATTTTCCCAACTATAGTAGGTAAATGAACTGGTCTGTAGTTACTTGGTAAAGACTTATGATGTATTGATAATTTCAGGCTTGTATTATTCTGTGCCTTTTATAGCTGCATAGAGTTCAGCATTACACATTTGCTAATAGAACTTGTTTATAGTCCCTGTGCTTTATTTTTATTCATCTTGTCTAAGGGCTTATACACACCAGAATCGTACAAGAACATGGTGCACATTATTAAGCATTCCCCTGCAGTGCAGTTTTCAGCCTCCTCATTTGAATGGGCTGAAATCACACAGGATTACACAAAAAGTAGTGCATGTACTACTTTTGAAAAATGTTCTGCACCAAATCACTTGGTACTATGGTACAATGTGATCTGGTGCCCACTCACACACTGCATTAACGATATGTGTGTGGGGTGCTGTTAACAATGTATTAGCACCCACAGCAGATCACAGAGCCTTTTGAACATGTTGCGGGAAACACAATTTTTTCTGACTGCATTCTGGTGTGAACTGGCCTCATGTTCCTTTTGCATACACAAATCTAAAGCACCAGCATGTTCTTTTACATGCACAAACCTACATGGGAGGGAGTGGATAAACACTCAGCTTTCAAGCCCCGTTCACAACTCTGCATAGCGGGAACTCCCATTCCCACATGTGTTTTTTTAGCGAGGGGGGAGGCGTTTTGGGGCATTTTAACTCATCACACATAGGGCAGACAATCCACCTGAATGGGCCACCCTACACACAGCAATCGCCCCAAAGAAGCTTCAGAACTTTGAGTGAAGCTTGGTGCGTTTTTTACTGCTGATTTTTGGTGCAGAGCATTTCTGAAATTTAAGGAAAAAGCATGGAGCCTCATTGTTCTAGTGTTACTGCACCAATTTCACTTTCAGGCCCCATTCACATCTAGCATAGTGGGAGCGCACATTTTGTGGCTCATTTTTCCTGTGGCACGCATAGGGCAGCCTGTTGATTTCAATTGGCTGCACTGCATGCGGTTAATGGGACATTTTGGTGTTTTGTGGGTTGTGTGTTTTTTACTGTGCGTTTTGCAAATGTTTGGTCTGGTCAGATGACATAGTACGCTGTTTTAGTCAGGAACATAATTGGTGGTAAAGCTTATAGACCCATACACGGTTCAAGTAGCGATGAGGCGATGACAGCTCAAAAAGAAAGAGCAGGGAAAGTCGTCATAGGTAAAACCAGATGGTTATTTATTTAAAAAATGAAAAATGAAAAAGCAGTGTTGTTTACAAAGCGCAAAGCTTATACAGATTCAGTAAAAGTTTCCAATAAAAACATGTGGCCGGCAACAACACAAACGCCTGTGCAAGTGGGACATATAACGTGGTGACGTCAGCACGTCGCTCCTCTCAACCCATTTCATCACTAATCTGACGTCATCCTGGGGCACTCGTCCTCGTCCATCTGACCAGACCAAACATCTGCAGTCTTAGGAGGAAAAGGCCCTGCCTGGGTATTAGCCACAAGTGCTTAAACTTGTGCAGCTGGTAAGCGTGCACTTTGTGTGGTGGTGGATTCACTGTGTTCACATTATAAAGTCACAAGATTTTCACTGGACCTGTGGCTGCTGGTTCGTCCTTCATTGAAGGAACCATCAGAATCTTCAATAGATATTGGAGGACTCTACATAAGTCACATGTTTCACTCTTTGGGGCTTCCTTAACACTTTCAGCCACTTTTTATTTTTCATTCTTTTTGTTTTGTGTTCACTTATTTGGTTAATATGTCACTTTAAGAGTGCAGCTTACTTTTTATCCACTTTTGGAAATGTTTTTCATTCTCTTAGTATGCAGCATTTTTTTTTTTTGTTTTTCCTGATTTCATTTTTACAGCTTGTGCTGCTTTCTATAAAAGATTCAAATAATTAAGGGGCCTGAGTTGATGGGCTTTTGTTCATGCCAAACTGTTTTTCATTGCCATACAAGTCTATAGGAATGCAACAGCTGCTTGAAGATGGTGGAGGAAGGTCAAAAGCAGGTTAAGGACAGCCACGCATCCAGAGTCATAGATCTATGATTAGATAAATAATCACACCTATGCTACCTGTTTTGTGGTTCTACCCACATCTGTAAAAATAACAACAACAATTATAATAATCATCATACCAGGCCACGTTCATATGTTCTCAAATTTGCCCCTAGTGTTTCGGTATGGATATTACAATGATTACATTACTGTTTAATTACTGTTTAATAATTGTTTTTATTTATTTTTGCGGTAATATTTTTACTACTAAGTAACAATAAAGTGATTTTATAGGTCTTGATATATTTTGTTGTGGTTGAGGGTTTTTCTTTTAGCCCCTTGTGGCAAGCACTGGGTTTATGTGTCCTTTAATGATTTTCCAGCTGTTGGATACATATTTTATTTTTTTTTCGGTTGTGGGTTAAATCCTGTATGTTTCGATTGTATTGTACCATATACTGTGTAATAGCACTGATTTGCATATTATACATCATTGTCCTACAAGTTGGTCACCCTAGCACTAGATAGATCATCCTTCTGGCTGGATAATGTTTCTTTATGGCTGATCATGCTATTTAACCACAGGTGGGTCCTCCTACATACAGCCTCAACAATTAAGTCCTCTAGGGGGCAAAACACATCTGAGGGAGGCTCTTTGGCATGTGAAGAGCAGATCTGAAGCCATTCTACACTACCTGGTTCCATTTTGGTCACTGCGAGTCGGCGTCCTGAGTGCAATTGGTTGGCACCTTTATACCAGCAGTTACATACAAATAGGGATTCTGACCGACCTTGGATGCAGATAGTTTGCATTTAGGTCAATAGTTTTGAATGCACAGAAACTAGACACAGTTAATCATCCAGTATTTATATGGCTATAGCACTGCTGTGTCCAGATTCTGAATCTGGATGCTGAAGTCAAGCTTTTGTTAATATTTCCTCAAACGCAATGTGCTGGAAAGTGGCCTTTAGCACTGAGAAATTCACTTGCATAAAACCATGAGATGAAGTAGCTTATCTACTGTATAATGCTTACAGTTTTTTTGAAAGGGGATAGATTAATTCCGGTCATAATGTGTAGCAATAAGTACATTTTTTTACTTGTGTATCGTGCCCAACTTTCAGTGTAGTTGCAAGGGTAAAACAAAATAGCTATGATAATGCAGGACCCCTGACCCTCTATCTTGACAGTGCTGGTTTGCCCTATGCTGATCACATGCACTCTCTCAAGAAAAAAAACTTTCTAGCAATACACACCAAACTGAGTATGTGCAGCTGTCCCTTGGCTCTGTAAATATTAGGAGAAATATTGGAGACAGTGGAAGAAGGAGATGATCAGAGGAGACAGGATCAAAAAGCCTTTTTTACACCATGCAGAGGATTACCCCTAATGCCCTGTACACACGAGTGGATTTTCCATCGGAAAAAACTTGGATGGTTTTTCTGACAGAATTCCACTCAAGCTTGCCTTGCATACACACGGTCACACAAAAGTTCCCTGAACTTTCGACCGTCAAGAACGCGGTGACGTACAACACTACGACTAGCCGAGAAAATAAAGTTCAATGCTTCCGAGCATGCGTCAAATTGTTTCCGAGCATGCATAGGAATTTTGCGCAGACGATCGCATTTTCAGATAGGAACTTTTCCTGACCGAAAATTAGAGAACATGCTCTTAATCTTTTGCTGGCTGGAATTCCGCCAGCAAAAGACCGATGGAGCATACACACGGTCGCATTTTCTGACAAAAAGCTCTCATCAGAGTTTTTCTGGCGGAATTTCCGATTGTGTGTACGCAGCATTAGGTTCCACAGTGAGTATAACAAGCATGCTTTACTGCATATACAGACTGATTTTACTGTTTTGGGTTTAGTAACACTTTAAGTTGGGAAAAGAGAGGTAAGAGAATATGGAGGAGGGTGGTTTTGTTCAAAAGGAGAGAAGTGATGCCGCGTAAACATGATCAGACATTCTGACAACAAAATCCATGGATTTTGTCTTGCATACACACGGTCACACAAATCTTGTCAGAAATTCCAACGTCAAAAATGCGGTAACATACAACACGTACGACGAGCCCAGAAAAATGAAGTTCAATAGCAGTGCGGCTCTTCTGCTTGATTCAGAGCATGCGTGGAACTTTGTGCGTCGGAATTGTGTACACACGATCGGAATTTACGACAACGAATTTTGTTCGAACATTTTCCGCTGGAAAATCCGACCGTGTGTACAGGGCATGAGAATATAGGAGGGGATGACAGAGGAAGTACGGGTGCCGAATCAGGTAGATAAATTGTCCAGTAAGACTATACTTATATTTTTTGAGTAATAGCATCAATAGTTTGTTAAAAGTTTAGTAACAATCAAGGTGTTCAAAATCTTTTACTATTCACATCAGGACACTGAGTTCACAGATCCATTCTTTTTAAGTTTAAATGACATTAATCTTTCAGTGCCTCAGGATTGTTCCACTTGCTGCAAGTAGGAAGACTGCAAGTAAGAAGAAGCAATGTAGGCCTTTACTGGCTGTAGAAATGGACACTAGCATAAAGCAATTGTGTTAGACATTTGTATCTCAATACCCGCCACTTCTTTTGAAGGTTCTAGAAATTGAATAAGAAGGACAATCCCCTTTTGTATGTAGCATAGCTTCCATTGCTGTCCCACACCACCAAAACATATTTACCACTTAATTATGATTTTAAAGCTTCTCTCTTGGGCTTAACTTAATAATTATCATAAAGTCTGCAGCACTCAAAAAATAAAATATAAATACAAAAAATTATGTGTGTGTGTGTATATATATATATATATATATATATATATATATATATATATACACTATATTGTCAAAAGTGTTGGGACACCTCCCTTTACACGCACATGAACTTTAATGTCAACCCAGTCTTAGTCCTTAGGGTTCAATATTGAGTTGGCCTGCCCTTTTCAGCTATAACAGCTTCAACTCTTCTGGGGAGGCTGTCCACAAGGTTTAGGAGTATGTCTATGGGAATGTTTAACCATTCTTCCAGAAGCGCATTTATGAGGTCAGGCACTGATGTTGGACGAGAAGGTTGCAGTCTAACTCATCTCAAAGATGTTCTATGGGGTTGAGCTCAGAACTCTGTGTAGGCCAGTCAAGTTCCTCCACCCCAAACTCAGTCATCCATGTCTTTATGGACCTTGCTTTGTGCACTGGTCCAAATTATTTGGTGGAGGGGGGATTATGGTGTGGGGTTGTTTTTCAGGGGTTGGGCTTGGCCCCCTAGTTCCAGTGAAGGGAATTTTTAAGGTGTCAGCATACCAAGACATTTTGGACAATGTCATGCTCCCAACTTTGTGGGAACAGTTTGGGGATGGTCCTTTCCTGTTCCAACATGACGTTGCACCAGTGCACAAAGCAAGGTCCATAAGGACATGGATGAGCAAGTTTGGGGAGGAGGAACTTGACTGGCCTGCACAGAGTCCTGACCTCACCCCAATAGAACATCTTTGTTATAGCCTTGTTATAGCCTTGTTGTGGGCTATATTCTTCTTAATGGAGATCCACAACTTGTGTTTCTCAAGAAAAATACAGTCATTGTTGTCATTTAGGTTGGGTAGTAGATTTTTTTAAAATAACGAAATAGTTTAAAATCAAAATAGTTCCACTACCACCCCACCACCCAAACCACCCACTAAGAAAAAAAAGATCTAAATAGCTTAAATTCTTTTTTCAAAACAAGAATATACCATAAATATATACCATATAAAAATGAATTCCTACATGAAATGTACCTTTACCTCGAATACTGAGAAATTTCCCAATGGTCTGGCTTGCAAACAAAAAGTCAGGGCCCTTTCACATGGACGTGTCCATGTACGGGCTCCGCTTTGCTCAGCGGGGGATCGCTCTGTCGATCCCCGCTGAGCAGGCAGATGACAGGTCTGTCTCTGCACACTGTGCAGGGACTGACCTGTCAGAGTGCCGCTCTCCTCTATGGGGGATTGGATGAAGACGGATCGTAAAGTCCGTTTTCATCCGATCCTCAGACAGAAAAATAGGGTTTTCCTCCGTCACACTTTAGCGGATCGGAGCGGGTCGGATGTCAGCGGACATGTCACCGCTGACATCCGTCGCTCCATAGAGCTGTATGGAGCGTCCATTCAGGTCCGCCTAAAAAACTGACAGGTGGACCTGAACGGTCCACCTGTGTGAAAGGAGCCTAAAGCTATTATTGTTATATGATCTATATTTTACACACACCTGTTAAAGTGTGATTAGGACGTATAGTGGGTAATGTGACCTGCTACCCAGAAGAAGTATTCTAAGATACCTTATATGGTCATTGATAGCAGGGGACAATATTTGTCTATACTTGTGGATGAATTATAGAAAAAAAAGGTCATTTTGAAATGCCTTTGTTAAAATGATTAAATTGAATCATGTTATGGTCATTGTTTTCAAATAATTCCTTTTCAGGGATTTGCATATAAAGTGAATGTAAACAAATCTATTTTTTTTTTTTTATAATTGAATCTTTTATTATAAATTTTATAAATATACATAAGACAAGTAGTCAAGTTACAGCTTAACATAATTCATTAGCATCTCTTATGTCAAAAATCCATCCCCCACCCCCCCAGGTGATCTGTTATTCTCTACGTCATTCTACCTTAGTATTTTTCTGACGTTTTAAATATTTTCCATTTCGCCCAGGTTGCTCTATAATTTTCAGTCCGTCCCTGCTCAGAGCTACACAGGTACTCCATATTGCTGATATAATCCACTCTCTGTATCCACTCTTTGATACTTGGCTTCTTAATACATAGCCATTTTTTAGGGATAAGACCTTTTGCCATGTTGAGCAGGAACGGGACCAAAGTTTTTTTATATTGTTTCCTTGTTTTAGTTGTTTCATGGAACAAGCAATTCCAGGGGTGTTGAGGGATCTTCTCTCCTGTTATCGCCTCCGTATATTCTAATATACCCCGCCAGTATTCTTTTATCTCTGGGCATTCCCACCATATATGAAATGTTGTTCCTAGTTGTTTACAGTTCCTCCAACAATGTGGGGACTTGTTTGGTTGGATTTTATTGATTCTTTCTGGTGTGAAATGCCATCGAACCATGCACTTGTAATTTACCTCAATCGAGGTTATATCAGATGCATAGTTGTATACTGCACCTACCATTTGCGTTTCATCCAGTTTTATACCCATATCCTGTTCCCATTTTTCTATATAGGGAAGGTTCCCATGTCCATCTAGTTCTGTTAGAATTTTGTATATTTGGGATATCCCGTGTCTTACAGGCTTTCTTGCACTACAGAGTTTTTCTATTCTCCTCTCTAATTGGTTGGGGGACTGTGCTTATAAAATGTTTTATTTGTAGATACTCCCATTCTTTCAAATTTGACAACCCGTGCTTTATTACATATTACAGTATTCACAGAAATGCGTCGGGCACCAAGGATGCAGCCACTGGGCTTTTAATTGGATTTGACAGTTATTAATGTTTTGATGTACCTCATTATTTTATTTTCATACTCACTTGTTACATCATGTGTTTTGTGCTCCCCAGTATAGATATATGTATTTATTGTACAGTGTACATCTGCTACAGTTATATATGGTTAGACACACTATTTCTGACTGTCTGTATACATATGTATTCATGTAGGCTATGGTTTGTGCGCATGCACACGTAACCCTTTACATGTGTTGTATACCCAGAATTTTCCACCAATAAATTTGTACACATTTTTATCTTACTCCAATCTGTCTACTGCCTCATTTAAAGTCCCACCTGGCCTCCGGCCTTCCCTTCCTCTTTTTCTTGTATTCGGGATGGAGGCACAGTCCCACGCCTCATTTAAAGTCCCAAACCTTTTCCATTAAACTCTAACAGGGATGGAGGCAGTAGACAGTTGCTAGGCAGTTTTCCCCTGCTGGCTTTAATTGGGGTTTTTTTATGTGTGGTAGTGCACCTCAATGGTCCACACACATATTTTGTGTGCAACTACATGTTGCTCCAATTTTTGGGCGCACTTTACACAATCCAGCATGGTGGCTGGGCTCTGGGCTTCGGGCTGTTCTTTTCCTGGAGCTGCGATGCGCTCTGCGTGTCTTCCCCATCCCCCCCACGTTCGCCCCTTTGCTTTGGGCTGGTTTGGTGTGGGGGATCGGGCGGGTGCACACACCGCATCGGCGCCACGCAGTGCTCCCGCACATGACGTCACCAGTTGGCGCCGTTGTGCGGGCGCATAGGTTTCCATCTGGTGTCGGCGTAGCTGTACGCAGTGACGTCAGCCTGGGCGGGTCCCTGCCGTGAGCAGGGATCCCCGCCCCACGCATCGCCGGCCTGTCAGCGTGACGTCGGTGGCAATCACCAGCGCGGCCGGGACGCATATTAGGCGTCGCCCCAGGCACATTTTTTCCTCCTCTGCTCTTCACAACAGAACAGACGCCATAGCGTTGATCAGCCCCGTTTTTAAGCACCTCAAGGTAATACTCTATGAATATATACTACAACCTTCTATTCCCCTTACTCTTTAGTGTCAGTACTGTGACCTTCTCTATGGATTCCATCATCTACTTTAGGTCCACCATCCCACCCATGATTGGCTATGTTTTGCAGAGGATGCTTGTGCTTTGGGGATGATGCCGATGTGTGCCTGTCTTGCGCTGGATTGCCTGCCACCCCAGCTCCGGGGGAGAGCTATTCCCTGCCCAGTCCCTGCCCTGTACCATAGTCTGGTGACATCGTGAGTACCCAGAAATTGACACATTGTCCTTTCTGGTTGTATTTATTTCTATTTTTTGATGGCTTCATACTTTGTAATTTCAGAAATCCTGTAGCATCCGCCCCTGAAGAAGTGTATTCACAGAAACGCGTCGGACACCAAGGATGCAGCCACTGGGCTTTTAATTGGATTTGACAGTTATTAATGTTTTGATGTACCTCATTATTTTATTTTCATGCTCACTTGTTACATCATGTGTTTTGTGCTCCCCAGTATAGATATATGTATTTATTGTACAGTGTACATCTGCTACAGTTATATATGGTTAGACACACTATTTCTGACTGTCGTGTATACATATGTATTCATGTATGCTATGGTTTGTGCGCATGCACACGTAACCCTTTACATGTGTTGTATACCCAGAATTTTCCACCAATAAATTTGTACACATTTTTATCTTACTCCAATCTGTCTACTGCCTCATTTAAAGTCCCACCTGGCCTCCGGCCTTCCCTTCCTCTTTTTCTTGTATTCGGGATGGAGGCACAGTCCCACGCCTCATTTAAAGTCCCAAACCTTTTCCATTAAACGTGCTTTATTATTAAGTCCTGCTTTGTCATAATTTCCCCGTGAGTTGTGATATCCTTTAGTTGTGCATTTCGCATTTGTTTTCCCCACCGTGTCCCATTCCCTGGGGTGAAAAAATTTGTGCCTGCTAGTGGAATTAATGAAGAATTATATTTCCATTTTTCTTTACAATAAAGTGTGTCCCATAATTTAAGTACTGTTTTGGTGATCTTGTGTGTCTTTTTACTATGTGTTCTATATTTCGGTGGAATCCAAATAATTTTTTGAAGTTGTGTCCCATAGAGTGTGTCTTCCATCTTTACCCATCTCTTTTTAGTGTTTAAGTTTGCCCATTCAACTAGTCTAGCTAATATAATTGGCTTATAGTACCTTCCCACGTCTGGGAGTGCCATCGCTCCTTTTTCTTTTTTTCCTAGTTAACACGTTGTTATTTACCCTAGGTTTTTTATTCTGCCATATATATTTCCAAAGTATTGTTTTTATTACTTTAAAAAAGATTGGTGGTATTCCTATCGGGAGCATCTGGAATTTATATGTTATTTTTAGTAAAATCACCATTTTTAGCATGTTTATTCTCCCTATCCATGAAATTGAGCTCCTTGCCATATTTTTTATCTCTATTTTAATTTCATTAAGTAATGGAAGAAAATTGGCTTGATATAGCCCATCTAAAGAAGTGTTATTTTGATTTCTAAATATATTATTTCATCTTTTTCCCAAGTAAAGGGAAATTCTTGTTGTAATAACTTTTCCTCTTTTTTATTGACTCCTAGGTTCAATATTACCGTTTTTATGGGGTTTATCTTAAAATTAGAAAGTGTTCTGTATTCTTTCAGCTCTTTTATTAGGCAGGGTAAGGACAGCCTTGGTTTGGTCACGTATAGGAGTATGTCATCTGCGTACTTTGTGTTCTTCTTCTCCCAATTTTACTCCCCCTATATCTACTTATTTTGTATTTTCATTAATAATGGTTCTAATGCAATTACTTATAGGAGTGGCGAGAGCGGGCAACCTTTCCTAGTCTTGTTGAACATCACAAACACAGACGACATACTCCCATTGACCCCCACCTGGCTGTGGGATGTTTATATAGATTACTAATCTATCTCATAATTTTTGGTCTGAGGCCTATATTCCGTAATGTTTCCATCATAAAACCCCTGTCTACTCGATCAAATGCCTTTTCGGCATCGATTAATATTAGGATCATCGGGGGGCCTGGACTCCTTCTCTTTGTTCATTAGTAGCATGGTTCTTATACTATTGTCCCTGCCCTCTCTTCCTGGTACGAAGCTGGCTTGGTCAACATTTATCAGATCTGGCATGAGATTTTTTAGTCTCGATGCCAAGACTTTTGCATATAATTTTATGTCAGCGTTTAATAACGCTATGGGGCGATAGTTGGAGCAAATGGTTCTATCTTTCCCTGCTTTTGGTATAACTGAATATTCGCCAGAAGGGATTCTTTTATTTCCTTGTTCTCACCTATTCTATTAAAGTAATTACATAATTCTGGGACTAACTGTTCTTTAAAGCTTTTGTAATATTTAATTGAAAACCCGTCTGGGCCTGGGCTTTTCCCCCCTGGTATTTCCTTTAAAGCTTTGTAAATTTTGTCTTGAGTAATAGGTTTGTCTAGTAGTTCCTGTATTTTGGAGTTTCTAATCTCTTCCTCTTTTCGTGTCTCATTATTTCTAATTGCATATAACGCGCTGTAATACGATTTAAAGGCATTGGCTATCTCCATTGTTTTATATTTCATTTCACCTTTCTCATTTTTTTATCTTCTTAATATACCGTATTTATCGGCGTATAACACACACTTTTTTCCCCTTTTTTCCCCCTTTCCCCCTCATATGCTGATCCCCACCGATCTCCACTGATTGTGAGGAGAGGAGCGAGCGGAGCCGACATACACAAAGCCGGGTGTACTTCGGCTGGACTCGGCTCCTCTCGCAGTCCTGCCCATCTCCACTGATTGCGAGAGGAGAGAAGCGAGCGCCGCTGACATACACAAAGCCGAGTGTACTTCGGCTGGACACGGCTCCTCTCACAGTCCCGCCCCTGACTGTGAGCAGAGCAGAGTCTAGCCAAAGTACACTCGGCTTTGTGAATGTCGGCAGCGCTCGCTTCTCTCCTCTCGCAGTCCCGCCCCTGACTGTGAGCAGAGCTGAGTCTAGCCAAAGTACACCCTTCAGGTCTGGTATGGATTTTAAGGGGATACCCTATGCCAAAATTTAAAAAAAAATGGCGTGGGGTCCCCCCAAAAATCCATACCAGACCCTTATCCGAGCATGCAACCTGTCAGGCCGTAGGAAAAGCGGGGGTGACGAGAGAGCACCCCCCCTCCTGAATTGTACCAGGCCACATGCCCTCAACATTGGGAAGGTGCTTTGGGGTAGTTCCCCAAAACACCTTGTCCCCATGTTGATGGGGACAAGGGCCTCATCCCCATAACCCTTGCCCGGTGATTGTGGGGGTCTGCGGGCGGGGGGCTTATCGAAAACTGGAAGCCCCCTTTAACAAGGGGACCCCCAGATCCCGGCCCTCCCCCCTGTGTAAAATGGTAAGGGGGTACAAAAGTACCCCTACCATTTCACAAAAAAACCAGAAGAAGGAGAAGATGGAGGAAGAAACCGAAGGAAGATAGAAGATAGAAGAAAGAAGATAGAAGACGCATTTAAATAAAGGAATTGTCAAAAACTGTCTCTTGTCATTTTTAACATTTTTGACAATTTTTTTGTGAAATGGTAGGGGTACTTTTGTACCCCCTTACCATTTCACACAGGCGGGAGGGCCGGGATCTGGGGGTCCCCTTGTTAAAGGGGGCTTCCAGATTTCGATAAGCCCCCCGCCCGCAGACCCCCACAATCACCGGGCAAGGGTTGTGGGGATGAGGCCCTTGTCTCCATCAATATGGGGACAAGGTGTTTTGGGGGGCTACCCCAAAGCACCCTCCCAATGTTGAGGGCATGTGGCCTGGTACGGTTCAGGAGGGGGGGCGCTCTTTCATCCCCCCTCTTTTCCTGCGGCCTGACAGGTTGCGTGCTTAGATAAGGGTCTGGTATGGATTTTTGGGGGGACCCCAGGCCATTTTTAAAAAAATTTTGGCGTGGGGTTCCCCTTAAAATCCATACCAGACCTGAAGGGTCTGGTATAGATTTTGAGGGGGACCCCACGCCATTATAAAAAAAAAAAATTTGGCCAGGGTTCCCCTTAATATCCATACCAGGCCTGAAGGGCCTGGTATGGAATTTAGGGGGACCCCCCACGTCATTTTTTTTTTTTAATTTTCATTCGGGGTTCCCCTGTGGGGAATTCCCATGCCGTTTTTATCAATGAACTTTTATGTGTATTTATGTGTATTGTCGGAACGGCAATTCATTAATAGCCGCGAATAGTTTTAAATGATTTGAAATGTCATTTTGCTGTCAGACTGTTCTAAACACGGGAAACATGCGCCCCTTTACAGGCATACTATAGACACCCCCCAGGTATGAAATTTAAAGGAATATTACACTTTTATTGTTTCACTTTAAGCATTCTTAAAATCACTGCTCCCGAAAAAACGACTGTTTTTAAAACCTTTATTTTGCATTGATCCATGTCCCCTGGGGCAGGACCCAGTTTCCCAAACATTTTTTTATGACAATAACTTGTATATAAGCCCTTAAAATTAGCACTTTTGATTATTCATGTTCGTGTCCCATAGACTTTAACGGTGTTCGCGTGCTCGAACAAATTTTTTGCCTGTTCGCATGTTCTGGTGCGAACCGAACAGGGGGGTGTTCAGCTCATCTCTATTCTTCATCATGAGATGAAGCATGAGAGCTTCATTCAGTCTCCAGAGCCCTTTTCTCCGCTCCATGTCTTAAAATCTTATTTTTACTGTTACAGGAGCATGGTCAGAGACAGAGGTTATTTCAATCGCTGACTCCATAACATGCTTCAGTATTTCATGGTCTACCATGATATAGTCCAATCTCGCGTATGTGTCGTGCACCATAGAGTGAAAAGTATAGTCCTTTTTCTTTGGGTGTATTATTCTCCACACATCGAGTAATTGTTGACTGTGCATTCTTTTTTAATCAGTTTTAATTGTTTATTTTCTTGACACTGTGCACGAGACGTATTATCGAGCTCATGATCCATTGAGGGTTTAAAATCTCCTGCTAGGATTAAGTGTCCTTGTTTAAAATCTGTTAGGGCATTAAATATCCTGTTTAAGTATTTCTTTGAGCATTTGTTAGGGCAATATACGTTTGCTAACGTGTGCCTTATGGCGAGTCCCTTTCAGAAACAGAAAGTGACCCTCTGGGTCTACCTTCCTTTCCTCCAGGGTGATATCCTATGCTATTCCGATAGCGACTCCTTTTGCCCTCTTATTTGGGGAGTCAGCAAAATACCAAGTTTGGAATCGCCCATGAATATAATTTGGTGTTTGAATCAAGACATATATGCGTCTCCTGTACGAAGATTATATCCGCGAAGTACCTCTCCAACTCCAAGCACTGTATACCTTTTTTCCAGGGAATTCACCCCTCTTACATTATATGTGATGAATTTAATGTCTGTCATAGGTTAGCTTGCTTATGATTCTTACTTCCACAGGTGACTGAGGATAAACAGATCATGTATCCCCCCCATCAAACCCTTCCCCCCATTCACCCAACCCCCCGTCAGTTGATATCTTGACCCCATGATCTGGAGCACTCCCTTGGGGACCTCCTTGCCCCCCTGCTCCTATTGACCTGAGGTGGAGTTCTGTATGGTGTCGTCAGGGCTCATCTCACCTACCAGTACCAGGGCATGCCAAGGGTCCGAGACTCTGCCTCCCTGTTAATAAGTTTTAGTCTTTTCATATTTCCCTCCAGGCCCACCCTGCCTCCCCCCCCCCGCCTCCCTAGTCCCTCATGGGAAAAAAAAATAGCTTCAATTTAAGATCGATGTTTACAGTTTTAGCTGTTTATACTATGTCATTAGTCCGGCCTCTTTTCTGTACAGTCTTTTGGTATGGAGATCTCCAATTTCCTGCAAAATTCTGTGGTGTCTTCTAAAAATCTCAATCTGGCTATACATCCATTTTTCCTGCCTATTAGGCATGAAGGGAAGCCCCAGTTGTATTGAACCTCATTTTCACTTAATATTGCCAATAAAGGTTTTAAAGCTCTCCTTCTTTTCAAGGTTTCCTGTGATAAGTCCTGGAACAATTGAATGTGGTCTCCTTCATGCTTTATGGGTGACTTCCCTCTCAGATTACGGTGATTTTTGTCATCCCAATTCTTGAATCGCACAATGATGTCCCTAGGGTTCTCCTGTGGGAGTTCTTTTGGCTTTCTTATCCTATGGGCTATTTCAATTTTTATTGGGTTTTATTTCTTTATCCATCAAAGGATTACAAATCTTTTTTTTTTTTTTTTTTTTTTTCAATAGTTTTTATTGGTTATAAAGATAATCAATTGACATGTCACATCAGAATATAGTATTGATAGCGCAAACTGAAAGCATCAAGCATACCTCCGACAGCATTAGTACAGTATTACAAATAGATAATACAGTTAGTTATCAGTTGAGTGCTACTGTGATGTTTGATACATGTATAACTGTCTTGCGTTTAGACTAAAACAGAAAGTAATGAAAGAGCATACATTTGCTCTGAACGATTTTAACTTGTAAAGAGAGGTGTAACTAAGGTGAGCTTAAGGAAAATAATATTCTTACACCGTTGAACTAGTTCAGAGTGTATCTTGTCCATTATCATTGTCTTCTTTTACTATCTCGCATAAAACTTTATTGAGTAAGAGTCAATGCACCGGTGCCTCAAAGCTCAAATTCTTTCCCCTTTGTACTTTACTCCTCAATATAGTTTATTGAAGTGAAATATGTCTAAAAGAGGCACCCTAGAGGGTCGTGCATTGACCCTCAGTCAACCAACCCTTTGAAGACTGTTTTAATGAGTTTCAAGTACACACAATAATGTAAATATACCCATTACATGGTATAAGTGAGATACAAGGATAAAAAGAACCAATATACATACATCTAGCTTTCTTGTAGTCATGGGAAATGCAATGAATTTTGTTTCCAGCAGACAAAGTTAAATGTCTCCGCGGTGAGTGACTACCGTTGCCTAAGCTTGTATCCTGTGGAGGGAAGCCCTCTCTCCCCCTCGAGCACCCCGTCAGGGTTCTTGCTGTGCCCACCGGGATGATCGAAGACCCTCCCCCAACCGGATCCCTTTCCCTGTATTGTCCCCATCGACACCACACCCGTCTTATGACTAACGAAGACTCAGAGCTATGTTATGCTGATTAGGCATAAAAATTTGGTGCTAGAGATCCCTTTCTTAACTGTATGTGACCAACACATTGTATGTACAAAGAGGCGTCTTATCTTGTTGTGACTCGCTCCTGTGTGCTCCGTTTTGTGCATGTGTTTGCCTCGTATGTCTATATAATTCCTACGGTATGGAATGAATAAAGCATCTCTTTTGGAAATAAGACAGTATGTCACTGGAATTTCAGTATGCATATCCTATGCATTACCCCGTCATGAATGTGTCTTGATGCGTGTAGCCTACATAAAGGGCCAAGATAGGCCAGTGTGTTCCGAAGAGGCTCGCTGGCCTCTTTCTTAGATGAAGAAAAACGTGTTAGAAGAAGAAAGGAAAGACGAGAGAAAGAGATAGAGAAGATTTATTGTTACTGTAGATTAGGTAAGTTTCCTGTTCCCATTTCCATACCCGGATTGAGTGAAATATTACAATATCGCGCCCATGGTTCCCAAATGGTATTGAATTTCTCAACCGTATCCAACAGTTTTGCTACTATCTTCTCCTGGGACATTATCCATGATACCTTCCTTTTACAACATTGAAAGGATACTGTACGCTTCTTCCAGGCCTTTGCTATTGTAAGTTTTGCTCCCAATAAAATAAAAAAACGCTAACTTCTGAGAACTTTTAGGTATGTTCGGTAGGGTATGATTGAGTAATGCTATAGTTGGATCTGGTGAGACACTTATACTCATTATACTGCCCATCATGCAGAATATTTTCTTCCAGTAGGTTCTAATGCGCTGACAAGTCCACCAAACGTGTAGCATAGTGCCTTCCAGTTTGCAATCTCTGAAGCATGATGGAGAAGTCCCAGGATAGAACGCAGCCAACTTAGCCGGTACATAATACCATCTTGCCATTACCTTTAAGCTAGCTTCTATCAGAGAGATATTATAAATACCTTTATAAGAGCGGCTCCATCCTCTGTACCAGTCCCCTGCAGTCCAAGATCCGCTCAAGTTCTCCTCCCAAGTTCTGGCATATCCTGGTTTGTCCGAATTAGCCATGAGTGCTGTGTATATTATCGAGATCCCCCCTTTTGGTCCGTCCATGTTAGAGCACCACTGTTCGTACGGTGTAATCGAGGGAGCTATTTGTGTGTTGTACCAAAGTAATTGTATGAAGTGAATTATTTGGTAGAATCTGAACCTCTCAGAGTCAGGCATTTCCAATGTTCGTTTACAATAATTCAAATCAATAGGACCCGTCGCAGTTAGATAGTGTCCTATTCTGTAGAGACCTTTGTCCGTCCACCACTTAAACGCCTGAATGTTTAGTCCTGGCGGGAACGCTGTGTTATTAAATATGTGTGACAGAGGTCTAAGCGGGGAAATTAGAGATGTTTGAGTGAAAAGTTTGTTGCAAAGTGCGATCGAGTGAGATAAAATGGGAGCCATGATGGCTGGTCTGCTTTTGGGGTCGCACCATAATAGAAAGTCAATGGTGTTGCGAGGCGTAGCCTGCCTTTCCATTGACAACCAGTCAGGTTTTGAGCCCTTTCCGAAAATGAGAGAAATCTGCGACAATTGAGCAGCCCTATAATATCCCCAGAGATCAGACAAACCCAGACCTCCCTGCGATCGTAAGCGTAAAAGAACCGTGGATGGGCATCTGTAACCCTTACTACCCCATACGAAACGTATTATTGCCGATTGTAGCTTTTTGAGGAAGCCTTTTGTTAGGGGGATTGGGAGAGAACGAAACAAGTACAGGAGGCGGGGAAGCAGTGTCATCTTGATAGCGTTTACTCTTCCTACCCAGGAAAGACCATATTTCGCCCATTTATCTAATTCTTGTCTGCAATTCAGGATCATGGGAGGATAATTTGCTTTAAATAAGCCCCCTATCTCAGGGGTTAAGTGAATACCCAGATAGGGAATGGTCGAGTCCAACCAAGAGAACTCAAAGCTTTGTTTAAGTTGCGAGAGGATCTCTGCCGGAACCGTAATATTTAGGGCTACAGATTTAGTCATATTCACCGTCAGCCCTGAGATTTTACTGAAGGTTTTTAGAATCCTGCACACTACTGGGGTGGATATCAGGGGGGAGGAGATGTACAGCAGTAAATCATCTGCGTATAAAGCACATTTGTGTTCCTGATCTCCACACCTCACCCCCCTGACATCCGGGTTTGATCTGATGGCTATTGCCAATGTCTCTATGGCAATGGCGAATAGAAGGGGAGAAAGTGGGCATCCCTGTCTGGTACCCCTATTGATAGGTAGCGAGGCTGAGTATCTCCCCATGAGCCGAACTTGCGCCGAGGGGTTAGAATATAGAGACTTGATTATATTTAGGAAAATGCTACCAAAACCCCACCTTTGTAGGATATCAGACAGGTATTCCCAGTCAATTGAGTCGAACGCTTTATGTAGGTCGATTGATAGAATATTTCCTTTTTGTGGCTGTCCCCCATCCCAGCTCGACTGCAGAAGAGATACTATATCTATGGTCCGTCTAATTTGATCCGGTCCCTGTCTGCCAGGTATGAAGCCTACCTGATCTCTGTGAATATAAGACGCAATGAAGCTAGACATTCTATTTGCTAAGATCTTTGTTAGAATTTTAACATCGTTATTAATTAGGGAGATTGGTCGATAGTTCCCTATTTCCCTGGGATCCTTCCCTGGCTTGGGGATTACTGTGATGTACGCAGCGTTTAAATCCAAGCCCAGTGGTCCCCCTTCTCTAAGTGAGTTCAAGAATTTTGTCAAGTGTGTGACCAGCGTAGGACCGAACCTTTTGTAATAGCCGTTGGAGAATCCATCTGGGCCAGGGGAGGATCCAAGTTTCAATGAATTCATAACATCCAGAACTTCTTCCTGGGTGAAGGGCTCTTCCATTAGCTCCCTATGTGACTGTGTTAGTGCTGGTAGGGTCAGAGAGTTAAGAAACTCCTGCTTAAGCTTACCTCCCTCAGATGCTTTAGACTTATACAGCTCATGGAAGAAGGTAAAAAATTCCTCCATAATCTTACTTGGATTTTGTGTTATATCCCCTGTTTGGAGCTTAATTTTAGGGAATGCTAATGCCCGGTGTTTTGGACTTATCTTGATCGCTAATCTGGCACCTATCTTATCTTTTTGGCTATAAAATTTCGCTCCCGTCCACCTGAGATGTTTTTCTGCTGCTGTGGTCAGAGTAAGGTTGAGGAGAGCCCTGGCCCTATCCAGTTTCTCTAGGGATTCAACAGTGGGTGCTCTTTTGTGTGCCCTAGCTAGAGCTTTAAATTCTTCTGATTGTTTTAATGTATCTGCCCTAAGTTCCGCCTTCAATTTCGCTGCCATTTACATTATCTTCCCCCTGAGCACCGGTTTGTGAGCTGCCCAGATCACTTCAGGAGAGACATCTGGGGTTGTGTTAATTTGAAAATATTCCTTGATGTAGTTTTCTAATATTGTGCACTGAATAGGGTCACTTAGTAAGGATTCCTGTAGTCTCCATCTAGGGGGGTTGTTACGTCCTGATGTCTTTTTGAAACTTACTGTGACCATCAAGTGGTCCGATATGGGTGAATCTACAATCTTGGATTTCAGTACCAAGGGAACCGAATATGAGCGCGTAAAAATATGGTCAATCCTGGCGTGTGATCTGTGGGGTGCAGAATAATGTGTGTAATCCTTGACGTGAGGGTTAGTTTCCCTCCAGATGTCAATGAATCCCACCTCCTGTAATATTTCAGCTATTTGGACACTTTGCCTAGAGGGGCGCTTGGATTGAGGTATACCAGAACCGGATATTCCCATTAAAAACTCAAAAGCCACGTTCGTATCTCCTCCGAGATAGACAGTACCTTTCAAATGAGGTCATATCTTGTTCATCAGTGTTTCAAAAAAAATTTTCTGTCCCTTGTTCGGGGCGTAGTACGATATGAAAGTATATAATTCCCCGTCGATATGCCCCGATACTAGGATATAACGACCCTGAGGATCAGTGATCACTTCTGACTGGGAAATATTAATGTGTTTAGTGAAGCATATCGCTACTCCCTTTGTTTTGTTAGGTGCGGAGGATAAAAAAATTGGGGATAATGGTGATGTAAAAATGTTGGTTGATATGATATGGGGAAGTGTGTTTCTTGTAGAAAGAGTATATCAGCATGCATGGATTTATAAAGTTGAAATGTCTTCCTACGCTTAATGGGAGAATTTAACCCCTGTGTGTTATTGGAAACAATCTGAAGAGATGGGAGAACCTTAGCCTGATCAATCATGTGGTGTACCTTGTTGTGCTATGATGGTATATAGAGTCTTACCTAGTTGGTTGGGAGGATCTGTGTCACTTGGTGGTGTTCCCGTGATTCGAGCCCGTACGATACCTGGGAGGAGAGACCATCTGCGGATCCTGGATCTGTGTTCAATCAGAGGTATAGAGATCAGGAAGTAGAAGAAAGAGATGAAAAAAAGAAAAGGAAGAAGTGTGATTATTACATTAAACAATATTATATTGCTCTTATCAAGTAACGCGTGGTAAGTATCTAAGAAGTTAATTTGGGAGTCCCCAGACCCCCCCCCTTCCCGAGGCAGAATGCACCAGGCATTCTGAGCCTCTTAACCCGTTAGGGCTGTCCCCTTACCAACGGAGACGCTAGCCCTAAGACCAGGAGTACAAATGTCTCTCCGGTACTTACAAGGAGCGCATTGAGGCCACCACGGCCCCATCACCTGAGTTACATAATCATTTAAAGTGAACTTGCGAACTGAGACCGCAACTGTTCTAACAGTTATCAAAACCTTAAACCTAACATCTGAAACTTAACCACACCTTCCTGCCCTCTCTCTGTGAGGGGGATCCCTCCCTTATTGGTTTGAAACCATCGGGCTTCTTCTGCACAAGTTAGTATAAAATTCAACCCCCATTAACATTAATAACTTAGTATATGTGGAGAAAAACCTATCCCCTTCAACCTTAGCCCAATCCAGTCAGAAGCAGAGTATGATCTGTCCCCCCCTTCCCCGTCCCTTCAACCGTTGCTACCCGGGTGGGAATGTGGGTCTCCAGCTCTACGCTGTTTGCACATCCTGTCTGACCCCGATCAAGGTAGACCATGCTGTATTCAGTTCCTGCTAAATGGTAGGGCCGAATGGGTTGATCTTGTAGTCCTGTGTATCCAAGAAGAAGTGATAACCCGGGACTGCAACAGTGTTCCTAAGAATCTGAAAACTTCAGGGTGGGATGCTTTCTTTGGAGCGTTTGGGGTTCTGCTTTAACCACGTGGGTTGCAAAGGACTTGCCGGTGGCGGACGCTTGCTCGATGACGGGGTGCCTCTTCCTTCCGGTGTAGAATTCGGGCCCTGTGGTAGTAGACCCAGATGATGGAATAACCTTTCTCCTTCAGCGAGTGATGAGAAGCCATGTTTGTTTCTATAAGAAAAGTTCAGTCTCAGGGGGAATGCCCATCTGTACGTTATGGCTCTTTCTGTAAGCAGATGTAATAATGGTTTCAGAGAACGTCTCTTCTGGACTGTATAGGGAGACAGATCAGCGAATATTTGAATTTTGTGACCCAGTAATTTTAGATTTTCTGTTCCCCTAGCTCACCTCATAATTTCCTCCTTTTTTGTAAAATAGTGGGGTTTCACAATAATGTCTCTTGGAAGATCCATTGTCTGATCGGGGCGGTTGTAGTGCTCTGTACACTCTGTCCAATTCTGTGTGATGTTCTGCTTTGTCTGGGATGAGGTCCTTCATCAGGGTTTTTACCGCCATACTAACATCCTTCTCAGTCTTAGGCAGGCCACGAATCCTAAAATTGTAGCGTCTTGAGCGATTTTCGAGGTCATTGATTTTAGCAAGGGCAGTGTCCAGTTGATCTTGTATATCTTGAATTCTGTCTGTGTTTTGATTTATACGGGCTGCAGCTTGATCAGCTCTCTTTTCTATGAAATCCATACGCTGTCCTGGTTGCTGCAGATCAGCATGTATGGAGGAGATGATGTGATCTGCATTTCTGGCCAGGCTCTGGGAAAGCAGGTGGGAGAAAGCCTCCATCATTGAAGGAAAGTCCGTGGGGACAGGGGAGTTATTAGAGTCCTCTGTGAGAGATAGTAGCATGCCCGTGTGCGGGTCCAGCATAGGAGTGGAGGGGGGGCCACCCTGTATCCTGCCTAGCAGGGATTCTGTGGAGGTAGGAGAGGTTCCCATAGGCAGAGGGGGGAAATCGGTACCTGGTGACTGCGGGGACCGAACATCCTGGTCTGCTATTGAATCCTCCTCTCCCCCTGAACTGCGTGTGCGTCGTGCTGCCGCCGCCATCTTGGCATAACTGACCGGGCCGGGCGCCGCGGTCATCTGGCCGTTTAAGCTTCTCCGGACTTGCGCCGTTTTGCTCCCCTGATTCCGGGAGGTCTCCCCCACAACGTGAGCTCGAGTGGCCGTGTCTGCGCCTGCTCTGATCGCTCCGGTGAGCTCCGTAGGGCCGTGGTGGAGCGGAGCCTCAGTGACTCGCGGCCATCTTAGAAGCTGCCGTGCATGCGCTCTCTACAAATCTTTTTTATGACTTTTGCTAGGTCTTCTTGGTGGGAGGTCTCAGGGACTCTGCGTATCCTTATGTTTTTTCTTCTGTTCCTATTTTCTTGATCCTCTAATTTATAGGCTTATTCTTGTTGTACTTTTTTTCAAGGATTTAATTTCTGCTTCTAATTTCCCCATTCTGGTACTGTTGTTTTTTCTACTTCTTCCACACATTCTAGAATATGGCCAAGGTTTCTATGGATTCTTTCCATTTCAGTTTATAAAGATTTTTCTACGGCAGCAAACATGGCTTCAACTTCATTTTTAGTTGGTAAGGAGAGGTTGTCTTGCTGCGGTTGTTCATCTCTTGATTCAGATTCAAGTCTGGATCTTGTTCAATTCTGGATTCTGAGAGTGTGTCGGTCTCTTGTGTTATTTTGTTTTGCAGCTTTTTCTTTTCCTTCTCCTTCCTCTTCTCCTTACTCTCCAACTGACTACTTTTAGTAATTTGTTGTTTTTCCATCAATTGCTTGTTTGCATTTCCCACTTGTGTGACATATTTGTTCATTGGGCCTGGACTGGTGTTCAAACTTAGGCGAGGTGATTTAGGGGTTGCTCCTCCTCTGGCCGCCTTTCCCCTCATTGTTCCCGGGGAATTGCTGTTCTTCTCTACCCGACTATTTTCTTTTTTCTTTCTCCTTCTCCTTTTCCTTTATTAAAGTCCGTTGCTTGTGTGTTCATTTAATAAGGTATAGTCTTCAACTAGTTTACAATGTTGGGCAGGTGGAGGGATGATGGGTTCCTCTTTACCTCTTACCTCCTTCTGTCCCCGCTCCCTTTTTCCTTCCCTCCTCTCCGCCTCCCCTCTTTCGCTCTTTGCTTGATTCAATAATTCATCATAGGCGAGTGAAGTGCACTTTTAATCCATAGAAAAAAGTTATACACCGACCCTGCGGCCTTCAGGGGTCCTTTAGCTTTTCACTTCACACTTACAGTCAGTTATGTACTGTTTAAATACTCCGAGGGGACTGCGAAATTCATAGATTTTTCTTTTGGTTTGAAAATATTTCTATTTTCTCTCAATTTTGTTATTTTATCGCCCTATCACTCTGCCCAGTAAATGCATTTGTCTCTATGACTGTCCCCTATTCTTTATTTCATAAGAAGTTATGGTATATCTGTTCTTATATGATGTGACCCAGTCTATAGTATAGTGGTGCTACAGTGGTAACATTGGTGGTAACATTTCATAAGCGTATAATTAATGTAAGTCCATTCTACAGCATAGCACATCTGCAAATGATTTATGCTGTACTCACCTCACCAACTTTCTTCCGGGCATGTGTCTTTTCAGCTTTGCTGTGTTTCAGTGCCTGTTAGATCTAAATGAGCCTGGGCAGGGACAGAGGGGGGAAGGGAGTACAGCTCACTCGCGGTCCCCGATGATTTCTCTGCTTGGACCAGCCAAGGCAACCTGAGATGAGCTCCAGTGTCCCTGACCTTCGTTTACCGAAGGAACACTGTGTAGTCCCCGGGAGAGGCCGGTCTAGAACCTGTTACCCACTTAGTGCTCAGTGGGACTACGTCCGGGGGAGGGAGACAAACATCATGGGGGAGGGTGGCTGACATGGCTGTTAGCCAAGGGGAGTAGGGAGTGGAGAGCATCATGGGTTGAGGCGGCTTATGAACTGCTGCGTTCCCTTTACTGAGGCCGAGGGCAGGCGGCTGAAAAGACCTGTCCCTTGAGGTCCAGACTCGCTCCTACAGCGAGTACCTTCGGCTAATGTGGGCGACCCTGCTGTTGTCTCTGCATCCATGAGAGTGATCGGGACACTGCTGGGGGGGACCGGACTAAAATCAGGAGGTCATCTTCAGCTCAGTACAGGGAGCGAGACCCGGTTCCCTCATGCATGCTCTAGCTGAGAACATGCGCCATTACTAGACTCCTTCCTCCTAAATAAATCTATTTGATGTAATTTAATCGAAAAAGAAAGATATGGGATTTAATCTTTTGATCTGATTTATATTTTTTTATCCAGTGGATAAAGCAGGGGGAATTCTTCTGATAAACCTTAGTAGTATAAAAATGTAGTATATTATTTGGAGATCCTAAATACAAGAATCAGGAGGAAAAAAGTAGCCTTTGCTGATTTTTGTTCTAAAGATGTTTGTTGCCCAGCTTCATGCTGATGCTTTGGTTTTAAAATGTTTCAATAATCGTAAAGGTCCATAAAGACATGGATGAGTGAGTTTGGGGTGAAGGAACTTGTCTTCAACCCGACAGAACATCTTTGAGATGAATTAGACTGCAACCTTCTTGTCCAACATCAGTGCCTGACCTCACAAATGTGCTTCTGAAAGAATGGTCAAACATTCCCATAGACACACTCCTAAACCTTATGGACAGCCTCCCAGAAGAGTTGAAGATGTTATAGCTGCAAAGGGTGGGCCAACTCAATATTGAACCCTACGGACTATGGACTAACCCTATGGACTGGGATGCCATTAAAGTTCATGTTCACCTAGCCTTACATGCTGTCAAGGCCCAGATCTGAACCTGTGAACTTTGTTGTGTCTGGCAATGTCTCTTCTTGCTGAGCCAACTGGAATGTTGAACAGCTGCCTCTAAATGATCCTGCCTTGAACCTCGTTTGTCTTGATATTTGAACTTCTTGCTCTTTCCATGAATTTCCTATTTAAACTATGCCTTTGCACTTCCTGTTTGCCAGATTATTGTGCTCCCTCCAGTCAATATCTCACTCTTTTCAGTCCTACTGCCATCCCTTGGCTTGTTCCTCGACTATGCTTCTGCTTGATTCCAACCTGCAACCACTCGTTACCAACCTTTGGCTTATTTACTGATTACACTTTTGCTCATCCATATCTGCTATATCTGCTATTGGTCCCCGGTTTGCTCATAGCTGGTGGGGAGATCTTGAGGACCGTGACCTGGTACTAACCCACAGCAAAAGCTATCCCAACCATCAGGAGGTCTGGTAAACACCAGTTAGTACTTAGACTCTGCACCTCAGGTGAGTCCATGTCATCTGCTGGAGAGACCTGCTTCTGGGCTTATGCACCTCATCAGTGGGTGCCTCGCTATTCTATAGCTACTGGTCTCAGAACTTGACACCTGACCATGACACATGCTTTCCTTGTTAACTGTTCCCTGTTGATGGCCATCAAATCTCACAGCTCAGTTTCCCCTAACTTCCAGGTAAGGGTGTGCATGCCCTGAGTTCTTCACATGCACAGGGAGGAGAGAAGGGGAGAGGGGGCTTGACACTGGGGCTATTTCTATGGAAATGAGGAGACTTGTCAATAATGCCAGCCAGGAGCATGCATGCAGAGATGGCTTCATTAGACCCTGTAAGGAGATGTTGCTACTTGAAGACAGAAACCAAAGGAGGGGGAATTAAAAAAAAATTGAATACACCAGCAAGCTGAACAGAAAAACAAATATGCAGACATGGTAAGTGCTAAGGTCTGAAGCATTATATATTTTTTAAATAGGGATTAGGAACATGTCAAGAATTAAATGCCAAATTTTTAAACATCCCAACAAGAGAAAGAGCTGCTGTTTTTTTTTTTTTTAAATCAGATCTTTTTTTATTGAAAATAACCTCATTTAACACAAAAAGGCAGAAGGTTACATTCCAGCATACAGATCAAGTTCAATTCCATATTACATGAGGACATTTAGCATTAATGTTACGTGACTTAACGAACAACTATATTCCACATGAGGCAAGTAGCAATCACAATCGGCAAATTAGATATACTAGTGCGATACATTTGTTATGTTTGTGACTTCTACAAGTCGTAAGAGCTGCTGTTTTAATAGACAAATCATTTTATATTCAAACGTCGATACTGATCCAGTTTTTGAGACCCAGAGGCAAATAATTCACATGGTGAAGAATGAGCTAAAGAAAGGCAATATGGACAAATTAACTCCCCAATTATCTCAGTTATATTGCTGTATATTTTTTTTGCCTTAACACTGCACTACCTTAGCAAAGGAGCTGCTAATAATACACCTCACCCTGTGTAGATTATATCTCTCAAAATTAATGCAATCACTCCCTCATTGAGACCACAAGGGTTAAAGTGGTTGTAAAGGATGACTTTTTTTTACCAGGTTCTTCTGGGTCTCCCTCTCCTCATTTGCTGAGACAGAGCAGCAGGAGCCATTGGCTACTGCTACTGTCAATCATAGACAGTGAGGAGGAAGTGGGGGTGGGGCTGAGCCACACTCTGTGTGTCTTAGACACACAGAGGCAGATCAAGAGCAAGAATGCCCCCTAGATCAAGCAACTTGCTCTAGGGACACTCAGCAGGGGGCAGCAGCAAGGAGCATCTGGGGGGGGCAGGAAGTGAAAGATCATGAATACTTACCTGTCCTTCAATGGACTGAGGTCCCTCTCTGACATCTTCTACCTGGCTTCTTCTGGGTGTCGGGCTGCAGCCATCTTCATTGTCCAGCATGGGATGATGTCACTCCTGAGCATGCACAGGAGTTCAATCATCCTGGCACACAGGATTTGTACCGGAATGTAAACTGAGCTACGCATGTGCAGCTCACGGTACATTCTAAGGAGGACTGCGAGCAGACAGGTATTTCAATTCTATTGCAGGAGAGATTTTGTATGTCTCTCCTGCAATAAATAATATGTCTTCTCACATTTTTTAAATGGAGACTTTAGTTCTACTTTAAAATAAAGTATATAACACCACACATTGGCAGATCTCTGCCAATCTGTTTGGTAATCTCATGAAGAAGTGCTTTCAGTGAATGATCATTGTCTACAAACATGTTCTGAGTTTTCTTATGATCTTATTTTTGATGAATTTGTTATAGACAGTTCTTATTAGGAATTATTTAATGTTCAGAAATAAAAAAAAATTTGAGCAAATAAGTGAGATGGCGAAAGGGCTGAATGCAGCACCCACCTACATTGCCTTGAAAAAGTATTCATACCCCTTGAAATCTTCCACATTTTGTTATGTTACATCCAAAAAGGTAAATGCATTTTAGTGGGATAGAACAACACAAAGTGGCACATAATTGTGAAGTGAAAGGAAAATGATTATTGTTTTGAAAAAGTGCATTTGTATTCAGCCCCCTTTACTCCGATACCCCTAACTAAAATCTAGTAGAACCAGTTGCCTTCAAAAGTCACCTAATTAGTAAATAGTCCACCTGTGTGTCATTTAATCTCAGTATAAATATAGCTGTTCTGTAAAGCCCTCAGAGGTTTGTTAGAGAACCTTAGTGAACAAACAGCATCATGAAGGCCAAAGAACACACCAGAGACAGCTCAGGGATAAAGTTGTGGAGAAGTTTAAAACAGGGTTAGGTTATAAAAAAAATCTCAAGCTTTGAACATCTCACGGAGCACTGTTCAATCCATCATCTGAAAATGGAAAGAGTATGGCACAACTGCAAACCTACCAAGACATGGCCATCCACCTAAACTGATAAGCTGGGCAAGGAGACCATAAATCAGAGAAGCAGCCAAGAGGCCCATGGTAACTCTGCAGCAGCTGCAGAGATCCACAGCTCAGGTGGGAGAATCTGTCCACAGGACAACTATTAACTATTAGTCATGCTCTCCACAAATCTGGCCTTTATGGAAGAGTGGCAAGAAGAAAGCCGTTGTTGAAAAAAAGTCATAAAAAGTCCCGTTTGCAGTTTACGAGAAGCCATGTGGGGGACACAGCAAATATGTGGAAGAAGGTTCTCTGGTCAGATGAGACCAAAATTTAACTTTTTGTCCTAAAAGCAAAACGCTATGTATGAAAACTAACACTGCACATTACCCTGAACACACCATCCCCACCGTTAAACATGGTGGTGACAGCATTATGTTGTGGGGATGCTTTTCTTCAGCAGGGACAGGGAAGCTGATCAGAGTTAATGGGAAGGTGGATGGAACCAAATACAGGCCAAGTTTTTTTTTCTATACTTTTTTCTATTTTTTTATTTAATAGTTCAATAGTTTCTATACTTCAGTAGTTTATTGAGGCATACCAAATACAATATATGATCAAAAGAAAAATGGTTACAGACATGTCATTCCATGAGAAACACAAAACACAGATAAAAGGCCTAAAAGGTCACCTCTTAACTCGGTAGAGAAGAGGGAAAGGTGAAGGGGGGGGGGACAAGGAGGAATGAGAGAGGAAAACGAGGGAGGAGATGAGGGAAAGGACAATACAAAAACTTCCAGTCAACATTACTGAACAAAGGATAATATCCAAATAGGGACTGTACTACATCATATGATGTTCGTTATCAAATCTTAATCGTGCACTTGGGATTACACAACCATATAGACCATTGTTTGTGGAATTTTGAAGTTGTTAGGTTTGTAATGGATAGGAGGCATTCCATTTCACACTAGTAGTTGAGGGTATTCACAGTGTCACTAATGGAAGGAGGATTCAATGTTTGGTGATAGAACGTTTGGCCACTAAGAAGAGGTGTATAACTACTCTAGCTTTTGGTGGAAATTTGTCAGTACAAATGTGGAGTATTGCTACAGCAGAGACATGGAATCTCATAGAATCACTGAAGCTATGATAAAAATGTTATTTCAGAATGATCTAAGAGATTTACACAGGTATGTTATAGGGAAACAATTTTTCTGCAGTTTCTCCAACAATCGGCTTGTCGAGTGCATTTTGGATAGTTTATAGGGGGTAAGGTACCACCTGTGGGCCATCTTTTGATACATTTTCCAATGTTGGGTACAGTGGGAGGAGGAGTAGGAGAGTGAGAAGGCCTTTTGCCAGCTAACTTCCGAAAAGGAAGAACCTAAGTCATCCTCCCATTTGTACATAGTGATGGTTTTAGTAAAAAGAGCATTGCTATTCAGGAATTCATAAAATAAGGACATTCCTCCTCTTTTGCATGTGGGGTCGTGGAGGAAATGGTACATGGAGCTAGGCATGTCTATTTGCAAAGGCAGTGGGTGTTTCTGTAAGAAGGACCGTGAGGTTAGTGAACAAACAGCATCATGAAGGCCAAGGAACACACCAGAGACAGCTCAGGGATAAAGTTGTGGAGAAGTTTAAAACAGGGTTAGGTTATAAAAAAAATCTCAAGCTTTGAACATCTCACGGGGCACTGTTCAATCCATCATCTGAAAATGGAAAGAGTATGGCACAACTGCAAACCTACCAAGACATGGCCATCCACCTAAACTGATAAGCTGGGCAAGGAGACCATAAATCAGAGAAGCAGCCAAGAGGCCCATGGTAACTCTGCAGCAGCTGCAGAGATCCACAGCTCAGGTGGGAGAATCTGTCCACAGGACAACTATTAACTATTAGTCATGCTCTCCACAAATCTGGCCTTTATGGAAGAGTGGCAAGAAGAAAGCCATTGTTGAAAAAAAGTCATAAAAAGTCCCGTTTGCAGTTTACGAGAAGCCATGTGGGGGACACAGCAAATATGTGGAAGAAGGTTCTCTGGTCAGATGAGACCAAAATTTAACTTTTTGTCCTAAAAGCAAAACGCTATGTATGAAAACTAACACTGCACATTACCCTGAACACACCATCCCCACCGTTAAACATGGTGGTGACAGCATTATGTTGTGGGGATGCTTTTCTTCAGCAGGGACAGGGAAGCTGATCAGAGTTAATGGGAAGGTGGATGGAACCAAATACAGGCCAAGTTTTTTTTCTATACTTTTTTCTATTTTTTTATTTCAATAGTTCAATAGTTTCTATACTTCAGTAGTTTATTGAGGCATACCAAATACAATATATGATCAAAAGAAAAATGGTTACAGACATGTCATTCCATGAGAAACACAAAACACAGATAAAAGGCCTAAAAGGTCACCTCTTAACTCGGTAGAGAAGAGGGAAAATTGAAGGGGGGGGACAAGGAGGAATGAGAGAGGAAAATGAGGGAGGAGATGAGGGAAAGGACAGTACAAAAACTTCCAGTCAACATTACTGAACAAAGGATAATATCCAAATAGGGACTGTACTACATCATATGATGTTCGTTATCAAATCTTAATCGTGCACTTGGGATTACACAACCATATAGACCATTGTTTGTGGAATTTTGAAGTTGTTAGGTTTGTAATGGATAGGAGGCATTCCATTTCACACTAGTAGTTGAGGGTATTCACAGTGTCACTAATGGAAGGAGGATTCAATGTTTGGTGATAGAACGTTTGGCCACTAAGAAGAGGTGTAAAACTACTCTAGCTTTTGGTGGAAATTTGTCAGTACAAATGTGGAGTATTGCTACAGCAGAGACATGGAATCTCATAGAATCACTGAAGCTATGATAAAAATGTTATTTCAGAATGATCTAAGAGATTTACACAGGTATGTTATAGGGAAACAATTTTTCTGCAGTTTCTCCAACAATCGGCTTGTCGAGTGCATTTTGGATAGTTTATAGGGGGTAAGGTACCACCTGTGGGCCATCTTTTGATACATTTTCCAATGTTGGGTACAGTGGGAGGAGGAGTAGGAGAGTGAGAAGGCCTTTTGCCAGCTAACTTCCGAAAAGGAAGAACCTAAGTCATCCTCCCATTTGTACATAGTGATGGTTTTAGTAAAAAGAGCATTGCTATTCAGGAATTCATAAAATAAGGACATTCCTCCTCTTTTGCATGTGGGGTCGTGGAGGAAATGGTACATGGAGCTAGGCATGTCTATTTGCAAAGGCAGTAGGTGTTTCTGTAAGAAGGACCGTGAGGTATGAAAAGTATTCTGTAGAGTAAAATAGTACTGAGAGCGTAATCTCTCAAATGTGTGGAAGGTATTATCTGCAAATAGATCAGATAGCTGGGAGATACAGTTGTGTTGCCAAGTAGGGATGAGCCGAACACCCCCCGGTTCAGTTTGCAGCAGAACATGCGAACAGGCAAAAAATTTGTGCGAACATATTTAAAGTCTATGGGATTCGAGCGTGAAAAATCAAAAGTGCTCATTTTAAAGGCTTATATGTAAGTTATTGTCATAAAAAGTGTTTGGGGACCTGGGTGCTGTCCCAGGGGACATGAATCAATGCAAAAAAAGTTTTTAAAATGGGCGTTTTTTCGGGAGCAGTGATTTTAATAATGCTTAAAGTGAAACAATAAAAGTGAAATATTCCTTTTAAATATCGTGCCTGAGGGGGTGACTATAGTATGCCTGTAAAGTGGAGCATTTTTCCCATGTTTAGAACAGTCCCTGCACAAAATGACATTTCTAAAGGAATAAAAGTCATCTAAAACTGCTTGTGGCTGTAATGTAATGTCGGGTCCTGGCAATATAGATGAAAATCATTGAGAAAAACGGCATGGGTCCCCCCATCCAGCTGATTACCAGGCCCTTTGGGTCTGGTATGAATATTGAGGGGAACTCCACACCCAAATTACAAAAAAAAAGGTGTGGGGCACCCAGGCCCTATATACTCTGAACAGTTGTATACAGTGTAGCTCCAGCCAAAAAATCTATTTTTAAGCTTTTTGGATAACATAGGGAAGGGTTATCACCCCTGTAACATTTATTTTGCTGTCTGTGCCCCTGTTCAGAATATTTCACCTCACTTTCTGTCCCAATGACAATTGGATTTTGAAAATTTTGGGCTATAAGGGAAACTAGGATTGGTGATAAAGCATCAGTGGAGACACCTTTTTCCCATATTAACTCTTACAGGAGAAAATTTTCCCTTCCTAGGGGTAGATTTCATCTCACTCCTTGTTGTCTTCCTCTGTTTGTAAGTAGGAGTCATTTGTAAGTCGGATGTTTGAAAATAGGGGACCGCCTGTCTATACTATAGGACCTGCCCTATACACTCTGTGGAAAATTGGGTGTTGGGTGTTAGGTGTTGGTGTTACCAGAACACTGTAAGCCCTAACAGTTACTTTTGGTGGGTGCTGGAACGGGCCCTGCTGTGAAATATTATGTCAAGAATTGTAATTACATGACCTTGTTAAACAGGGGCAGAAAAATTGGGCCTTAGGCGGTGGTGGTGGCACAACACTGTAAAGCCTCACAGATACTCTTGTTGAGCGCAGGAACGGACCCTGCTGTGAAATATTAGATCAAAAATTGTAATTATGCACCCCTTATAAACAGGGGCAGGAAAATTGGGCTTTTGGCGGTGGTGGTGGTGGTGGCACAACACTGGAAAGCCTCACATATACTCTTGTTGAGTGCAAGAATGGGCCCTGCTGTGAAATATTAGAGAAACATTGTAATTACATGCCCCTGTTGAACAGGGGCAGAAAAATTGGGCCTTAGGCGGTGATGGTGGTGGTGGGGGCACAACACTGGAAAGCCTCACATATACTCATGTTGAGTGCAAGAATGGGCCCTGCTGTGAAATATTAGAGAAACATTGTAATTACATGCCCCTGTTAAACAGGGGCAGAAAAATTGGGCCTTAGGCAGTGGGGGTGGTGCCACAACACTGCAACCCCTCACAGATACTCTTGTTGAGCACAAGAACGAGCCCTGCTGTTAAATATTTGATCACAAATTGTAATTAAATGCCCCTGTTAAACAGGGGCAGAAAAATTGGGCCTTAGGCAGTGGTGGTGGTGCCCTGAACCAAAAATATTCTTAGAAGCTCTCATCATGAAGATTGAGGAGGAATAGGATAGTCACTCTGCATAATAGGATAGTCACTCAGCATATGCAGTCTTCAAGGGATCCCACATCCATAGAAAAATCAATTGGTTACATCAGCATCAGGTGCTTGGTAGCTGGTGATCCAAGACTGATTAATTTTTATGAATGTGAGCCGATCAACAGAGTCTGTGGACAGGTGCACTCTGTGATCGGTTACAAAGCCTCCAGCAGCACTCAATGTGCGTTCAGAAAGAACACTGGATGCAGGACAGGCCAGTAGCTCAATTGCATATCTGATCTTGCCCCTGGATATTCCTGCACCATGTATTTCAGATGCTGGCGATGGTTGCTGGAACCGATCAGACCTTGGCGCTGAGGACTGAAGAATTGTCTGAAAGCATCGGTCAGCTGGCCACCTTCTCCACCACTCTTTCTGTGACTGAACGAAGCCACAGCAACACGTTGTCCAGCACCAGGAAATTGTAACCTCCCAGGCTCTGGAAACGCATTGCACAAACCTTTCTGCAAGGCCTCCCGAAGATGTTTCATCCTCTGCTCCCTCTGTGAAGGCTGGATAAGTTCTGCAACCTTACCCTTGTAACGTGGATCAAGAAGGGTTGCCAACCAGTAATAATCCCTCTCCTTGATACCACAAATCCTAGGGTCCTTTTGCAGGCTTTGCAGGATCAGGGAGGCCATGCAGTGTAAGTTTGCAGAGGCATTCGATCCTGAGTCCTCTGGGTCACTAATGATCACATGATCCTCAACCACCTCCTCCCAGCCATGTACAACACCATGGCTTTCTGGGGACTGAAAACGATCCCTTGAAGACTGCTGCTGATGCTAAGTATTATCCTCCACCTCCATGCTGACACAATCCTTTTCCTCTTCTTCTTCCTCTGTGATTCAACAGGAAGACAAGAGAGACAGTATCACTGATGCATGCACTGTCACTGCTCCCCATCCTCGTGGCCTCCTCAAATGGTGACAGGACAGTGCATGCTCAGTAGCCATTGGCATAGCGAAAAAAAGCCAAACTCCCCTGACCCTGTCCTCGTGCCATACTCACACAGGTACTCATTGATGGCCCTCTGCTGTGTTTGCAGCTGCTTCAGCATTGCCAACGTTGAGTTCCACCTGGTGGTGGGCATGTCACAAATGAAGCGGTTCTTGGGCAGGTTGCATTCTCTTTCAATGACAGCCAACCGAGCACTGGCATTATATGACCGGTGGAAATTACCACAGACTTTCCTGGCCTGCCTCAGGAGATCCTGTAACCCAGGTACCTGCTCAAGAACCACCAAATTCAGGACATGAGCCAAACAGGGAACATGGGTCAAGTGTCGCTGTTGGAGGGCAGAGAGGAGGTTGGTGCCATTGTTGCATACAACCATTCCTGGCTGAAGCTGGCATGGCATCAACTACCTCTGAGCCTGCCCATGCAGTGCTGCCAGAATCTCTGCCCCAGTGTGGATCCTGTCCCCTAAGCAGACTAACTCAAGCACTGCATGGCATCTTTTTGCCTCAGTGCTTGTGCAGCCCCTTGAATGCCTACTGAGCACCGCTGGTTCTGAGGACAAATCTGCAGAGGAAGAGGCCATAGAGGAAGACGAAGAGGAGGAGGTGGAGGAGAGAGCTGTGGCAGACTCACCACTACTAGCATTTTGGAGGCGTGGTGGCGGAACAAGCTCCAACAATACTGAACCCTGTCCTGCATCTTTCCCAGCTGCCAGCAGTTACCCAGTGCAACGTGAAAGAAAGGTAATGTCCCTGTCCATGCCTGCTGGACCATGAGTCAGCGGTAATATGCACCTTACTGCTGACCACCCTGTCCAACAAGGCCAAGACATTGCCTTCCACATGCTGGTAGAGAGCCGGAATGGCCTTCCATGAAAAGAAATGGCATTTGGGAACCTGTCATTGAGGTACCTCACATTCCACAAATTCACAAAAGGGGGAAGAATCTACCAGCTGAAAAGGAATAGCATTAAGACACTCAGCATGTGGATGGCTGGGACCGAATTTCTTTTGACGGTTTAGCTACTGGGGTAGGGAACTTTGCCTGCTAAAATCGGTTGTTGGTGTACCGCTAGCAGATTGGCCGCAAGTACTTGGGACACTTATTTCTATACCTTCATTCCTCTCAGCGCAGGTTTCTGAGAGGACTGGAGGTATAGTGGGGTTGGAGATCCCAGCTGATAAGGAGCAAGGAGAGGTCCGCTTTCTTCTTTGATGTGGGTCTTTTAAGTGCTGTTGTGGACTGCATGGGAGGTCGCCATATGTCTGGTCAAGCATGTGGTGCCCAAACGGCTGCTGTTTTGGCCACGCTTGATACGCTTCAGACATATGTTGCAAACAGCAATGGTGCGATCTGCTGCACACGTGTTAAAAAAGGCCCACACCAAAGAACTTTTCAAAATATGCGAGGAGTCAGCAGCGCCCTGCACCTGCTTAGCTCTGCAGTGTGATGCAATAGGGTGGCTGCCCTTAAACTGCCCCCTGGGGGGCATCCTGCCTCATTGGAGTTGTGGCTCCTCCTTCTCCTCTCTTCTATCAGGCACCCAAGTAGAGTCAGTGACCTCATCATCCCTTCCCTTCTCGTCACTGGAGCAAACTTGGCAGTATGCTGCAGCTGGGGGAACATGACTACCAGTTTCTTGACCTTCTTGGGCACCCCCTTTCTCTAGGCTTACGTTACTCCCTTCCTCAACCTGGGTACCATCATCGGAGCCTTTAAATCACTGCACATCCTCCTGCAGCATGTATCTGACACCGTGGTCGAACAGTTCGGGGGACTCCTCCATGCATGATGGTAGGGCTAGGGAAAGAGTGACTGTTGACATGGAGTTGATGGAATAGGATGCTTTGGCAGCTGCATTGGCAGGCAAACTGACAGAGGATGAGGAGGATGAGGACGGCTTTGTTATTCATTCCACCAACTCTTCTGCATGTTGTGGCTCAATAACAAGTCAGCTGCAGAAAAAAAGGACAAGCATGCCCCACGGCCACGTGCTGAGGATACACCATGTCCACAACCAGCACTGTTGACTGTAGACACAGAGCCTGCTTGCCCTCTTTTAGTGGCCTATGAGCATCTGCCTCTCCTTGGTGGCCTTCCGGACATGCTGTAAATGTTTAGCAAAACCACACTATTGTGTACTGTGTACACCACCAGAAAAGTTGTAGCAACTGCACTATGGGTGCACGGTACAGTGTACACCAACAGAAGTGTAATAACAACTATGGGTGCACTGTATGTATTGTGTACTGTGTACACCACCATAAAAGTAGTAGCAACTGCACTATGGGTGCACGGTACTGTGTACACCAACAGAAGTGTAATAACAAACAAACAATAATAATAATAACAAATAATAGCACTATGGGTGCACGATACTGTGTACTGTGTACACCACCTGAAGTATATTAGAAAAAGTACACCGGGAATGACCTACAATCAGATATAGCTAAACTGGATGCAGTGGATATATATATATATATATATATATATATATATATATATAATATATATATATATATATATATATATATATATATATATATATATATATATTAAATACACTGCAGCTAACTGAATAACCTGCCTACCTGCTCAATCTAAATGACACTCTCTGTCCGTCCACGCCAACAACATACGACATAGGGCCAATGTGCAGACAGCCTTATATAGTGTGGGGCATGGACTTAGTCACCCTGAGCCATGATTGGCCAAAGGCACCCTGCCTTTGGCCAATTATCGCTCTCTTAGCTGAGGGCGCTGGGATTGGCCAAAGCATGCAGGTCATGGTGCATGCTTTGGCCAATCATCATACAGCAATGCACTGCATTCTTGCAGTGCATTATGGGGTGTTATGCGACGCTCAAATTTGGTATGAACGCCCCATAATGTTCAGTTTTCGATGAACGGGCGAACAGCCAATGTTCAAACCCATGTTCGACCCGAACATAAAGCTCATCTCTATTGCCAAGTATTTAAATGAATATTGGGTATAAAATAACAGATAACCATAATGGGTATGTGGAGCTTGTGGTATGGAGTGGGACAAGAGGAGGGGATTTGAAACTCAGACCAGGGTTTTAGGGAGGCAGTCAGGTGGAGAGGGGAGATATAAAACCCAGGGATCCAAGCTTTACAGCAATAAGGGTAGAGCTAAGAGTTGGTAGCAGGTAGCAGACTTCAATTTTACCCAGTTTTTTTGTGGAGAGGGGGACCATCAATAGTGAAATTGGTTGAAGTGACAGGCTTTGTAATAGTGGTTAATATTAGGCGTACTCATACCTCAATTTTGTCTGTGTCTCATTATAATGGTAAGAGAGCATCTAGGTGTTTTTTTACCCCAGATAAAAAGCTGGAACATTCTCTGAATAGCTAGAAGACATCTATTAGAAAGTGATATTGTGAGTGTGTGGAAAAAATAGAGCAGTTTGGGGAGCATTATCATTTTCAATGCTGCTATTCTGCCTGCCTCAGATAATTCCTGGCCCCAGAGATGGTTTAAAGCTTGAGGAAGGGAGTCTAGAAGGGGTGTGAAGTCATGGTCATAAAGCTGAGAAGTAAGTGCAGAAAGATGGATCCCTAAAAAAGTGGGGGAATGAGAGGCCCACACAAAACAAAATTGTTTGGATAATGACAGTTAAAGAGATGTTGGGATATGTATACCTAACATATGGGATTTGTTGGTATTTCATTTGGAGTAAGAGGTGCCACTAAATTGGGAGAGAACATTTTGGACTCTCCCTATTGATCTACATCATTCCACTCTTAATAGAATTGCCACTTACATTGGTCACCCTTCCCCCCGATCCAGTTGTCCCATAGGAGAGTTGAATGCCCTCAGTATTTGGAATTTGATACTTTGGCAGGATTGATTTGATTCTTAGTTTGTCTTGTGTGGTGTCACCCAGTACCTGGTTTTCAAGGCCAATCAGCACCTACCCATTATGTACAAAGGAAGCAATTAATATTGTGAAACGCGTTGACAAGCAAGCATGGGGGAGTTCATGGACCTAACCCCTTGATATATACACATAACGTTCTTATGCACAATTCATGGACTTTTCACCAACTCATTGAAAAGATCCATGCCTCCATGTCTGTTCTATTGGCTGTCTGTTGACCTTGTCAAGTAAAGGGTGTTGTTGTTTGTCACATTTATGTCATTTTAAGATTTTTTTTATCAAATATATTTTTGATAATTACTGCCTCATGTTATGCCCACAAAGAGTTATTACTCTTTTCAACCTTTCTATATATCCATTGGATGTTGGCAAGGTGGGGGGGGGGGGCCTCCCTTCTTGCGTGAATGGATATAAATTTCAGGGACACAGAGATGGTAAATGTGCTGCTTCAAGGGTAGATAATTCCTCGTTTTTAAAGGCAGATAAGGGTGATAATTCCTGCTTTATAAGCAGGGGCAAAGAATCAGAAGTAGGGAATTGAAGAGTGGTATGGGAGTATTGGCCCATCTGGAAAGCCTCATAGATTGTTTGGATAGATGTCCACGATGTTACGCTCAGGATTAGCCAAAGCCAGACAATACCTTGGTAGTGCAACTGAATAGGTTGAAAAATAAATGCAACAAGAAAGAAAAAACCAAAAACACAACATAGTAAAAAAAACCTGCTGGTGGAAAAAAAAGAAAAAAATGCAGGTAACATGGGCAGCTGAGGCTGTTACAATATCCCAAAAGGGGAAAAGGGGATATTTAGGGAGTACCAAGTATTCACAAAAAGAAAGGAAGGGTATCAGGCTCTGTGCCTCACAACTTACATAATACAGAAACAGACAATCGCCCGTGGGACTTTGAGTGAGGTGTCCATGATGATCACAAGGTCAACAAGATGTGTAAGGGGGTAACAAATTTTATTTGTATAAACATCATCCAATATAAAACATGATCATAAATGACAATTTATTATCACAAAGTATTCATAGTATTATGATACATCTCTAACCCGACGCGTTTCACGAGCTCTACTCGCTTCATCAGGGGCTGATGTGTACATCTGGTGTCTGTAAAGAACAAGTAAAATATGTATTGAAGTATAGGTTATGATTAGGACAAAAGCATGAGGCCAGAACTGGTGATCCCATACTTACTGATTAGACAGTTGGCTTCAGAGTCTGATCCCAAGCGAGGGTCAGCGAGAAACATCTCCCCCGGGAGCTGAAAGGACGGAGACCACAGCAAAGAGGACCAAGGCCAGACGCGGGGCAGGCATGGCAAGGAGATGAAAGAAGAATGTGAACCAAGGTATCGCCCATGAGTTTTGCAAGGCATGCTCGCTATAATAGAATATATGGAATGGAATATATGAGTATATGGGTATAAATGTGGATATATATCAGAGATGGTAACATATAAGAGTCCTAAGAGTATAAAGTTGTGTGCTTGAGTACAAAAAACACAAGGGAGGGCATGACCCTGCAAGGCAAAGGCAAGGCAAAGATTGCGATGAGCTGGTATGAGAGGGGACCACGCCACTGGACCAGGAGCTGGCGCCATATTGACTGTCTCTGTTCCTGGCTGCCAGGTAAAAGTCCGTCAGCCGCTGAGGTGGTTTGTTCTGATTGCGGGAGATGGACATGCTCTCTGTGCGTGCCGGAGTCTGGGGCGAGTGTCGGTATGCTGGGAATCCTCTTCTTTATGTTGCTGTGATGTGGCTCAATAGGTAAGGTTGATGAAGCCCTGGATTAGGCGGCCATCTTTCATGGCAGCCGGGCATGCCCCCCAATACAGGGCAATCTTAGAAGAAAACCTGTTAGAGTCTGCAAAAGACTTGAGACTGGGGTGAAGGTGCACGACCTTAAACATACAGCCACAGCTACAATGGAATGGTTTAGATCAAAGCATTTTCATGTGTTAGAATGGCCCAGTCAAAGTCCAGACCTAAATCCAATTGAGAATCTGTGACAAAAGTTGAAAATTGCTGTTCACAGATGCTCTCCATCCAATATGACAGAGCTTGATCTATTTTTCAAAGAAGAATGGGGAACAATTTCACTCTCTAGATGTTCAAACCTGGTAGAGGCATACCCAAAAAAATGTGCAGCTGTAATTGCAGCAAAAGGTGGTTCTACAAAGTACTGACTCAGTGGGCTGAATACAAATGCATGCCACACTTTTCAGATATTGATTTGTAAAAAATGTTAAAAACCATTTATCATTTTCCTATCGCATTAAATACATTTATGTTTTTGTTGCAACATGACAAAATGTGGAACATTTCAAGGTGTTTGATTATTTTAAAGGCATTGTATGCTAACTTGTTTATGGTGGTGTGTGAGGGGGAATTTACTTTTACAAAACATAATTTTGACAGTATGCCTGGGATTGGGTACACTACATTAATCACTTTTTCAAACTGTAGTTGGGATCACATTTGACCCATTTGCTGTTTTTCGATTATTTGTATTCCAAGCGTGTAGTCCTTCAGTTGAGAGCACTTTGGAGTTTGGAAAGAGTTATTTTTGCATATTTTGATGTATAAATTCATATAAAACATACTGAAAATAAAGTCACGCCTCGCATACCAAATTTTCCACCCTAAATGATTGAAGAGGGAAATTTGAATGTCCCACTTGATAAGGGTTAACTGCACCATTATGGAATTCATGAAGAAAAAAAGTTTCTGCAGCTATGGAACAGGGTAATAGAAGATGACAGACATTGCCAACAGGTTCCTTTCTATACAAAGTATGATGTTTTTCTTTACATATACAGTATCTCACAAAAGTGAGTACACCCCTCACATTTTTGTAAATATTTTATTCTATCTTCTCAGGCGGCAACACTGAAGAAATGACACTTTGCTACAATGTAAAGTAGTAAGTGTACAGCTTGTATAACAGTGTGAATTTGTCATCCCCTCAAAATAACCCAACACACAGCCATTAATGTCTAAACTGCTGGCAACAAAAGTGAGTACACGCCTAAATGAAAATGTTCAAATTGGACCCAATTACCATTTTCCCTCCCCAGTGTCATGTGACTCATTAGTGTTACAAGGTCTCAGGTGTGAATAGGGAGCAGGTGTGTTAAATTTGGTATTATCGCTCTCACTCTCTCATACTGGTCAATGGAAGCTCAACATGGCACCTCATGGCAAAGAACTCTCTGAGGATCTGAAAAAAAGGCATTCCTATGTCTCTGGTTCAGTGAATGGGGGGGGGGGGGCTGCAAGGGAACTTATTGGAATCCAGAAGCCACTCATTATAAAAAAGAGGGCCCCAAGACATTTTAGCCATCCATCCTATTAGAATGAGTATGGGGTACATAGTATAGTTACATAGTTACATAGAAGGTAAGGTTGAAAAAAGACACACGTCCATCAAGTCCAACCCATGTGTGTGATTATATGTCAGTATTACCTTGTATATCCCTGTATGTTGCGGTCGTTCAGGTGCTTATCTAACAGTTTCTTAAAACTATCGATGCTCCCTGCTGAGACCACCGCCTGTGGAAGGGAATTCCACATCCTTGCCGCTCTTACAGTAAAGAATCCTCTACGTGGTTTAGGTTTAAACCTCTTTACTTCTAATTTTAATGAGTGGCCACAAGTCTTGTTAAACTCCCTTGTGCGAAAAAGTTTTATCCCTATTGTGGGGTCACCAGTATGGTATTTGTGTATCGAAATCATATCCCCTCTCAAGCGTCTTTTCGCCAGAGAGAATAAGTTCAGTGCTCGCAACCTTTGCTCATAACTAATATCCTCCAGACGCTTTATTAACTTTGTTGCCCTTCTTTGTACTTGCTCCATTTCCAGTACATCCTTTCTGAGGACTGGTCCCCAGAACTGGACAGCATACTCTAGGTGCAGCCAGACCAGAGTCTTGTAGAGCGGGAGAATTATCGTTTTATCTCTGGAGTTGATCCCCTTTTTAATGCATGCCAATATTATGTTTGCTTTGTTAGCAGCAGCTTGGCATTGCATGCCATTGCTCAGCCTATCATCTACTAGGACCCCCAGGTCCTTTTCCATCATAGATTCCCCCAGAGGTTCTCTGCCCCAGTGTCTAGATTGCATTCATATTTTTGACACCCAAATGCATTATTTTACATTTTTCTACATTGAACCTTATTTGCTATGTAGTTACCCACCCCATTAATTTGTTCAGATCTTTTTGCAAGGTTTCCACATCCTGCGGAGAAGTTATTGCCCTGCTTAGCTTAGTAATGTCCTCAAATACAGAGATTTAACTATTTACCCCATCCTCTAGGTCATTTTTGAACAAATTAAATAGGATTGGTCCCAGCACAGAACCTTGGGGAACCCCACTACCCACCCCTGACCATTCTGAATACTCCCCATTTATCACCACCCTCTGAACTCGCCCTTGTAGCCAGTTTTCAATCCATGTACTCACCCTATGGTCCATGCCAACGGACCTTATTTTGTACAGTAAACGTTTATGGGGAACTTTGTCAAATGCTTTTGCAAAATCCAGATACACCACATCTACAGGCCTTCCTTTATCTAGATGGCAACTCACCTCCTCATAGAAGGTTAATAGATTGATTTGGCAAGAACGATTCTTCATGAATCCATGCTTATTACTGCTAATGATACCGTTCTCATTACTAAAATCTTGTATATAGTCCCTTATCATCCCCTCCAAAAGTTTACATACTATTGATGTTAGGCTAACTGGTCTGTAATTTATCCCAAGGATGTATTTTGGGCCCTTTTTAAATATTGGTGCCTTTCTCCAATCAGCTGGTACCATTCCAGTCAGTAGACTGTCAGTAAAAATTAGTAACAATGGCCTGGCAATTACTTCACTGAGTTCCCTAAGTACCCTCGGGTGCAAGCCATCTGGTCCCAGTGATTTATTAATGTTAAGTTTCCCAAGTTTCATTGTTACTTGTTACCCATTGTTACTTGTTACACAATGGAGAAAAATAAAGCCACGCCTCCTAATGTAAATGTAACCTCAATGATATCTAGCATTAGTTATAAAGGAAGAATGCTTAATGACCCGCCAACATTACATAATGGCAGTTCCCCAGATGCTGTGGTAATATAAACAGAACAGCCAGGGATCCTGTGTGCCATAACTGACTAAATGGGGTTATTAACATATCTGGTAAATAAGGTCAGACCAGGGAACTGTAATTTATTGGCAGTCGTTTTTTGTTTGTGTTTTATGATATTTTTGCAGTACATCACACTGGTGCAGAACGCCACATGCAGGTTTAAGGCATCCCCAATCATGTTATAGAAAAGATTTTAAAATATCCTCTTCCTGCTGAACAGATGTTCCCCATGGCAGTACCTGACTAGGCATGATATTTTTGAAGTTTGCAGATTTCCCACTGGGTTTGAAAATTGTCCAGCAAATTGAACTTTGCTCATTTCAGTCCAGTTTACGGAATTCCCTGCTTGCTTTTGACATATCTTGGAAATTTAAACATTTTAACAGCAGTGTTATGTGTTCTTACATGTTTGAACTATTGATGTAGTCGCTATTTTAATGGGTTCCTTAAAAAGGTTTCATGAGAAACATCAGCCAACAAGTAAAATCATTTGGTAAATTTCTAATGCAATTCAGGAAAAATTGCCACTCTCACAGAAGTCTACTTAGTTGATCTCTTGTGAATTTTTAGATATTTTTGCTATGCCAGGCTAAGCAGAGTTTTTAAAAATGGACAAGAAAATAGGTTAAAATCTACTCCGCTGGACCTCAATTATTCAATATATCAGACCTAATGTTCAGTTAGTAGTTCACTACTGATTAAAATGGCAATGGGTCCCCTTAACAGTACCTCCTATCTAATGGGCAGTCTGCTTTTATGGTGCTGGGGCTTATTGTGCATTTATCCTAATACCAAATACATAAAAGGAAGCATTCCTCCAAAATTTCAGAAATGAGAAAGAGGGACACCTTTTAATCACAAAGTACACCCCTGCTATACCTACAGTCATGCAGACCACAAATAATTAATAAGCAATAATGACTGGTTAACCAACAAGTACTACTACATTTTTTTTATTCTAGCTAGCCACAAATGTAGTAATTAAGAGGTTAGATGAGAGGATTAATGCACACTTTGGTAGGTAAATGATTAAATTTACAGAGGTGTATTCATTATACCAAAGAACTGGGAAAACTGAAAAGAAAAGATGGACAGAGTGGTAGGAAGAACAGTCCCCACAAATAAGGAACGGTTGGGAGCTATGAAGGAAGTTTTATGTTTCTTATTAGGTCTTATGAAGTACAGCACCAGTGTTCTAAAAGTAGGATCACATTTGGAGGGACCATTGCACACTTTGAAATTTGTAAAGAGCTGCTAATTTCACTTTTAGACCACTTTACTAGTTTACGTGAGATTATTTAACTTTAGTTGTCATTTCTCAATGTTCCTCAGCTCAGAATATAGTTCTGAGGCATATCAGTTTCCTTTATAATTATTCAAAAGCAGCCTAAGCAGACCTGCGGTAGATGTGAAGCAGGGATATAAATAACCTTTTGTAGAAAGATTGTTGATGTGTGCAGCTAGCCTGCATAAAGAGGTATGCATAACTACACAAAAGCTTAGCACCATCTATAAAATAAGTATGTCATTAGTATTTCCCCTTTTTTATAGTGTTTATTTTATGTAAATCCAAAACTTGTAGGGACTGTTTTTTTTTTTGTTCAATCTGCCCCTTCTCCTTCTGTCCTAAAGACTGTAGGATGTAATAGGAGGTCTCTCCAAAGTGAGGAGATATCCATTCCTAAACAGTTATGATCCAGAACAGGTTTCCCTCTTGGAGACCAACAGAGACAATGGTCACCAGGTCCCTTTTAGTAAATCTAAATCTCCTGAAGAGGGACAGCAAAAATAGAAAAAAATACCTGCTAACCCTTCTACAGTAAATTCTATCCAAAATGAAAAAAATAATAATGCCATATTTTTCGCATCATAACACGCACTTTTTTCCCCAAAAAAAGGAGGGGAAACGCCTGTGCGCCTTAATGGAGATAATTCTGACCAGCTGCCTCCGTGTTACAATATCAGGCACCTCCCCTCTTCTTTCCCCTCTATGTCTTCTGGGTCCTATAGGTGCATAAAAGAGTGTAGCGCTATTATGTCAAATGAGCAAACAAGTGTATTATTGCATGCACGAGATAAAAGGAAAAAAAGGGAAGGAATCTCTTTCTCTTCATAAAGCACGAAGTATAGTCTCTGGTAGTCTTCAAATATCACTTATGTGCAATAGTTAATCCTAGTCCAATACTTGAATAAAATGGTCCTGTTCACCGCGTGAATAACTAGTATGGAAAAGTTAATGTGATGGACCCTCCACACAGAAGAAATGAAGGCTTACCAGAGGGGTTGGACTCATAAGAACATATGCTCAATGAGTCAGAAGGGCTTGTATTACCAACCAGTAATGAAGGAGGACCTTTCAAATGAATGGCAATGGAACTCCAAAGGCATTCAAAACTTTGGGGGAACCTCTTCTAATAGGTAGTTGCCCGTCTCAGGAAAATGGCCCATATGAAATAAAAAGGGGGCCACATAGCATAATTCCGTATATAAAACAAATTTATTGAAAAAGGTAAAACACTTATATTTTTGTAGTAAAATGCGCTTAATATAAAATTGTGGCAGGCAGTGGAGTGTACCGACGCGTTTTGTCTCACTAGACTTCGTCTGGGGTGCTCATCCACTGCTGCCATGCTCCCTAATAAAGATACTGTGACCCCCCTGATGAGAATCCAGCTCGTGCCAATTTCCATCGTGCACTTCCGGGTTCAGCCAAAATGGCAGACCCGCGTGCGTTCCAAGCCTCGCTATTATATGTCAATTATGTGTTCCAGCACCCTACACTTATTTGATAAATTTCCCTATATGTACTGTTTTACTAGTTCGTGTGTACTGTTTATTTAGAACACCCCCTTGTAAAGAAAGATATGAAGATGAAAAGAGAAGAACTGTCCATCTCTGATTCCAGCGAGTTCCGGGTTCACCGTCTTGTAATATACAAGACTGCAGACGTTAAAAGTAAGAGCAGCGTGACCCAACTAACGTCACGGCGTCAGGGTCAGACGCGCGCTTCCCACTGAGTGGAGCGCAAAACAAAGCCACCATCACTGGCGTGCGTGCCACGCCTCTATATGACGGTCGGCTATGCGTGATGTTGTCATCGTCAGTCAGACGTGTCGAAGCGCCCCTGAGATTGACACATTATGCTGCCATTTCAAAACACAAATCTGGACCAATGGGTGGGCATTTTTAACTAAAAATAGTGGAACCAACCCCAAAATGACCCGTATTTTATGGGTGATGATTCACTACACATCTCGCCATTTTCAGGATCTTGAAAAATAAACATATACAGTGCAATTATAGACTTGTGATCAGAAAAAGAAATTAGGTGATAATTCATCCGAAAAAAGGGAATTTATAGTAACAATAGACGTCCCATAATTATACAGGATCACTGATATATGGACGCGTATACGTACATCTTATGCCCCGTACACACGGTTGGATTTTCCGATAGACAATGTCCGATCGGAGCGTGTTGTCGGAAATTCCGACCGTGTGTGGGCTCCATCGGACATTTTCCATCAGATTTTCCGACACACAAAGTTTGAGAGCAGGCTATAAAATTTTCCAACAACAGAATCCGATCGCGTCAATTCCGACCGTGTGTGGACTGTTCCGATGCACAAAGTGCCACGCATGCTCAGAAGAAATTCCGAGACGGAACAGCTTGGTCGGGTAAAATTAGCGTTCAGAATGGATACAGCACTTTCGTCAGGCTGCAATGTTAAAAATGGTTTAATACAGCGCACTCTCTTCATCTTTATAATGTGAGAAGAATGAAGTAGTTTTGCTGCTCATATTCACACACACTTCTCACAAACTTATTTCTTTACTATTTATTGGGATTCCCTCAATATATTTGGATTTGTCACATCTGACAACATTATTTATTTTTTTTGGTTTTAAGGCAGATTTTTTTTTTTGGTCTGTCTTTTTTTCAAGGCTGATCTTTGTTTTATTGTATTTTAATTTTTACTCCAGAATAGGGATGAGCCGAACACCCCCCTGTTCGGTTCGCACCAGAACATGCGAACAGGAAAAAAGTTCGTTCGAACATGCGAACACCGTTAAAGTCTATGGGACACGAACATGAATAATCAAAAGTGCTAATTTTAAAGGCTTATATGCAAGTTATTGTCATAAAAAGTGTTTGGGGACCTGGGTCCTGCCCCAGGGGACATGGATCAATGCAAAACAAAGTTTTAAAAACGGCCGTTTTTTCAGGAGCAGTGATTTTAATAATGCTTAAAGTCAAACAATAAAAGTGTAATATCCTTTTAAATTTCATACCTGGGGGGTGTCTATAGTATGCCTGTAAAGGGGCGCATGTTTCCTGTGTTTAGAACAGTCTGACAGCAAAATGACATTTTGAAGGAAAAAACTCATTTAAAACTACCCGCGGCTATTGCATTGCCGACAATACACATAGAAGTTCATTGATAAAAACGGCATGGGAATTCCCCAAAGGGGAACCCCGAACCAAAATTAAAAAAAAAATATGATGTGGGAGTCCTCCTAAATTCCATACCAGGCCCTTCAGGTCTGGTATGGATATTAAGGGGAACCCCGGCCAAAATTAAAAAAAAAAAAATGACGTGGGGTTCCCCCTAAATTCCATACCAGACCCTTCAGGTCTGGTATGGATTTTAAGGGGAACCCCGCGCCAAAAAAAAAAAAAAAACGGCGTGGGGTCCCCCCAAAAATCCATACCAGACCCTTATCCGAGCACGCAACCTGGCAGGCCGCAGGAAAAGAGGGGGGGACGAGAGTGCGGCCCCCCCTCCCTCCTGAACCGTACCAGGCCACATGCCCTCAACATTGGGAGGGTGCTTTGGGGTAGCCCCCCAAAACACCTTGTCCCCATGTTGATGAGGACAAGGGCCTCATCCCCACAACCCTGGCCGGTGGTTGTGGGGGTCTGCGGGCGGGGGGCTTATCGGAATCTGGAAGCCCCCTTTAACAAGGTGACCCCCAGATCCCGCCCCCCCCCCTGTGTGAAATGGTAAGGGGGTACATAAGTACCCCTACCATTTCACGAAAAAAGTGTCAAAAATGTTAAAAATGACAAGAGACAGTTTTTGACAATTCCTTTATTTAAATGCTTCTTCTTTCTTCTATCTTCCTTCATCTTCTGGTTCTTCTGGTTCTTCTGGCTCTTCTGGTTCTTCCTCCGGCGTTCTCGTCCAGCATCTCCTCCGCGGCGTCTTCTATCTTCTTCTCCTCGGGCCGCTCCGCACCCATGGCATAGGGGGGAGGCTCCCGCTCTTCTCTTCTCTTCTTCTTTTCTTCTCTTCTGTTCTTCTTCATTTTCTTCTCCGGGCCGCTCCGCAATCCATGCTGGCATGGAGGGAGGCTCCCGCTGTGTGACGGCGCTCCTCGTCTGACAGTTCTTAAATAACCGGGTGGGCGGGGCCACCCGGTGAACCCCGCCCCCCTCTGACGCACGGTGACTTGACGGGACTTCCCTGTGACGTCACGGGGAATGCCACAGGGAAGTCCCGTCAAGTCACCGTGCGTCAGAGGGGGGCGGGGTCACCGGGTGGCCCCGCCCCCCGTTATTTAAGAACTGTCAGACGAGGAGCGCCGTCACACAGCGGGAGCCTCCCTCCATGCCAGCATGGATTGCGGAGCGGCCCGGAGAAGAAAATGAAGAAGAACAGAAGAGAAGAAAAGAAGAAGAGAAGAGCGGGAGCCTCCCCCCTATGCCATGGGTGCGGAGCGGCCCGAGGAGAAGAAGATAGAAGACGCCGCGGAGGAGATGCTGGACGAGAACGCCGGAGGAAGAACCAGAAGAGCCAGAAGAACCAGAAGAACCAGAAGATGAAGGAAGATAGAAGAAAGAAGAAGCATTTAAATAAAGGAATTGTCAAAAACTGTCTCTTGTCATTTTTAACATTTTTGACACTTTTTTCGTGAAATGGTAGGGGTACTTATGTACCCCCTTACCATTTCACACAGGGGGGGGGCCGGGATCTGGGGGTCACCTTGTTAAAGGGGGCTTCCAGATTCCGATAAGCCCCCCGCCCGCAGACCCCCACAACCACCGGCCAGGGTTGTGGGGATGAGGCCCTTGTCCTCATCAACATGGGGACAAGGTGTTTTGGGGGGCTACCCCAAAGCACCCTCCCAATGTTGAGGGCATGTGGCCTGGTACGGTTCAGGAGGGAGGGGGGCCGCACTCTCGTCCCCCCCTCTTTTCCTGCGGCCTGCCAGGTTGCGTGCTCGGATAAGGGTCTGGTATGGATTTTTGGGGGGACCCCACGCCGTTTTTTTTTTTTTTTTTTTTGGCGCGGGGTTCCCCTTAAAATCCATACCAGACCTGAAGGGTCTGGTATGGAATTTAGGGGGAACCCCACATCATTTTTTTTTTTAAATTTTGGCCGGGGTTCCCCTTAATATCCATACCAGACCTGAAGGGCCTGGTATGGAATTTAGGGGGACTCCCACGTCATTTTTTTTTTTTAATTTTGGTTCGGGGTTCCCCTTTGGGGAATTCCCATGCCGTTTTTATCAATGAACTTCTATGTGTATTGTCGGCAATGCAATAGCCGCGGGTAGTTTTAAATGAGTTTTTTCCTTCAAAATGTCATTTTGCTGTCAGACTGTTCTAAACACAGGAAACATGCGCCCCTTTACAGACACACTATAGACACCCCCCAGGTACGAAATTTAAAGGGATATTACACTTTTATTGATTGACTTTAAGCATTATTAAAATCACTGCTCCTGAAAAAACGGCCGTTTTTAAAACTTTTTTTTGCATTGATCCATGTCCCCTGGGGCAGGACCCAGGTCCCCAAACACTTTTTATGACAATAACTTGCATATTAGCCTTTAAAATTAGCACTTTTGATTTCTCCCATAGACTTTTAAAGGGTGTTCCGCGGCATTCGAATTTGCCGCGAACACCCCAAATTGTTCGCTGTTCGGTGAACTTGCGAACAGCCAATGTTCGAGTCGAACATGGGTTCGACTCGAACTCGAAGCTCATCCCTACTCCAGAATATTTTTGTGTGTGTTTTGTGTGTCAACTTACCACAACACCATTGATATGTTGTTCTATTTAATCTGTAGGAGATTGTTTGGTGTTGTTGTCTCTTGTTAATTTCACATTGTATTTTGAAATGTACCTGAATCCTCACCAACCAACTGTCCTTTTTGGATGAAAACACACATAGGAGAGTATAATTTTCCAAAAAATTTCATTTATTAAGGGCTCACAACTAAACAAAGAGGGAGGCAACGCTGGAGAAACAGCAGAAATGGGTGAAGCCTTGGACCCCCAGGGCATACATCAACTATTTTCAATCAAAATTGGTGGCCTGAGGAGTCCATATATAAGGGAGTGCAGTCTGGTCCAGAAGTCCCAGAGATCTGGAAAGCAGCAGATGACATGTATGTTCCCAGGCTGTGGTCATACAAGAGACTGCATCTTTTGTCAGACCAGACTGAACCCAGGGCCATCACTCTCTAGTCTTCCTTCCACACTTCCTTCCACGCTGTGGCTGTGGTGGTGGAGTTGTGGCAGCAGCAGGAGGAGGAGGATGGTCCAACTCAATCATGTCGGTCTTGGGTGTTATTTTGCCACTCACCCCCTTAGTTAGGACTTTATAAATAAGTTGCTCACACATGAGGCGTTGACCCTCCTGCATGCCCTGCAGTTTTGTGGCAGCCATGCAGGCAAAGGCCTCTTCATGAGTGGGTAAGGCTCTGAGGGACACAGAAGCCTCCTGAATGAGCCTGAGTGCAGAATCCTGAACGTGACTCCCCTTCCTGGGTCTTTTGTATGGAAGGCGGAGGGGAGGAACCTGCGATTCGGTCAGGCTTCGACTGGTCCCAGGCTTCTCCTGGCTGACACTTAGCCCCGCCTCCTCCTGGCTGCCACTAATCCCCCCTCCTCCTGGCTGCCACATTCCACAGCCTCCTCCTGGCTGAGGTCTTCCTGTGTATGAAAAAGGGACATAGTTTTAGTATTTGTTTCATCAATCACACACAATTTTCACCTCCTGACTGTTGCAAATTGAATGTGAACAAATATAACAGACTATCATTCTGAGCTCAGCATTTTTCATTCTTGTCCCAATTTTGGGTGCCCACTACTGTCTATTGATATGTCAAACACTTTTTTCAATCAGCAATTAGTGATCAATAATAACATCTAGTAAAGATCATTTCTTTATTGACAAGAAATCTGTAGAAGAATGCTATACCTGACTCCAGCTGGGCTCCTCCACTTCTTCCTGGCTGGAAGGCCCAGGTTGGACATCGAAAGCCTCAGCTGGGGTGGAAGGAAGAGTGGAAGGAAGAGTGGAGAGGGATTCCCTGACTTCAGTCTGGTCTGGCAGAAAACAAAGTCTCTCATAGTACCAGAGCCTGGGGACATAAATGTCATCTGCTGCAGCTCCGGACCTCTGGGAATCCGTGACCTTCTTGCGCTCCCTAAGATATGTGCTTGTCAGAGAACCATTACAAATGCTCGTTCCCGTGCGCCAGCCAGACGTGCGGCACGAATATGTGAACCCCCGGACCAGGCACGCACGTTAGTACTCTCATACGAACAAGTGCACGTCGGCGTGGGCATGTCCGCAAGCCAACGAATCACAGCACAGGGCGCCCTATTTAAAGGATCAGCATACTAGTATCAGTGCTGGATTGTCTCAGCTAGTTCCTGTATCCTTGATTGCTGTTTGATTGAACCTTGATCCTGAAATCTTGGCCTTCCTGACTACTCTTTTGGATTATCCCTGCAACTCTGTTTACTTCTGCTTCCTGTACTGAACCCGGCTTGAACTTCTGACCACGGCTCTGTCTTCCGATCTTGTACCTCTCAGCCAGCCCATTGTCAACCTCCGTTAGCCCCTGAGTACGAACCTGCCTATTGATTGTGCACCTTCCTGCCAGCACGTTGCCGACTCCTGCTTGTTGCCGACCTTGCAAGTTCTCCTGTTGGACTTTCCTGAACCTATCCAGGATCAACATCTCACCAGCATCTCTAGGCTCCGGCATTCCTGATCCTGCCAACAGGCACCTGCACCCTAGCAGCCCTGTCTCCACCTCCAGGGGTGTTAGGACCGGAACCGTGCAAGAGGCCACCCTCGTCATTTCAGACTCCACAGTAAGGTACGTGACAGTGCTCCTCAGGCCACCAATTTTGGTTTTTAAATAGGGGATGGTTGCTGTGGGGACCACCGGCTTCACCAACTCCAGCAGTGTCTCCAGCGCTGCCTGCCTCTTTTGTTTATGATTATAATGGGGGTGTCTCACCTGCCACAGACAGGGCAGCTCCCTGTATTTGTCTATGAACAGGGGGAGGAAGTTGTGGTCATTGAAGCCATCCATTTTCTCTGCAAGACACAACACGAGACAAACCCTAATGTCAGGCCAAACTCTCCTAATCTTGTTACAATATAGGCTTCAATTTCGAAGCAGTATAGGCCCAAGTTTAGATCTTACCTTCGTTATCACGATCGGCGCCTCCGATGCTCCTTCCTCCGCTCACAGATCGTACGTAATACGCACGCGTGTTACGCTTTATACACACTGCGCATGCATCTAACTCCGCCCGCCCCTGACATTCTTTCTAGTCTATTAGCCACCCCTTTTCGTTCTGTGCAGTGGGGGAGAGCACATGGCGGATACACAGCAGGTGTGTGCTAATTACAGCAACAAGGAGGAGGAGGAAAGCCCAGAGCCGGAAACGTCCCGATCCAGAAGGAGACGATTTAAGGCCTCAAATATGTCCTTTGGGGAGATGTTGGAGATGGTAGACATCCTGAAGAAGGCCGACTATGACGGGAAGTATGGACCTTACCCCAACCCCAATGTCAGAAAGGCCAAGATCATGGTGAAAGTGGTCAGGAGTCTGCACCGGAATTTCGGGGTATGATGATCGAAAGATCAGCTCAGGAAGCGGTGGTCTGACCTGAAATTACTAGAACACGAGCAGTACAGAAAGATCCGAAGAGTGCTGCAAAAAAGTTAGTAGTTGTCCTGTGTTCCTAATCTTTTTCTGTTTATTACGTTCGTGCTGCTCCATGTGCTTTTCTTAAAAGTGTACATTTTAAAATGGCAACTTTCATGTTCATGGGCACATTATTTGTTCGTATCAAACATTTTTATTTTGGACTATAAAACACCATTGGTTTGGCCATATGCATTTGGCCACATTTTTGATGCCCTACTTGCATGAAACTAATTTGGTTGTGTAGATGTGTTTGTTACTAGAATGAAATGCAAACTAGATTCTGTGTAAGGAGAGGACACTCAGCAGCTGTTTTCACATCTGGACACTGGAGCACTAGTGTGGGACACAAGAACACCATTTTTATTAGGGGGCCAACACAGGTGCTCCAGTGTATACTATAGGGGTGCCTCCATCTGTGAAGCTTGTACAAAACAGGTAAAAAGTATTGCAGCTTGACAAAGGACACTGAAAATGCTACATTTTGGAACTCGGCCAAAATAGACAATTGTACCCCACTTCCAAGCAATGTTTCCTATTTATAGTTCTGCCATCAAATATCTGTGTGCTAAGTATACCATTTTTATTTTACATAGGGGAGAAAAGACTCGGAGGACACCCCTCATCCGAGGAGAACAGAGACCCCCCACCTCGGGAAGAAGGGGAAATCCACCCAACACAAGCAGAGCAGGAGGAGGAAGAAGATGTGGTGGAAATTGTCACCACAACAGGTGAGTGTCTGCGACCACAGGGTCAGGTAAAAGATGGATGCCGGCATATTTTTGATACCTGTTTTTGTTTGGTTTCTCTCTTTTTAGGTGATCGTGATGTTGTGGATCCAGATCCTTTCACATCAGAAAGTTCCCATATCCTGATCAGGGAGATCATGGGGTGTAATTTAGAATTGGAAAACCTCAAGAAAAACATCAATGATGTTATTCAAAAAACTAAAAACATCATTGATGTTTTGGGGCGAGTTTAAAACCCCTCCAAATCCCTTTGTTTTTTTTGTGTGATTTTTAGAAAAGCCAAATTTGGAGGATGCACACAGTGTGTCAACATGTGCTATCTGCCATCACGGGAGATCAATGGAGGCGTTTTGGGGGTGCAACCCCTTCCTCAATAATAAAGTAGCTGAGAGGAAGGGGTTTCTCCCTCAAAACACGTCCCTTGATCCCCCGTGATGGCAGCTAGCACATGTTGACATTGGTAAAATTGTGTGCATCTTGCAAATTTGGCTTTTCCTGGGGTGATTTCACCCCATCTGAATGCAATATCAAACACAGTTCCTAAATACTCATGTCTGATATTGCCTTCAAGTTCTACCAAATGTAAACTTTCTAAGTTCAAGATTTGTGTCTTTCTTGTTGGTTTTACACATGCCTGTTTTATCTTAAATGGATATTTCTATTTTTGATAATGCCACCCCAAAAAATGTTATTCAACAAACATGTTGGTTTGTTTTAAAAAACCTTTTCGAAATGCACATGTGATTGTGCAGGTATTTGTGAATCAAGAATGTGTGGATTATTGTCTCAACGCTACAACACTTTTGTGGTGATGTAATTGCTGCTTTCTGTGAAAATGAGGGTTATTTCCTAAGGGCAAATCCTCTTTGCACTACAAGTGCAGTTTCAGTGCAGTTTCAAGTGCACTTGTAGTGCAAAGTGTCTTTGCCTTTAATAAATAACAGCCAACAGTGCTTTGGATAAGGTTACACAATCACACCATTTTCAGGACTACCCACATTTCAGTCAGGGTCAGCTAAAACAAACACAAGCAGTAAATGTCACTAAAGATTTATTTTTTTTCTTTTGTTTTTATTTGATAAAGGCTTCACAAATTGTCTGGCATATTGATGGCCCCCCTACCCGCAAAGAACTCAAGGTATCTTAACCGGACATCACGGGCACTCAGGGAGGGCAAGCCAGGACGGCCACTTTCAAGCGCCGTCAGGGTTGTTTAGAATTCCGGCCTCAGGCCCAACTGAGCCAGCATAGTTGGCAGAATGTTGGCGTAAAAAGTGATGTAGAACACAGCACGCCAGGATTATATGATTAAGTTTATACGCCGCCATATGGATGGGTGTCAAAAATAGGCGGAACCGGCTGGCCATGATTCCAAATGTGTTCTCCACCACTCTTCTGGCTCTGGCAAGCTGGTAATTAAAAACCCTCTGGTCCGGGGTGAGGGTCCTCATCGGGAATGGCCGCATAAGATGGTCCCCCAGCACAAAGGCTTCATCCGCAACGATGACGAATGGGAGTCCTTCCACATTTTCTTCTGGAGGTGGCAAGTCCAAGCTGCCATTCTGGAGACACCTGTAAAACTCCATCTGGGCGATGACTCCACCATCGGACATCCGGCCATTCTTCCCCACGTCCACATACAGGAACTCATAATTAGCCGATACCACCGCCAACATCACAATACTATTGAACCCCTTGTAATTATAATAGTATGAGCCCGAGTTGGGTGGTGGGACGATGTGGACGTGTTTCCCATCAATTGTCCCTCCACAGTTAGGAAAGTCCCACCGCTGGGCAAAGTGGGAGGCCACATTCTGCCATTCCTGTGGCGTGGAAGGAAACCATTGAGGAAAACAAAAAAAATTACTATTTTTGCACATAAACATGGCAAGCAGATTAGACACAAACATTCTTGGCCAACATCCAGATAACATTTATTAAGGGGAATTTTACAACACCAAAGTATAAGGTACACCTATCATATTCCCCCCCCCATGGGCCATTTCTAACATTATAGGGGGGGGGATCTTGGACAGGTAACCCTCTCCACTTCATTGAGAGATGAATGCCTAAATACAAGCCCCTTCTTAGTTACACTATTGGCACTATTAGTTACACTATTGGCAGCCCACTGGACAGGTAAGAAGTGTCCTAATACAAAGATATAAATACACACTGTACACATTTGAGCACATTTGGACATTCTGCTATTACCTATCAAGATAATAATAGGATAAAAAAACTTTAAACAGTACCATTTGAAAGTATTCAGGCAGGCCCTTGCACTACATGCTTTGGGGAATTCGTCCGTACATCTGACCACAAAAGAGGTGGGTGTAGTGTGTATGGGTTTGGCAAAGTCAACAGATAGATGATTGAGGATAGATAGAGAATTGGGATCAGCTGACTTAGCAGTTGGGGGGAGGGAGGGTTTAGAAAAATGATTTGGGGACACCACAAAAAAAAGCCTCTGGCACTCTGCCTGAATTTAAAGCACAAATCACATTTCAATACATTTTAGGGGGTGTTTGGGGTAAAGCACTACTATGGAGCTGATAAAATACATTGTTAAGTGACTACATGAGGTGAATATAGGGCAGGAGAGCATGCTGGGGAGGTAAATGAAGGCAAATATGTATGAAGGACTAAAAAAATAATGACATAAAAATCCAGCATGCATGAGAACAAAGGGGACATTCACAGCATATTACAATCATGGTAATTAGGGAATGAGGAGAGAAATACAACATATTAGCAAACATTATATACAATCAAATGTGATATTAAAGGATAAAAATCTTACCTTCATATACTCCTTCTGCAGGACCTGGATGATGGCAGAACAGGTCTCTGGGATAATGATACCCAGAGCCTGGGGGAAGATGCCTGTCGAGAACTTCAAGTCCTGCAGGCTTCTCCCTGTCGCCAAGTACCGCAGGGTAGCGACGAGCCTCTGCTCCGGAGTGATGGCTTGCCTCATGCAGGTATCCTACCTGCTGATATAGGGGGTCAGCAAAGCCAGCAGACAGTGAAATACGGGGTCCGTCATCCTGAGAAATTTCCTGAAATCATCAGGATTATTCTCACGGATCTCACGGAGCAAAGGCATATGAGAGAACTGGTCACGCTGAAGCAACCAATTCTTGGTCCATGAACTCCTCTCCACCCTGTTCATGGACTGGACTTGTGTCAAGGTCAGGACCCCAACACCAAGCCCCTGCACAGCACGAACTCTACGAGGAGTACGTATATGCAACATGGCTAGAAAACGGTTGGCTGCTCAGAACGAAGTAACAGAACACACTGAAGAACAGCAAGGCCTGTGAAGAGCGACCCAAAAAACAGTACCGAATGAACAAGAACACACTGACAAGTCAATGGTATTCGCTGCACGCACTGAAGAGCAGATACAAACCCACAAGCACAAACTGAACTGCAGAAAACGATCTGAAAGCCACGAGTCTGAAAAAGTGCGAATCGTCTCTCTCCAAACTTTTACTAACACGAGATTAGCAAAAGTAGCCCAAAGGGTGCCGCGCTTGGTTCTGAACTGGCTTTTTCTAGTCTCGTCGGACGTGGTTGACGTCACCGCGTTGTTGGCGATTGGAAATTCTGACAACTTTGTGCGACCGTGTGTACGCAAAACAAGTTTGAGCCAACATCCGTCGGAAAAAATCCTAGGATTTTGTTGTCGGAATGTCCGATCAATGTCCGACCGTGTGTACGGGGCATAAGTGTCTTAAGTGACTTAAAAGTGATGTGAGATGAAATTATTTATGTGTGATGTGTGTGAATTACTTGTATGTGATGTGTAACCAAGAATATAAATAATTCATTCAAGGAATGTAAACGTCCCCTATGGGAATAAATAAGATAAAAAATATGTAATGAAAATGTGAAACATATAAAAAAGGAAAATTTTACAAAAATTAATTTGGAGAAATTTTTGTGTACTTAAGGTATCCCTATAGAGGTCCGAGGTGGATTCTCTCTGGGTCACCCCATATATGAACAAGAGACATTATATATATATATATAGAATAGTATATATATTAAATACAAATAATTAAATAAACTACATATCTTGAGTTGCATGTGCAAAAAGGTTTGATAGTGTATCTCCTTCCTGTGACAGTGGATGTAAACTCTGTCAATTTGCGCCTCTCTAATGTGTTATGTTGGCAAACAACACATTTTCTACAGGGAAAGAAGCCTGTCCAATCATGGAAAAAGGAGGGATGCACTGGAGGGTTAACAACATTAGGTGCTACATGGCCCTGCAGGGATGGTGCTCCTTTAAAGATGATTTTGGCCTGTTCAGGTAGCATCTTCCCTAGAATGTTATCTTACATAGTAGGTGAGGTTGAAAAAAGACACAAGTCCATCAAGTCCAACCTATGTGTGTGATTATGTGTCAGTATTGCATTGTATATCCCTGTATGTTGTGGTCATTCAGGTGCTTATCTGATAGTTTCTTGAAGCTATCAATGCTCCCCGCTGAGACCACCGCCTGTGGAAGGGAATTCCACATCCTTGCCGCTCTTACAGTAAAGAACCCTCTACGTAGTTTAAGATTAAACCTCTTTTCTTCTAATTTTAATGAGTGGCCACGAGTCTTGGTAAACTCTCTTCTGCGAAAAAGTTTTATTCCTATTGAGGGGTCACCAGTCCGGTATTTGTAAATTGAAATCATATCCCCTCTCAAGCGTCTCTTCTCCAGAGAGAATAAGTTCAGTGCTCGCAACCTTTCCTCATAACTAATATCCTCCAGACCCTTTATTAGCTTTGTTGCCCTTCTTTGTACTCGCTCCATTTCCAGTACATCCTTCCTGAGGACTGGTGCCCAGAACTGGACCGCATACTCTAGGTACGGCCGGACCAGAGTCTTGTAGAGCGGGAGAATTATCGTTTTATCTCTGGAGTTGATCCCCCTTTTAATGCATGCCAATATTCTGTTTGCTTTGTTAGCAGCAGCTTGGCATTGCCTGCCATTGCTGAGCCTATCATCTACTAGGACCCCCAGGTCCTTTTCCATCCTAGATTCCCCCAGAGGTTCTCCCCCCAGTGTATAGATTGCATTCATATTTTTGCCACCCAAATGCATTATTTTACATTTTTCTACATTGAACCTCATTTGCCATGTAGTCGCCCACCCCATTAATTTGTTCAGGTCTTTTTGCAAGGTTTCCACATCCTGCGGAGAAGTTATTGCCCTGCTTAGCTTAGTATCGTCTGCAAATACAGAGATTGAACTGTTTATCCCATCCTCCAGATCGTTTATGAACAAATTAAATAGGATTGGTCCCAGCACAGAACCTTGGGGAACCCCACTACCCACCCCTGACCATTCTGAATACTCCCCATTTATCACCACCCTCTGAACTCGCCCTTGTAGCCAGTTTTCAATCCATGTACTCACCCTATGGTCCATGCCAACGGACCTTATTTTGTACAGTAAACGTTTATGGGGAACTGTGTCAAATGCTTTTGCAAAATCCAGATACACCACGTCTACAGGCCTTCCTTTATCTAGATGGCAACTCACCTCCTCATAGAAGGTTAATAGATTGGTTTGGCAAGAACGATTCTTCATGAATCCATGCTGATTACTGCTAATGATATCGTTCGTATTACTAAAATCCTGTATATAGTCCCTTATCATCCCCTCCAAGAGTTTACATACTATCGATGTTAGGCTAACTGGTCTGTAATTCCCAGGGATGTATTTTGGGCCCTTTTTAAATATAGGTGCTACATTGGCTTTTCTCCAATCAGCTGGTACCATTCCAGTCAGTAGACTATCTGTAAAAATTAGGAACAACGGTCTGGCAATCACTTGACTGAGTTCCCTAAGTACCCTCGGATGCAAGCCATCTGGTCCCGGTGATTTATTAATGTTAAGTTTCTCAAGTCTAATTTTAATTCCGTCCTCTGTTAACCATGGAGGTGCTTCCTGTGTTGTGTCATGAGGATAAACACTGCAGTTTTGGTTACTGAAGCCCCCCGATTCACTCGTGAAGACTGAGGAGAAGAATAAATTCAATACCTTCGCCATCTCCCCATCCTTTGTAACCAGATGTCCTTCCTCATTCTTTATGGGGCCAATATGGTCTGTCCTCCCTTTTTTACTGTTTACATACTTAAAGAATTTCTTGGGATTTTTTTTGCTCTCCTCCGCTATGTGTCTTTCATGTTCTATCTTAGCTGTCCTAATTGCACCTTTACAAATCCTGTTGCATTCTTTATAAAGTCTGAATGCTGAGGATGATCCCTCAACCTTGTATTTTTTGAAGGCCTTCTCCTTTGCTTTTATATGCATTTTTACATTGGAGTTAAGCCATCCAGGACTTTTGTTCGCTCTTTTAAATTTATTACCCAATGGGATACATTGGCTAATGCCCTTATTTAATATGCTCTTAAAGCAAACCCATCTCTCCTCCGTATTCTTTGTTTCTAATATTTTATCCCAGTTTATGCCTTTTAGCAAGGTTTGTAGTTTAGGGAAGTTGGCTCTTTTGAAATTCAGTGTCTTTGTATTCCCTTTATGTTTCCTATTTGTGTGATTTATACTGAAACTAATTGACCTGTGATCGCTGTTACCTAAATTGCCCCGCATTTCCACATCCGTGATCAGGTCTGTATTGTTGGTAATCAGTAGATCCAGTAATGTTTTATTTCTAGTTGGTGCGTCTACCATCTGACCCATAAAATTGTCCTGCAAGACATTAAGGAACTGGCGAGCCTTAAATGAATGCGCGGTTCCCTCCGCCCAATCTATGTCTGGATAATTAAAATCCCCCATTATGATAACACTTCCCATCCTTGCTGCTACTCCAATTTGTGATAGGAGATCCGTATCCACTTCCTCCCTCAGGTTTGGGGGCCTATAGCATACTCCCAGTATTATTTTCCCCTTAGCTTTATCCCTTTGGAGCTCTACCCATAAGGATTCCACTTCCTCTCTAGCTCCCTCAGTGATGTCATCTCTCACATTCACTTGTACATTATTCTTGATATATAGGCATACCCCTCCCCCTTTTTTACCCTCTCTATCCTTGCGGTATAGGGTATACCCTTGAATGTTTGCCAGCCAATCATGAGAGCTGTTGAACCAGGTCTCTGAAATTCCCACAAAATCCAAATCCTCCTCGTACAACAGTATCTCTAGTTCACCCATCTTGTCCGCCATGCTCCTGGCATTGGTGAACATGCCACATAGTTTAGACCGGTCGCATATTGTCTTCGTATTGGGTGTTTCGAGATTGCAACTAGGACTTGCTACTATACTCACCTTGTGTTTTTGTGCTTTGGTTAACCTACCACTAATGCCCCCAATACTACCCTCTGGAATATCTTCCGCGCTGGCTATCTCTGCCTCTGGACCCTCCCCCCCATCGCCTAGTTTAAAAACCCCTCTAACTTTTTGGCCATCTTCCTTCCCAGCAGATCTGCACCCTCCTCATTTAGGTGCAGTCCGTCCCTTCTATAGTACCGCTTACCAACTGAGAAGAAGGCCCAGTCCTCCAGGAACCCAAACCCCTCCTTACTACACCAGCTCTTCAGCCACTTGTTTACTTCCCTAATCTCCCTCTTCCTTTCTGGTGTGGCTCGATGTACCGGTAGTATTCCTGAGAATACTACCTTGGAGGTTCTTTTCCTCAATTTAGCTCCTAAGTCCCTAAAATCGTTCTTTAGGACACTCCATCTGCCTCTGACTTTGTCATTGGTGCCAACGTGCACCATGACAGCCGGGTCTTCCCCAGCCCCTCCCAGTAATCTGTCCACAAGATCCGTGATGTGCCGAACCCGAGCGCCCGGTAGACAACATACTGTTCGGCGCTTCAGGTCTTGGTTACAGATTGCCCTCTCTGTCCTTCTAAGAATTGAGTCCCCTACCACCAGAATCTGTCTTTCCTTTCCCTTTGCTGCCCCCCCACTCTCAGTGGAGGAGTTCTTCCCCTGGCAGCTAGGAGAGTCCCTCAGCTCCAGCAGTGCTGGTCCCTGACTGGTTTCACCAATGTCACTCAAAGTAGCGTACTTATTGGGATGCTCCAGTCCTGGATCGGCCTCCCTGGCACTTCCCCCTCTACCACTCCTGACTGTCACCCATCTACTCTTTGCTAGTGCCAGCACCTCTTTGTCTCCACCCGCCTCTGTGCTGGCCCCTGCCGGCACCTGCCGTGTACGTTCCTGGCTCTCCTTTAGTATGCTTCCCCAGATTCAGAACCTGGGCTTGCAGGGAAACAATTTGCTTACATTTTGCACAGCAGTATTCGCCCTCGATCGGATGATCAAGGAACGCATACATGCGGCAAGATGTACAAAGAGTTGCCTCTCCACACCCGCCGGGCATCGTACCTATTAAATTTAGTGAGGATTGGGGATTTTACCCTGTCCAAATTACCTAACAGCTAGCTTCCTGGCACTAATACTCTTGTCTAAGAACCTCCCAATGCTTCTTCATGATGTTCTTAATTTGCTTGTGCTGTATTGAATATAAGGTCAACATGGCCCATTTAAATGTGGTATCTGGTTCTCTCTCTGGTTTAGTCCTGAGAAAGGAATCTCTATCTATATTGGCAACTCTCCGGAGTTCAAAGTCTAGGGTGGCATTATCATATCCCTTGTCTAGAAATCTTTGTTTCAAAATTCCTGCTTGTGTGGTAAACATGTCTGTGTCAGTGCAGTTCCTACGGAGTTTGAGGAACTGACTGCGGGGAACTGCGTTAAGCCAAGATCTGTGATGGCAACTAACCATAGTAATGAAGCTGTTTCGATCTGTTGGTTTAAAGTATGTATTGAATTTAAACTGTTTGTTCACGATCTTGATTTCTAAGTCAAGAAAATGGATCTCAGTCTCACTGGCTTCATATGTCAGAGAAATGCCTCTATCGTTGGAATTGAGGCATTCAAAAAATTGTTTCAATGCTTCAGAAGTCCCGCTCCATTGGAGGAGGATGTTGTCTATGTACCACGCCCATAGAACCAAGGAGGTGGTCTCAGGGGCATAGACGACATCCTCCTCCCATTTGGCCATGAAGAGATTCACAAGGCTTGGAGCGAATTTCACTCCCATGGCCACTCCGCGCTGTTGGAGGTAATAACGTTGGTTAAACCAAAAATAGTTGTATTTGGTTGCGAATTCAAGGAGCTCTATCAGGTATTCACATTGAAAGGATGCCAAGGATTGTTCACGGTCGAGAAAGTATCTAACCACCTCTATCCCTCTCTCATGTGGTATACAAGTATATAATGATGCCACATCCGCTGTGGCCATAATATAGCCATCCTGTAATTCAACATTTTCAAGAAGTTTAATCGTGGAGCTGGTATCTTTCAAAAAGGAAGGTGTTTTCTTGACAATGGGTTGCAAATAAAAATCTATATATTTACCTATTCGTGAGGTGATGGAGTTAATGCCACTCACGATGGGCCTGCCTGGAGGGCACACCAGATTTTTGAGAATTTTCATCAAATAATAGATGGTAGGGATTTTGGGTGCAGTAGGTATCAGAAATGCTTTTTCTTTTTTGTTTAAAATCTTTAAATCATGGCCCTTGGTTATGAGTTTCTGGAGCCATTTTTTATAGGTATTGGTAGGGTCATTAGGGAGTTCCATGTATGTGTCTGGTTCACTCAAAATACGATACATCTCCTCCTCATATTGGCTCTTATCCAAAACCACTATGCCACCCCCTTTGTCGGCCGGGCAGACAACTAAATTCTTCCACGTGCAGAGGGATTGTAGTCCCTTTTTCGACAATGGTGGATGTCGAATATGCTTCTCAGGTAGTTTTGCGAGATCCTCAAGAACGAGATCTCTAAAAATTTTAACTGCAGGGGCAATAGGGACAGGATTGGAAAAAAGAGAGGGTCCTATAGGCTGGCTGGGGTTCATGTCACTTTTGCTTGATCGGGACGTCAGACACCGAAAGTGGATACAAGAGGCTGGCATCTCCAGCGTGTCATCTGCTGGAGTGACCATGCAATCTGTGTACATGGCGACAGGTATCATTCTCAGGTCTTTCTTTATCAGACTGCACCTGCAGTGCTGTGCTCACAGCCTGGATGGTGAATTTGTTATAAGATGGTGATATTTCCTATGAATTGTATAAAGACTGAATTTGATGACATGGCGATATTTGTTTGCTGCCTGGAAGCTATCTGGCACACTTGATAGATGCCTATTTTTAGGCATCAACTTTGATTAGTTGTGATTGGTTGTGTAAGTTACAAACTATAGTGTTTTAATTGGGGATGTGAGTATCCTCTCCTGTACTCCAGATCAGCAGCATTTGGTGCAGAATATTTTATTTTTGTTTTCCTCCTCTAAAACCTAGGTGTGCCTTATGGTCAGGTGCGTCTTATGGAGCGAAAAATACGGTAGCTTTATATACACTTTATTAGAACTGATAAAATGTTCCTCCCTGTCAGGTGGCAATCCTTTATGTAACTTAAGGTAATATTTATTATCAAATGTATAATATGTATGTAGAATGATTACAGAGGCATATAATACCCTCTATTGAAATTCCCTGCATGTATGAATTTTGTTGTAGTCCCCATAATGTGTTCTAGATTTACTGCAGTAGAAAGTGTAGGCACGTTTCCTGCTGACTCAAGACAGTGTTATTAAGGTTATGTTATTAAGGTGTCATTATTGATTTTAAAGTCTGTAGGACATGTGTATGTATTATTTGTAAGCACAGTGGGGTTCTTTTGATAATTACAACCATCGTTTTATTTCCCATATTAAATTCTTGTATCACATTATATATTGTAATGCTTGCTAGCTTTGGTGGTTATTGTTAATTTTATAGAAGAAATGAGGTCAATTTTTTTAAAAACTTGGTTAATTGAAGATGTGAAAAAAATGACAATATGAAGGATTTATGCTTGGGTTAGTAAAATCTTTTTAAATGCCTTTTAGTGGTTATTCAGTTTGACAGAGACTAGCAATCACAGTGTGTTAACAAAACATTTCTCTCCAGCACCTTCAGTAATTTAAGAGAGAATACAAAATCAAATCAAATGTAAAGAAGTCAGCAACCACCTATAGTGCAAGTTTAAAGTGTTTAGCAGAGAGTTATGCCCCGTACACACAATCAGATTTTCCGACAACAAATGTTGGATGTGAGCTTGTTGGCTGAAATGTTTGATAGCAGGTTCTCAAATTTTCCGCCAACAAAACTTTGTTGTCGGAATTTCTGATCGTGTGTACACAAGTCCGACGCACAAAAGTTCACGCATGCTCGGAATCAAGCAGAAGGAGCCTCTCTGGCTATTGAACTTCCTTTTTCTCAGCTCGTCATATGTCTTGTACATCACCACGTTCCCACGTTCGTATTTGTTGGCCAACAATTGCGTGACCGTGTGTATGCAAGACAAGTTGGAGCCAACATCCTTTGAACAAAAATCCACGGTTTTGTTGTCGGAAAGTCCGATCGCGTATACGGGGCATTAGTCTGCAGCAAAGTTTCTCAACTCCAGTCTTCAAGTACCCCCAACAGGTCATATTTTCAGGATTTCCCTCAGATAAAACGGCTGTGGTAGTTACTAAAGCAGTGAAACTGATCAAATCACCTGTGCAAAATAATGAAAATCCTGAAAACACGACCAGTTGTTGGTACTTGAGGACTGGAGTTAAGAAACATTGGTCTGCAGTGTTCATCCTTGCAGTGATGCTGAGCTTAGCTGTGCATTTGCAGTGGTAAAAGACCATCTAAGGACCAAACATCATAAACAGCAGTCTTACATGCTAAGGGAATTCATGTTTTGCCATCAATGTACAAACCATTTTAGTGTTAAAAAGAGAAACTGCATAATTTTGATTTAATAAATGCCACCACTTAAAGGATGTGTACCAGGATTTCCTGTTCGAGTAAGCAAAAAGGTGGGAACAAAATATGTCATGTATGGCATTTATTTCATACCAGGCCCTTTAGGTCCCATGCAATAAACAAAAAAATAAAATAAAACAAACATAAAAAACATTGTTAGCCCCCCGCTGCTCAAATGCTATACCAGACTCTTCAGACAAGACCCTCTTCCCCAGAACCCTAGCTCAGTGGTTGTGGGTGCCTGAGAGCAGAAGTATAATTGGAATCCGAACCTTCCTTTAACAATAAGGGGACATCCAGATACCGCCCCATGTGAATGATTACTCATTCACAAAAAAAATATTCCGTTTCAAGGACCAGGTTGTTAAACGAATTGGTTGTTAAATGAGGAATCACAAGTAATTCATATTTTAAGCATTCTTAACTACTGTACTGTATTGTGAAAAAAAAGTCTAAACACTCAATTCCAGCTCAATGACGTTGTTTTAATTTGCATAAGTACAGAACACAAACAAAAATACTGTACTGTACAATACAATGATGTATAGTGCGTCGTTCGGGTGTGGAACGCTGGTCCTAAGTCCGAGTGGTCATTAATCAGGTAAGTCATTAAACAAGGAGTATCTGTAAAGACTGATATAGTTTTGAAAAGATGAATGGAAGGATTAGAGTGGCAAAAGATCGATTAAAGTCTATAAATCCTTTATTCTTGAGAGCAAAATCACAACCAGTAGAAATTATATTTCCAGTGTGTTCTTGAGCCCCCCTGCATCAGGGCTCAAGCTTGCTTGTTTAAAATACCAATAAGATACTGTGATGTAACCTCCAAGATGGAACTCTTTAGGAATCACAGGCCCTTTTTCTTCACTCATGCCGAATGACAGGTCCAGCAGTGACAGCTGTTATAAAGGGATATGGGGGTTGTTTTACTAAAGGAAAAAAGACTGTGCACTTTGCAAAGTGCAGTTGCTCCATAGCATAGTAAATGAGCAGAAGCTCTGCTGGCTTCCATCATCCAATCATGTGCAAGCAAAAATGCTGTTTTGTTTTTTGTTTTTTTTTTCCTTGCATATGATTTGGTACTCTTTGAAAAGTGACACCCTACCTCATTTACTAAACTCTGGAGCAACTGCACTTTGCAAAGTGCACAGTCTATTTGCCTTTAGTAAATCAACCTCATGGTCTTCTGGGTGACATAACTGACCATATATGGACATGACTATATATAGTCAGATGTCACTGGGATCAAGTCAGGGTTGTGAGGAAGAAGCCCTTGTCCTCATTAACATGGGGACAAGGTGTTTTTCCAGGGAGTACCCGGCAAGGTATCTCTACATGTTGAGGGCATGTGACCTGGTATGGTTTGGGGGGCACATGTGTATCCCCCTTTCTTTCCTGGGCTGAAAGGCTGCATGTTTGAATAAGGGCCTGGTGTGGATTTTTGGGTGGGGATCCTCCTTAAAAACCATACCCAACCCAAAGGGTCTGGTATACATTTATAGGGAGTCTGCACATTTTTTTTTTTACTTGGTTCCCCCTTAAAATTTATAGCAGGCCTGAAGGGCCTGCTATAAATTGGGGGGGGGGGGTTATGGTTGGGATCCCCCATTACCATCTAGATATAAAGATGAAGGGAATTGCCAGCCACTTTGTTTACAAACAGAACAAAGTGGCTGGGAGCTGTCATTTTGCTGGCAATTTGAACACACGTTTTTATCTGTAAATGTCAGTGTTGCTGTTGTAGGTTGTTTAGATCACACAGTTATACCACTTCACAAGCAGGGTTAGGGAATTCCCCAGCATGTTGTTTAAAGGAACTTTGCTTTTTAATGTTTCAGTTGAAGCATTGCTAAAATCGCTGATCCCCACCAAAAGGAACTTTTGAAAACATTTTATTGCTTTGATACATGTCTCCCATGCCATTTTTTGATAGTCCCTTAGCATATTAGTATAGAAAATATCAATTTTCTTCTTAACGTTCAGCTTCTATTGGCTTCAGTGGGGTTCAGCACCTGAACTTTACTCAGGTTCCCTGAACCTGCCCCAACTGAACCTAGGTACATTCAACTCATCATTACTTATTGCTCCAAAAGCATGATGTTCACAGAACACAATATTGCATCTTTAGTTTGGGTCAGTTGCTCTACTGAGAATAATCAGACATTTTTGGAAACCTTGCTTTTGTGATTCAGTACATTGTACCATAATTTAATTATGTTTTAATTAAGAGTGCATGTCAGGACATGCTGGCAAAACGCCTTAAAGGGACACTATCACCTTGTCCATACAGGGTAAAGTCACAATGTCTGTGTACGATTCCCCTTCTATACTCACCTTACCAGAGCTCTGTTGCCGCACTGAGGTGAAGTGCGGTGACATCACTCCCCTAGTCTTGTAACATTGCTTGGGTCTAAAGATTAGCTGCTAGTCCCACATACAATCCCTGTCCAAATCATGCCGCCTTAGCCTCCGCAACATTTCCAGAATATGTCCCTTTTTAACTAATGACACCACCAAGCTTCTAATTCACTCCCTTCTTATCTCTCGCCTCAACTACTGCAACTCCCTCCTCATTGGATTACCTTTACATAGACTATCCCTCCATAATGAATGCTGCTGCAAGACTCATCCACCTTAACAACCATTCAGTGTCCTCCACCTCTCTCTGCCAATCCCTCCACTGGCTTCCACTCACCCAACAAATAAAATTGAAAGTACCAACACTAATGTACAAAGCCATCTATAACTCTGCCCCCAGCTACATCACTAACTTAGTCCCAAAATACCAACCAAGCCGCTCACTTCGGTCCTCCCAAGACCTCTAGCTCTCTAGTTCCCTTGTCACCTCCCATGCTCACCTCCAGGACTTCTCCAGAGCTTCTCCCATCCTTTGGAACTTCCTACCCCAATCTGTCCAACTGTCCCCTAATCTATCCATCTTTAGACGATTCCTGAAAACCCTTCTCTTTAAAGAAGCCTATCCTGCTTCTAACTAACACTGTTTTACTTCCTCCATCAGCTCACCCCCCCCCAGCTATTACATTTTTTATCAATTGACCCTTCCTTTTTAGATTGTAAGCTCTAATGAGCAGGGCCCTCTGATTCCTCTTGTACAAAACTGTAATGTAACTGTAATGTCTGCCTTTATTTTGTTTAGAGCTGTGCAAACTGTTGGCGCTATATAAAACCTGTATAATAATAATAATAATAAAGTTCTAAGAACTGTCTAGAGGAGGTTATGTGGTCCTTAATACCCCAGGGAGTGTTGTTAGCTGTGAGGAAGGAGCTGTGAGGGACCACTAGTAAGATAAGTAAAAGGGTGTTGGGGGGGTCCATTACAGAGACATTGTCAATTTGCTCTGCTTGGATGGAGTGACAGTGCCTTTTTAAAGAAATGTGCTTATAGTTTGATATTTAAGCATTTTTGGTAAAAAATGTAACCATATTGGTGTACCATATTGAAGCATCTGGTATTCATCTAATAGAATGCTACTGTACTTAACCAAATTCCAATTAAACACTTTAAGAATGTCTTGCCCTGTCCAGTGTTTACCACTTCTATCTTGTTTATAGGCCAACAGCTGAAAAGCAATGCCTTCCTAACAAAGGCGTTGCATAAACTTTAGCTCTAGAACAATCTGAGTTTTTTTTCAGCAAGCAAAATAACTATTCAGTTCTAGAAAAGAAAGTAAAATAACTACACCATGGGGCGTGGCTCGACCCCGGTGGAAGATGGCCACTTAACTCATGAGCTCCCGCTGCCAGAGGAATTGTGCTGACCTCAACGGTGGTATTACTCCCTTCTATACACCTGCAAACCATGGGCACTTCATCCCGTGGCTCCTCCGCCTCATGATCCCGCTCTTCCCGTGACCTGACAGGTAGAATTAGACTGAATATTCCGGAATTGTTCTAGACACAGATGGGCAGCATGGCGTCCTCTCAGGCACACATCCACCTACAGGGCCAGCATCAGGAGGGACAGCCGCCTCACACACTTGCTTACACTGCATCAGCACCCCAGTTTGAGCAACCTCCGCTCCGTTATGGCAGACATCATGTGGACCCTAACAGCGGCAATCACTGACCTCTGGATTGACATACCCCACCACACCGATCGGTATGAAATGCATACATCGTGCCCTCCGTCCATGAGGCAGAAAGTCTGATCCCCCCAGAGATGTAGTCTGTTGTATTATACATTACCAACATAAGGAAGTGCACGTAGGTCTGTGAGTGCACGTAGGTCTGTGAGTGCACGTAGGTCTGCTAGTGCACGTAGTTCTGCGGATGCACGTAGTTCTGCGGATGCACGTAGGTCTGCGGGTGCACAAAGGTCTGCGGGTGCACTTAGGACTGTGGGTGCACGTAGGTCTGCGGGTGCACGTAGGAATGCGGGTGCACGTAGGACTGCGGGTGCACGTAGGTCTGCAGGTGCACATATGTCTGCGAGTGCACGTAGGTCGGTGGGTGCACGTAGGTCTGCGGGTGCACGTAGGACTGCGGGTGCACGTAGGTCTGCGGGTGCACATAGGTCTGCAAGTGAACTTAGGTCTGCGGGTGCACGTAGGACTGCAGGTGCACGTAGGTCTGCGGGTGCACGTAGGTCTGCAAGTGCACGTAGGTCTGCGGCTGCCTGTGTATTGTATTGTTGAGTACCTGTGTATTGTATTGTTGAGTACCTGTGTATTGTATTGTTGAGTATTAGTGTCAGAAAGCTAGTTGTTAGGTAATTTGGACAGGGTATAATCCACAATCCTCATTAAATTTAATAGGTACGATGCCCGGCGGGTGTGGAGAGGCGACTTGTTGTACATCTTGCGGCATGTATGCATTCCTTGATCATCCGATCGAGGGTGAATTCTGCTGTGCAAAATGTAAGCACATTGTTTCCCTGGAAGCCCAGGTTCTGAATCTGGGGAAGCTACTGTCAGCACTGAGAAGTTCCTCCATACTAAAGGACAGCCAGGAACGTACACGACAGGCGCCGGAAGGGGCCAGCACAGAGGCGGGTGGAGACAAAGAGGTGCAGGCACTAGAAAAGAGTAGATGGGTGACAGTCAGGAAGGGTAGAGGGGGAAGTACCAGGGAGGCCGATCCAGGACACTGGATAGTTAATGACAATTAATTCTAAGAAGAACATGGACATCAAATAAACATCTAAAAAACAAAAAAAAAAAAACACACAATCAAATGAAGACCTTAAGCCCAACCTTTTACTAGAATCCCAGATGACTAGGCTGAAGCTGTCTTATATTGGACATATTATGAGAACAACAAGCTCACTGGAAAAGACAATCATACTTTGAAAAGGGAAATGAAGAGGGAAATGAAGAAGTGACTCAAATTATAAACATGTCATTGTGAAGGCTTAACACCCAAACAGAAGACAGATCATTCTGGAGAAACACAATCCATGGGGTTTATAGTTAACATCAACTTGACGTCGCTTAGTAATAATGATCTATAAAGAAATCTATAAATTGTTTAACACAGAAATTAATGCTTCTTTGTTGTTTTCTGTATTAGTCGGCTCTCCTTTTTGTCTTTTCAGTGATTATACCAAGGATAGTACAAAAATCCTATAGGAATGCATATGTCATAGTATATTATTGGCTGGCCATCACCATAATGAAAGTATATGTAAAGTCAGAGCCCTTTATTTCTTATTGTGGATAGAGTAAGGGAGGGATTTAACCACTGTTAGGTTTTTCCATCTTTTAGGGAGATTTCCCACAACAGGAAAACTCAACCAGTAGTGAAAGCATATCTTTCCATTGTGAGGGTTATCCACTTTTAGGCAGTTGTCACATGGAAAAAGCATCCATATTGGGAAATTGTCCCTTTAAAATTTTCAGCTGCCATTAGACCAGGATAAGATTTACTTTAACATTCATTCTAAGTAACATTGGTGACCAGGACAATTAGAGTGAGTGAGTTTTGCTTTAAAAAACTTACCAGGTAACTGGTATAGTTATTTTTTCCAAATCAATTTTTATTATATACAAAAGATGGGTTACATAAAGAGAACAGGTCATATGATATATAAACTCCAATACAATGTATTAGTACAAGATATCCGAATTAACACCAGCAAGTAAAGAATATATCTGAACAGGGTATGCAAAAACATTTGAACAATATGGGCGACTGTGCCCAAAAGAACTGGGGAAGTAACACGGACTGCTTGGGTACTGTATTTAAACAGCGGGCTGTAGTGTCCCAATTGATGTACCTCAGGGAGTCTACTAGTTAAAGCAACTTTGATCCTATAGGCCTTGTGTAGAATATCCATGCTATTGGTTTAGGCGGAAGGTATAGGTCATGTAGGATGCTGGGGTTAGGAGTAATCTTGTGCAGACTCTCTATGTGGGGTCTTGTCATAGGCTTATTGTCTGATGTAATTTATCGGTCACACAGTGTTTTCAGTGGTTAGCAGCCTAGTATCTCCAGATCTGTTATTTCCATGTAGGGCAACCCCCACGCAAAAAGGCGGTTCTAGCAGGCTTAGTCAGTAGTCAACTTGCATAAGTAAGATGGTGGAGAGATTTTGTTATGTGAATGGGGAAATAAGGGAGGTAACAGAAGGAGAAACTCCTTGTGGGAGAGGCATAAGATAATGGAAATAATTAGCAGGGTAGTAGATGGGGGTAGTAGAGGGAGATGGGCAAACTATCTGTCGCTTGCGAAGGGTCTGTAATATAGTAGATAGATAAGGGAGGAGAAATGGAAAAAGAAGAGTAAAGATGAGAAGGGAAAAGAGTGTGCCATTCCTCCTCCTCCGACCTGGCCACATATAACCTCAGATATCATTGAGAAAGTAATTGGGAATATTCGGCAGTCCTTTTGGAAGTGATGAAAGCAAGACCAGGTTTTCCTGAATTTGGTGGGGGTGTCTTTGGCTTGATACACCAGGTGATCCATGTCTGCAATTTTATTTATGCGTCTGATCCAATTCGCAATGGTTGGGGGATTGGCAGATTTCCATTGGACTGGAATGCACATTTTCGTAGTGTTCAAGAGGTGTAAAGCTAGGGAGTGGTGATAGTGGTTCTTGGGGGTGGAGGAATAATGTAAAAGCATTTGAGCCAGGGAGAAGTCTATCGGATAGGTGGTAATTTGAATAGTGAGGCGATGGACGTCTTTCCAAAAGTTTTGGAGTAAGGGACACGACCAGTATAAATGCAGGAGTGATCCATCTTCATTAAAGCATCTCCAACAGTTGGGGAGTATAGTGGGAGAAATTTTGTGTAATCGAAGGGGGGTCATGCAGAAAAGACCTTAAAGCTATTTTCCTGTGCAGATTGATCCTTTATGGATATAAGAGTATATATTTTTCCACTCTTCATCTGAAAGGTTAAGGGAGAGTTCCCTTTCCCATCTAAGGTTTGCTATGTTGGATTTTGGGCTGTGGTCAGAGAACAGTATGGAATACATGCCTGAGATCAGGTGTCTCTGCGGCTCTTTTCTCGCACAGTGAACTTCAAAAGGCGTGTGTTGTCTGGAATATTCGGAACGTATTTGGGGGTTATTTATGAAGTTTCGTAGTTGAGCATCAGCCCAAAATGGAAAGGAATGTCCTGGCATCTGTGCGGATAATGAGGGTAGGCTTAGAAAAGCGTTCCTGGTGAAAAAGTGCTCAGCTCGCACATCGGTATGAGGCCAGATTTCAGATAAGAAGGAATCTATAAGACCTGGTGGGAATGCCATGTTGTTTCGGATGGGTGTTAGTGGACCTGGTCAGGAGGAAATTTTGAATGTCTGGCATCCTTTCTTAAAGATTTGTAGTGTGTTGCTAATTAAAGAGTGTTAAATAATGCAATCAGTGCGGCGCTAAAAATTGAAAAATATAAAACAAAAAATTGTGCCAGGAATTATTGAAAAAAAAGGCAAAAAAAAAATTTAAATTGCAAGTTGAATAATACTGTACATCTAAAATACAGCAACAACCATGATAGTGAAATACTCAAATAATGATAAACTAATGATAAATAAAAAATAAAACCAGCAATTGTCCCCAAAAAAAGAAAAAATTCCAGAAAAGAAAAAATGAGAAAAAAGGAAAACTAAAGCAATGCCCCAAAGTGATCCTTAAGAAAATCCATAAATGGTGTGCCTCCACAGGAGAAAAGGTGAATTGCAGGAGACAGAAGCTTTGATTCCAATCTTCCCAATGCAAATCAACATGTGTTCAGGTCAATACCCAAGAGTGAGGTAGCTTGCTTACCAAAAAGCCATGACTACTGCTAGCAGTCTCTCCCAGCACAGGGAATTTTGAAAGTCTCCCCAGAACTTATAATTCTCCAAGACAGACGTTCTTTCTATTCACACATTGTTTTACAATTTATTTTTAGGCTTGTGTGATTTCCTATAGTGTTTAGCTTGCATCCGTTTGTGCTCAAACTGATTGCATTATTTATTATATTGAAAGTTTTGTGGTATTGAAACTTTGGGTACTGGCTGCTCCACACTCTTTATTATTTGCTAATTATTGAGCGCAGTGTTGACCTTAGGGTCCTTTTTTTTCTTTAATTAAAGAGTGTTGTTTGCAGTCCGCGGAATGTACATTAAAGCGGTCCATAGTAATTGATGTAGTGGAATAGAAGAGAATGCATTTTCAATGTTTATCCATGCTGAGTATGAGCGTGAATGTTCCAGTCTATTATTCTTGCTAGTTGGCAGGCCCAGTGATATTTAGCAATATCTGGAAAGCCTATGCCACCTTTGGACTTGGGTAGAGTTAGCTTCTCATAACTCAGTCTAGGGCGTGTTTCCCCCCCCACACAAAATCCATACAGGCTCTGTGATATGAAGCATAGAAGGCCTGTGGGAGTTTGATGGGGACCGTTTGCATTACCTATACTGCCCTGTACACACGGTCGGACTTTGTTCGGACATTCCGACAACAAAATCCTAGGATTTTTTCAGACGGATGTTGGCTCAAACTTGTTTTGCCTACACATGGTCGCACAAAGTTGTCGGAATTTTCAATCGCCAACCACGCAGTCACGTACACCACGTACAACGAGACTAGAAAAGGCCGGTTCAGAACCAAGCGCGGCACCCTTTGGGCTCCTTTTGCTAATCTCGTGTTAGTAAAAGTTTGGTGAGAGACGATTCGCACTTTTTCAGACTCGTGGCTTTCAGATCGTTTTCTGCCGTTCAGTTTGTGCTTGTGGGTTTGTATCTGCTCTTCAGTGCGTGCAGTCAGTTCGTATCAGAGTTTTCTGTGTGATCTTGCCTGCTCGTTGCTGTTTTTCAGGTCGCTCTTCACAGGCCTTGCTGTTCTTCAGTGCATTCTGTTACTTCGTTCTGAGCAGCCGACCGTTTTCTAGCCATGTTTCGTATGTGTACTCCTCGTAGAGTTCGTGCTGTGCGGGGGCTTGGTGTTGGGGTCCTGATCTTGACACAAGTCCAGTCCATGAACAGGGTGGGGAGGAGTTCATGGACCAAGAATTGGTTGCTTCAGCATGACCAGTTCTCTCATATGCCTTTGCTCCGTGAGATCTGTGAGAATAATCCTGATGATTTCAGGAACTTTCTCAGGATGACAGACCCCGTGTTTCACCGTCTGTTGGCTTCGCTGACCCCCTATATCAGCAGGCAGGATACCTGCATGAGGCAAGCCATCACTCCGGAGCAGAGGTTGGTCGCTACCTTGCGGTATTTGGCGACAGGGAGAAGTCTGCAGGACTTGAAGTTCTCAACAGGCATCTCCCCCCAGGCTCTGGGGATCATTATCCCAGAGACCTGTTCTGCCATCATCCAGGTCCTACAGAAGGAGTATATGAAGGTAAGATTTTTATCCTTTTATATCACATTTTATTGTCTTTAATGTTTGATAATATATTGTATTTCTTTCCTCATTCCCTAATTATCATGCTTGTAATATGCTGTGAATGTTCCCTTTGTCCTCATGCATGCTGGATTTTTATGTAATTATTATTTTAGGTCCTTCATACATATTTGCCCTTCAATAACCTCCCCAGCATGGTGTCTCCTGCCCCTATATTCACCTCATGTAGTCACTTAACAATGTATTTTATCAGCTCCATAGTAGTGCTTTACCCAAAACACCCCTAAAATGTTTGGTAATGTTATTTTTGATTTAAATTCAGGCAGAGTGCCAGAGGCTTTTTTTTGTGGTGTCCCCAAATCATTTTTAGTAACCCTCCCTCCCCCAACTGCTAAGTCAGCTGATCCCAATTCTCTATCTATCCTCAATCATCTATCTGCTGACTTTGCCAAACCCATACACACTATACCCACCTCTTTACTTGGCAGATTTATGGCTGAATTACCCAAAGCATGTAGTGCAAGGGCCTGCCTGTATACTTTACAATGGTACTGTTTAAAGTTTTTGTATCCTATTATTATCTTGATAGGTAATAGCAGAATGTCCAAATGTCCTCAAATGTGTACAATGTGTATTTATATCTTTGTATTATGACACTTCTTACCTGTCCAGTGGGCTGCCAATAGTGTAACTAAGGAGGGGCTGTTCCAAGTAATACCCATTATTTAGGCATTCATCTCTCAATGAAGTGAAGAGGGTTACCTGTCCAAGATTTCCACACACCCCATAATGTTAGAAATGGCCCATGAGAGGGGGGGGAGGGGGAATATGATAGGTGTACCTTATACTTTGGCCATGTTAAATTCCCCTTAATAAATGCTATCTGGAGGTTGCCCCATAATGTTTGTGTCTAATCTGCTTGCCATGTTTCAGAGTAAAAATAGTAATGTTTATTGTTTTTTCCTCAACAGTTTCCTTCCACGCCACAGGAATGGCAGACTGTGGCCTCCCACTTTGCCCAGCGGTGGGACTTTCCCACCACCCAACTCGGGGTCGTACTATTATAATTACAAGGGGTTTAATAGTATAGTGATGTTGGTGGTGGTGTCGGCTAATTACAACTTCTTGTATGTGGACGTGGGGAAGAATGGCCGGATGTCCGATGGTGGAGTCATCGCCCAGATGGAGTTCTACAGGTGTCTCCAGAATGGCAGCTTGGACTTGCCAGCTCCAGAGGACAATGTTGAAGGACTCTCATTTGTGTTCGTTGCTGATGAAGCATTTGCGCTGGGGGACCACCTGATGCGGCCATTCCCGATGAGGACCCTCACCCCGGAACAGAGGGTTTTTAATTACCGGCTGGCCAGAGCCGAAGAGTGGTGGAGAACACATTTGGAATCCTGGCCAGCCGGTTCCGCCTATTTCTGACACCTATCCATATGGCTGAGTATAAACTGAACCATATAATACTTGCGTGCTGTGTTCTCCATAACTTTTTACAGAAACATTCGGCCAACTATGCTGGCTCAGTTGGGCCTAAGGCCGGAATCCTACATCAAACCACACTGACGGTGCTTGAAAGTGGCCATCCTGGCTTGCCTCCCTGAGTGCCCATGATGTCCGGTTACGCTACCTGGAGTTCTTTGCGGGTAGGGGGGCTATCAATATGCCAGACAATATGTGAAGCCTTTTTAAAATTAAAAAAAAAAAAGAAAATCTTTGTGGACATTTACTGCTTGTGTTTGTTTTAGCTGACCCTGACATAAATGTTTTGAGTGCAGAAAATGTCGTGATTGTGTAACCTTATACAAAGCACTGTTGGCTGTTATTTACTAAATGCAAAAACACATTTCACTGCAAGTGCACTTGCAACTGCACTGAAACTGCACTTGTAGTGCAAAGAGGATTTGCCCTTAGGAAATAACCCCCACTTTTGCATAAAACAGCTATTACATCACCCCAAAAGTGTTGTAGTGTTGAGACAATAATCCACACATTCTTGAGTAAGCCACTTTTTTATACCTGCACAATCACATGTGCATTTACCAAAGGTTTTTAAAACAAACCAACATGTTTGTTGTATAACAATTTTTGCAGTAGCATTAGCAAAATTCGAAATGTCCATTTCAGATAAAACAGGCCTGTGTAAAACCAACAAGAAAGCCAAAAAACTTGAACTTACAAAGTTCACATTAGGTAAAACCTGAAGGCTATATCAGACATCAGTATTTAGGAACTGGGTTTGAAATAGTGTTCAGATGGGGGGAAATCACCCCTGGAAAAGCCAAATTTGGAAGATGCACACAAATTTCCTAATGTCAACATGTGCTATCTGCCATCAGAGGGGATCAAGGGACGTGTTTTGGGGGAGCAAGCCCTTCCTCAACGCGACTTTATAATTGAGGAAGGGGTTGCACCCCCAAAACGCGTCCATTGATCTCTCGTGATGGCAGATAGCATATGTTGGCACACTGTGTGCATCCTCCAAATTTGGCTTTTCAAAACATTGCAAAAAAATTTAAAAGATTGGACCACAATACAAAAAGTGATTTTGTGGGGTTTTAAATTCGCCCCAAAACATCAATGATGTTATTATTTTTTTTAATAACATCATGGATTTTTTGCTGGATGTTTTGCAGTTCGGCATTACACCCCATGATCTCCCCGATCAGGATCTGGGCACTTTCTGAAGTAAAGCGTTCTCTATCCCTCACATCACGATCACCTAAAAAGAGATAAAGAAAAAAAAAACAGGTCTCAAAAATCTGCCACCATCCATCTCTTTTACCTGAGCCTGTGGTCGCAGACACTCACCTGTTGTGGTGCCAATCTCCACCACATCTTCTTCTTCCTCCTGCTCTTCTTCGTTTGGGGGTATTTCACCTTCTTCCATAGGTGGGGGGTCTGTGGTCTCCTCGGATGAGGAGTGTCCTCCGAGTCTTTTCTCCCCTATGTAAAACAAAAATGGTATAATTAGCACACAGATATTTGATGGCAGAACTAGAAATAGGAAACATTGCTTGGAAGTGGGGTACAATTGTCTATTTTAGCCGAGTTCCAAGATGTATTTTTTTTATTGCCCTTTGTCAAGCTGCAATACTTTACCGGTTTAGTACAAGCTTCACAGATGGAGACCCCCCTATAGTATACACTGGAGCACCTGTGTGGGACCCCCTAATAAAAATGGTGTTCTTTTGTCCCACACTAGTGCTCCAGTGTCCAGATGTGAAAACAGCTGCTCAGTGTCCTCTCCTTACACACAATCTAGTTGGCATTTCATTCTAATAACAAACCCATCTACACAAACAAATATTTGGCATCCAAGTAGGCCCAAAAAAATGTGGGAAAATGCATATGGCCTAAACAATGATGTTTTTAGAGGCCGAAAGAAAAATGTTTGATACGAACGAATAATGGGCCCATGAACATTAAAGTTGCCCTTTTAAACGTTACAATTAATAAAAGCACATGGAGCAGCACGAACGTAATAAAGACAGAAAGAATAGGAACACACCACAACTACTTACTTTTTTGCAGCACTCTCTGGATCTTTCGGTACTGCTCTGGCTCTCTTAACTTCAGGTCCGACCACCGTTTCCTGAGCTGATCTTTCGATCTTCATACCCCGAAATTCCTGTGAAGGCTTTTGACCACTTTCGCCATGATCTTTGCCTTTCTGATGTTGGGGTTGGGGTAAGGCCCATACTTTCCGTCATAGTCGGACTTCTTCATGATGTCGACCATCTCCAACATCTCCCCAAAGGACATATTTGTTGCCTTAAAACGTCTCCTTCTGGATCGGGACGTGTCCGGATCCGGGCTTTCCTTCTCCTTGCTAGAATTAGCATGCACCTGCTGTAACTCCGCCATGTGCTCTTCACCCACTGCGCCGAACGAAAAGGGGCGGGGAATAGACTAGAAAGAACGTCAGGGGCGGGCGGAGTTACACGCATGTGCAGTGTGTATAAAGCGTAACACGCGTGCGTATTACGTACGATCTGTGAGCGGAGGAAGGAGCATTGGACGTGCCGATCGTAAGAACGAAGGTAAGAGACAAACTTGTGCCTATACTGCTTCTAGATTGAGGCCTATATTGTAACAAGATTAGGAGAGTTTTGTCTAACATTAGGCTTTGTCTTGTGTTGTGTCTTGCAGTGAACATGGATATGCTACTCAAAGATAATGACTTCATGTCAGTATTCCTAGAGATGCTAAGGGAGCTGCCCTGTCTGTGGGAGATTAAACACCCCCATTTCAAGAACCAAGCAAAGAGGAAGGCAGCACTGGAGCAATTGTGTGAAATTGTGAAGCAGGTGATCCCAACGGCAGACATCACCTATTTAAAGATATTAATTGGTTGCCTGAGGAGCACATATCTAAGGGAGCGCAAGAAGGTCCAGGATTCACAGAGATCCGCAGCAGCAGATGACATCTATGTCCCCAGGATGTTGTACTACGACAGGCTGCACTTTCTGGCAGGCCAGACTGAACCCAGGCCATCCCTCTCCAGTCTTCCTTCCACGCTTCCTTCCCCCCCGGCTGAGGCTTCTGACGCCCAACCTGGGCCTTCCAGGCCACATGTGGAGGAGCCCAGATTGAGCCAGGTATAGCATTTCTCTAAATAATTCTGCTTGTACAATCAATAATGTTAACTAGATGTTAGTTGGGAGTACTAATTTAGGATTGTGATTGATGATGCAAAACATTACAACCATGTCCCTTTTTCATACACAGGGAAGTCTCAGCCAGGAGGTGGCCGGGCCGAGCCGGCTGGCTGATCTGCAGGTCCCTCCACCCCCCCTGAAAAGAGAAAGTGGCAGTAGGAGGAGTGCCCTAGAGGAGGCTGCTATAGGATTCTTTTGGAGGGCTACAGAGGTCCTGGGAGCACCCCACACCATGGAGGAGAACATTGCTGCCTTCATTGCATATAAAATGCAGAGGATGGAGGAGGGACAACAAGTCATGTGTGAGGCCCTCATATTGGAGGCTCTTGAGAAAGTTATGAGGGGCCAAATGACACCTCAGACACACCTTTGGGATGGTCCTCCTCCTCCTCCTGCAGGTCCTCCTCCTCCTCCTCCCTCTCCTCCAGGTCCTCCCAGTCCTCCTCCAGGTCCTCCCAGTCCTCCTCCTCCTCCTCCAGGTCCTACTCCTCCTCCTGCCACATCTCCAACTGCACAGCCACAGCCCGGAAGGAAGCGTGGAAGGAAGACCAGACAGTGATTGCCCTGGGTTCAGTCTGGTCGGCCAAAAGATGCAGCCTCTTGTGGTACCACAGCCTGGGGACACAGATGTCATCTGCTGCGATCCGGATCTCTGCGAATTCTGGACCAGACTGCCCTCCCTTACATATGGACTCCTCAGGCCACCAATTTTGAGGTTCACGAATTGATGTCTGCCGTGGGGGTCCCAGGCTTCGCTAATTTCTCATGTTGATCCAGTGTTGCCTCCCTCTTTGTTTGGTTCTGATCCCTTAATAAAGGAATTTTTGTTTTGAATTATACTCTCCTATGTGTTTTACTTCAAAAATGACAGTTTGTTTGTGAGGATTCAGGTACATTTCAAATATACAATGTGAAATGAACAAGGGACACCAACACCAAACAATCTCCTTGAGATTAAATAATAAAGGATATCAATGGTGTTGGGGTAACTTGACACACAAAACACACCCAAAAATATTCTGGAGTAAAAATAAAAATAACATTGAACAAAGATCAGCCTTCGAAAAAATCCAAACATGAAAGAAAAAAAAAAGGCTGAAAATCCAAAAAAAAAAAAAAAAAATAATAATATAAAACTGTCAGATGTGACAACTAATAACAATATATTGAGGGAATCCCACTAAAAAAACACAAATAAAAGTTTGTGAGAAGTGTGTGTGAATATGAGCAGCAAAACTACTTAATTCTTGTCAAATTATAAAGAAGAAGAGAGTGCGCTGTATTAAACAATTTTTAACATTGCAGCGTGACGAAAGTGCTGTATCCATTGCGAACGATAAGTTTACCAGAACGAGCTGTCCCGTCTCGAAATTTCTTCTGAGCATGCGTGGCACTTTGTGCGTCAGAACAGGCCACACACGGTCGGAATTGACGCGATCGGATTTTGTTGTCGGAAAATTTTATCTCCTGCTGTCCAACTTTGTGTGTCGGAAAATCCGATGGAAAATGTCCGATGGAGCCCACACACGGTCGGAATTTCCGACAACACGCTCCGATCGGACATTTTCCATCGGAAAATCCGACCGTGTGTACGGGGCATACTACTCTCGGGAGGATTCATTTTAATTATTGACGCTCTACCAAACCACAAGAAAGGCATTATAAATGGTCTGGAGGATTGGGAGTTAATTTTTTGTCTACAAATTGGATGATTTTGAAGATAATTGGATTCCAAGATAAGCGATTGAGTTGCGACTCCATCAGAATAGGAAGTTTGTTTGACATTTCACGAGTGTCTCATTCTGTTACGAAATATTCAATGTTTCTGATTTTGAGAAGTTTATTTGTAGGTTAGTCAGGGTGTTAAACGTGGCAATGTCTTTGAGTAAGTTGGGTAGTGTAATATGTGGCTCTGTCAGAAATAAGAGGATGTCGTCTGCGAATGCAGCTAGCTTATATGTGGTCTTGGAGATCGAGACACCGTTGATATCTGGGTTAGATCTGAGGCGTTGAAGTAGTGGTTCTAGGGTGAGGACAAAAATGAATGGAGAAAGAGGACAACCTTGGTGTGTACTTTTTTGGTATCAAGAAGGCATTGACAGTTGGGGAATGATTAAGGGCCAGAATAAATTGTAACCTGCGTTCACGTAAGCCAATCGTTTTGAGGGCTTCCGACATATAGTCCCAGGCCACCTTATCGAATGCCTTCTCCGCATCTAAGGACAAAAAAAATCCACAATGGTGTGTTGATGTCAACTAATTACTGTATTTATTGGCGTATAACACGCACCTTTTCATCCTGAAAATCGGGTGCAAATAGTGTGTGCCTGTTATACGCCGATACTGCAATCTGAGCTGCCTAGGAGAGAACCGGGAGGGGGGTGGGACGAGCGCTGTCAGATTACATACAGCAAGAATCTCCTGTTTACTCAGCGGCCTCTGTAATAGGAAGTCCCGTCTCCTTCTCCTGGGCCGGCATTGGACCAGTGTTCTGTCTATCATAGAAGCCGGTCCAGGAGGCGGGACTTTGTATTAAAGAGGCTGCCGATTAAACAGGATATTCTCGCTGTATGTAATCTTACGGCACTCGTCCCACCCCCCTCCCTGTCCCCTCTGAGGCAGCAGTAATCTGAGTTGAGGCTGCATATGGGCATTGATCAGGCTGCATTCATGGCAATGGTGAGGCTGCATATGGGCATTGATCAGGATGCATTGATGGCAATGGTGAGGCTGCAGATGGGCATTGATCAAGGTGCACTGATGTGCAATTTTGAGGCTGTATATGTGCATTGATCGGGCTGCATTGATGGGCAATTGTGAGGCTGCAGATGGGCATTGATCAAGCTGCATTGATGGGCAATTGCAAGGCTGCAGATGGACATTGATCAGGCTGCAGATGGGCAATGGTGAGGCTGCATTGATGGGCACTGACGCTTATTTTGCTTCAAAGTTCTTTATTTAAAATTTAAGTTTTTGTTGTCTCTCGCCTCTCTGCCCGGTAGGGATGAGCCAAACACCCCCCCGGTTCGGTTCGCACCAAAACCTGCGAACGGACCGAAACTTTGCACAAACGTTAGCACCCCATTGAAGTCTATGGGATCGAACGTTCGAAATCAAAAGTGCTAATTTTAAAGGCTAATTTGCATGGTATTGTCCTAAAAAGGGTTTGGGGACCCAGGTTGTGCCCCAGGGGACATGTATCAATGCAAAAAATGTTTTAAAAACGGCCATTTTTTGGGAGCAGTGATTTTAATGATGCTTAAAGTGGAAAAAAAAGTGAAATATTGCTTTAAATATCGTCCCTGGGGGGTGTCTATAGTATGCCTGTAAAGTGGCACATGTTTTCCGTGCTTAGAACAGTCCCTGCACAAAATGACATTTTTAAAGGAATAAAAGTCATTTAAAACTGCTTACAGCTTTAATGTAATGTCGGGTCCCGGTAATATGGATGAAAATCAGTGAGACAAACGGCATGGGTACCCCCCCCCAGTCCATTACCAAGCCCTTTGGGTCTTGCATGGATATTAAGGGGAACCCCATACCCAAATTAAAAAAGGAAAGGCGTGGGACCCCAGGCCCTCTAAACAGCAGTATACAGGTGGTGCAAACAAGACAGGGACTGTAGGTTTGTTGTTAAGTAGAATATGTCTGTAATTTTGAACTGGTACATTTTTAAAGTGTTTAGCTCCAGTCATAAAATCAATTTTAAGCTTTTTGGAAAACATAGGGAAGGGTTATCACCTCTGTGACATTTGTTTTGCTGTATGCTCCTCTTCAGAAGATTTCACCTCACTTTCTGTCCCAATGACAAATGTTTTTTGAAAATTTAGGGGTCTTAGTGAAACAAGGATTGGTGATAAAGCATCAGTGGAAAAGAGAAATGTTTTTCCCATATTAACTCTTACAGGAGAGAATTTCCCTTCCTAGGGGTAGATTTCATCTCACTTCCTGTTGTCTCCTTCCGTTTGCAAGTAGGAGTCATTTGTAAGTTGGATGTTTGAAAGTAGGGTCCTGCCCTATATACTCTGCAGAAATTGGGGCCTTAGGTGTTGGTGTTGCCACAACACTGTAAGCCCTCACAGGGCCCTGCTGTGAAATATTAGATCAAGAATTGTAATTACATGCCCCTGTTGAACAGGGACAGAAAAATTGGGCCTTTGGTGATGGTGGTGCCGGTGCCACAACACTGTAAGTCCTCACAGTTAATCTTCGTGGGCGCTGGAATGGCCCTGCTGTGAAATATTAGATCAAGAATTGTAATTACATGTCCCTGTGACTTTTTCAAGGATCCTTGAAAAAAAAGTCACGTGACCGTGACGCAACGCGTGGGAGGAGCCAAGGACGCTATGATATTCTATTTCTTTTATTTGCTTTATATATGATGTCTGACGGGGATCGTTACATCGGATGTGATTAAAGCAAAGGAACACTATCGTTTAAAATTGCCAAAAAACATTCCAATTAAGCAATTGTGTGCTATTCAAAAACTTTTGCTGCTTGGGACTAAAAGCTAATTTCCATGAGTTTTTTGGTTGTCTGATTCATTTATTCACGCTTTATGGATTATCACTAGAAGTGATTTGATTTTCAACACATCAGTATTTATTTATTTAGTGATTTATATAATTATGCACATGGTGTCACATATATATTTTTTAGATTGCATTTTTTAACACTGCTGGATTATATTTATATATATTTATTTTTTTAATACTGATGGATTATTTTGATTATCTAGCTACCAGTATAGTGATTCTGAACACATTTTTTTTGATAGCAGCCTCACTTTTTTGGTGTGTATTTATTAGTTATTAACCATTACAGCGCTTTGTGTTTTTTATTTATTTTTAACCGCATAAAGTTGCTGGTAATGGCTGCTTCTCCCTTGTACTCCTAACTGCCTCTCACTTAGATTCCTGGGCTGGATGGAGCTGTTAGTGGGTCTTTGTCTCTCAGTGAAGCAGGAGGGGGATTAAAGGAAATATTATATATTTTGCACACGTTTGCCTTTGTTTGAATTTCCACAAGTTCTTTTTTTTTTTTTTTTTTTTTTTTTTTCCACATCAGTGAGCACCACCGACTGGCCTAATCAGCGTAATAATCATTTATTGTCGCCGACTTAGATTCACATCATTGTGGTTTTCTTTGTGTATTTATTTATCTTTCCTTCTAGCTTTTATCAAATATAAAACAGGAAATTATATACAGCTTTATTAAGTACCCTATTAGGGGATTTCTTAGTCCGCTTATTCTCAACTACTTAAATAACTAGGTTATATAAATCTTATTTCTCCCTGGATAACATCTACCCTCGCGACCCAGCGCAGAGCAAAGCCGACGACAAGAAATAAAAAAAAAAAAAAAAAAAACACGCTACCCATCAATGAGATCTAGGAGAATCACATGTATGAAGCTGGGCTAATGGGGTCCCCACACCCGTAGCCCCCTGTTCAGACCACTAGTGAACTGTTACGTATTTGTGGAAAACCCCCACCTCTTCCCCCACTCCCACCCCCCTCTACCCCCATACCCCTTCTATACAAAATCCAACCCAAACACAGAGTTTACTGTTTACTATTGTTACCTAATGTTTCCTACTTAATCAAAACACCAATAACCCTACATTACTTTGTGTAATACACGGGTTCTATATTTCTCTAATGCATATATATCTTGGCTATTAACCTAATCCCTTACACTCCAAACTTTCCCCTTATGCAGGCCGCCTTATCCATCCATGGCTTCCATATTTTGTCGAATTCCTGGAGATTCCCCCTTTTTATATACTCCAATCTCTCCCTGTCAATGGAGGCACCGAGTGTATCTATCCAATCATACACTGTCGGGGGCTCCCTTGATTGCCACCTTAGCATTATCATTTTTCGGGCCTGAAATAACCCTCTCAGGATTGCCAGAGTAGCACCCCTCCTCTCCCCCTCTATCCTTCTGTATCCCAGGATGCATTCCACCGCCTCCCTTTTTACTAACGTATGATAGGTCTCACCCAGACTGCTAGCCACTCCCTCCCAGTATCGATGCAGCTTGGAACATCTCCAGAGCAGATGAATGAGATCCCCAGACTCCTGGCACCTAGGGCAATTATCATTAGGCCTTCTACCGAACCTAAAGAGCCGTTTTGGAGTATAATAGGCCCTATTAAGCAGCATCAGATGAGAAATCTTCTGCGAAGGGGTTACTGACACCTGGGGTGCCATCTCTAAAGTTCTCTTCCATTGTTCCTCAGAAATTGCCCCTAGTTCCTCTTCCCATTTAACTCTTACCTTCTGAAGTATTTCCCATCTGTTCTCTGAGTTACTTAGTTGGTCATAGATTTTAGTTATTAGACCCCTAGTGGGTTCTACTTGAAGTAACTGACGAGTAAAGGGCATTTCTACCCACCTCGGAGGCTGATCACCAAATTGAGCCCTGAGAGCATGTTCTATCTGCCGGTATAGGAACGAAGAGTTCTGAGGGATCTTAAATTCCCTGATCAGCTCAGGAAATTTTTTAAGGGTGTTACCTGAGTATAGTTGTCTGAGCTTTTTAATACCACCAGCCTCCCACCCCCTACTCTTTCCAATTTTTAGAATTTCCTGTAGATTCCGGTTGTTCCAAATAGGGGTGTGGTCTGTAAATCCCTCATACCCCATTAATTTCTTAACAGACTTCCATACCTTAATTAGCAACCTAATTGTCGGAAATTCATGGTAAAACATATCTGCCTCTAATGCCTCGATAAGCGTATTATGCCGAGCGCTTAACAAAATTAGCCTGCCATTCGGAGTGCCCCCTTCTGGGATTCCACAACCCGTTAAGTGCTGTAGTTGTGATGCAAGGAAATAACGCTCCGGGTGGGGAAGAGCAAACCCCCCCTCCTTAATAGGAAGCTGGAGGACTTGTAACCTAGCTTGCCCACCTTTCCATATCAAATACCTAAATAGAGCCTCTATTTTCCTAAACCAGCTCTTGTTGATCCATACTGGGGAGTTATGCAAGATGTAAAGCAATTGAGGCATCCAGATCATTTTTATCAGGCTACATCTACCTGCTACTGATAGGGGGAGGCGTCTCCAAATACTTGTTTTTTGTTTAAATTTAGCCAGGAGAGGTACTAAGTTCTTACCAATGTATTGGTTGGGGTCTTTAGTTAGAACAATTCCCAAGTATTTTAGTGCTTCCACGATTGCCACCTGGGGGAGCCCGGGTACAGTTGGTGCTCCTAGGGGGTCAAGCGGTAAGAGTTCGGATTTCTCCCAGTTTATTTCCAGACCGGAAAATTTACCGAATTCCTCCACTATTCTCATTGCACCTACCATTGATCCCTTACAATCATCTAAAAATAACAGGATGTCGTCTGCGTATAGGGCAATTCTTTCCTCAATTGGCCCCCTCTGGAACCCTTTAATCTCATGGCTCGCTCTAATAGCCATAGCCAGTGGCTCCATAACCAGAGCAAAAAGCAAAGGGGATAATGGGCACCCCTGTCTCGTCCCCCTCTCAAGCACGAACCAGTCTGAAAAATCGTTATTTATTTTGACTCTTGCCTTAGGATTATTATAAAGCATCTTAATCCATCCAATAAATGATGGACCAAAGCCAAACTTTCCCAGCACATACCACATGTAGTCCCACTCCACACTATCGAAAGCTTTGGAAATATCTAGGGTCAACAGAGCTCTTGAGCTCTCGTTTTCCATAGGAGACTGTAGGTTCAGGAAAGCCCTTCTGATGTTTAGGCTTGTAGATCTATTAGCCATAAAGCCCGCCTGGTCCTCATGAATTAGTTTATGTATGACTCTGCTCAATCTGGCAGCCAAAACCTTAGCCAGAATCTTAGCATCTGTACAGATTAGAGAAATTGGCCTATAGGCGGCCATATCGAAGGGATCTTTCCCCTCTTTCTGCAGGACTATGACTGTTGCTTCTAGCATTGATGCAGGGAGACGCCCCCCCTCCTTCGCTTCCCCCAGAGCCTTCATTAGTTCAGGGATTAGCACCTCCCCTAGATGCCTGTAGGCTTCGATTGGTATTCCATCGGGGCCAGGCGATTTAAGACACGCCATACTTCTAATCGCTTGGTGTAATTCTGTAGTTGTTATTGGGGATTCCAACAGATCACGCTCCTCTTGTGATAAGAGCGGGACTGACAGCTTCCCCAAAAAGTCCTCCATCACCCTTTCTTTATTTTTTTTCTGAGAGGTATACAGCTTTTTATAATAGTCTCTGAAGGTTTGCACTATTTTTGGGGAGCTTGAAAGGATTTCTCCATTCTGCGCTCTAATAGCAAGGACCGTTGATGGAGCCTTATTAGATTTCACCAACTGTGCTAACACTCTTCCCACTCTCTCACCCTCGACCAAGGATACCTGGCGCTGGAGAAGTCGTCTGGTCTCAGCCTTCTGTAGAGTAATCTGTTTATACCCCCGTTGTTTCTCTTGCCAGATCTTTTCCTTTTCAGGGGTTGGGTCTCTAATGAAGTTACTTTCAGCCTCTATTACGTCCTTCCATAGGTTCTCTACATCTCGCCTATCTTCTTTATTATATTTGGCCATCTGCTGTATTAACACCCCTCTGAGGAACGCTTTGCAAGCATTCCAGAATACAACTGATGTCACTGTTCCCTGGTTGAAACTTACAAACTCCCTCAGTGCGGATAGAATTTCCTTCTCCTTCCTGATTACCTCAAACCAGTGCGGGCTTATTCTCCATTCCTTCCGGGGGCTATATTCCCCTACCTTCAGTGGAACTACCATAGGAGAATGGTCTGAAACCCCTCTTGGCCCATACACTATTTTACCTACTAGCTGGAGAGTCCTATCATTCCCCAGGGCCATGTCTATCCTCGAAAGGGTCGAGTGTGACACTGAGCTGCATGAGTATTGAAGCACCCCCGGGTTCTGTACCCGCCATAAGTCTACTAGCCCCACCTCGTCTATAAACTGGCTTAATCTGCTTTTGGCGGTATACTCCAAAGAGGTTCTCCTCGGGAAACGGTCCAACTGTCTGTCTAAAACCTCATTAAAGTCTCCCACTACTATGATAGGAACTCCTTTTTTGTCTATCAGGAATTCATTGAGTTTAAGCATGACATCTAGCTTAAAAGGGGGTGGGATATATACGTTTGCCAGTACATACATAGCATTATTGATAGAGCAAAGTAAAAAAATATATCGACCCATTTCATCAATCTTGGTTTGTCTGCAGGAGAATTTAACTCCCGTTCTCACCCCTACTATAAGAAGAGTGAACCGCATGATATTGATGTTGGAATTTATGCATCTGTAAAGATTGTATTGTATCCCTGGTGAGATGGGTTTCCTGCAGACAGACCAAGTCTACCCCATAGTTCTCCAGCACGGAGAACACTGCCAACCTTTTGAGAGGAGTCCCCAGTCCTCTAACATTCCAGGATCCAACTTTCAACATTTCAGCCTGCATCCCACATTATTTAAAAAAATACAGTGAAAAAGCAGCAAAAAACCCCTACAATACCTCCTATCGGGACTTGATTTAATTCTATTGAATGTGTTTGCACTATGCTTATCACGCGTGAAGACCAGAAAGCCAAAATAATACTAACTTAATATAGACGTGAACTTTAAACATGTGTCTTTTACCCAAATAATTTTTAAGAGCCAGTTTCCTGTCATTGTGTCTATCTGTGTATCTAAATGTGGGTCCCTGGTTCCAGCCCAGGTGTTTTCCGCAAATGTGTACATTTTTTGTGTTAAATTTTTCAATCAAACTACCCCTCCCTTCCCCCCTACCTCCCCATCTCACTCCCATCCCCCCTCCACCCCTCCCATCCCCCCTATCCCCCCACCCTCCTCCCCTCTCTCCTCCAACCCCCCTCCCACCTCCCCACCACCTACCTAGGTGAACCCCCTGGGGGTTAACAGTGACCATTTTCCATCTAGCTCCAACTACTACCATCCGCTTCTTCCCATGCACCTTCCCCATTCACTTCTTCACTCCACCGCCTGTGCGACTCTCCTCCCCCCCATTACCCCCCCTCCCCCAAATACCAGAGAAATTTCCTAAACCATCTATGACTCTCAAACCTCTTACACTGGATTTATAAATTTTTCTCTGTTCTCCTCCAGCCACTTCTCCGCCCCTAGAGGGGAGTCAAAAAATAAAGTTCCCCCCAAAGCTGATACACGTAATTTTGCCGGGTACAAAAGGGCGTATGGGATATTGAATTTTTGTAAGGTACGTTTTGTTTGGATGAATTCTACCCTTCTTTTCTGCAGGTCTGGTGAAAAATCAGCATAGAAAGAAACTCTGGCCTCCTTGAAAAAAACTGACCCTGCCTCTCTAATTTTTCTGAGCAGCACTACTTTGTCTCTATAATTAAGAAACCTTATGAGCAGGGGTCTGGGAAATCCCCCTGCCGGGGAAGCTCTGAAAGGCACCCTATGGGCCCTTATAACTGAAAAAGAGGCAGAAAATGATTCTCTTCCAAACAAATCCACCAGCCACCTTTCAATAAATTCAGGCGGGTCAGAGCCCTCGCTTTTTTCCGGAAGTCCCACTAATCTGACATTATCCCTCCGACTCCTGTTCTCCATTTCATCTAATTTGAAGGCTTGTCTAGATAACTGCTCCTTCAGTAATTTCATTTCTTTAATCAGGGGGGATACATCGTCCTCCAGCAGGCCTACTCTTTCCTCCAGGGCTGTTGTTCTCTCGGCGGTTTTCTGAAGGTCTTGCCTGACCAATAATAGATCCGCTTTTACTCCCCTCATCTGGTCACAGAGTTCCTTAAGCGAGGAGTTGCACACCCCTACTGCCATAAAAACATCCTTAATTGTTGGTTCTTTCTCTGAGGGTAGAGTTACATCAGAACAAGAGTCCACATTTATATTTTGATCATTTGACCCCAATCCTTTTGGATTATGGGTTTTAGCCTGCGCCCCACCTGTTGGCATAGCTGGTTGCTGACCCAAGCTTTTCCTATCGGGGTTCCCCACCTGGTGTGTTTTTGCTTGTGTCCCCTTCTTTGGAGGGGTCACTGCTGAGGCATGAGCGTACTGCTCTAACTTAGCAGCTGCTGACGCTGCTGATGACAGTTGCAGGTTTTTGTCTTTGGCAGATCGCAGGTTCTGCATTGTGCGTTTCTTAACCGTTGTGCCAGGGCACCCACCTCGCGTTTATTTAGAGCAGGAAATAAGACAGAAACACCCGAGCTATCTGTATTGTATGTTATATGTTGTTTCCTCAATATGCTCCGCTAAATACACCAGATACACCAGATAGAGGCACACACAATATGCCCTCTGCACAGTGAGACAGTGTCTCCAATGAAGGACCCGCCGAGCAGTTTACTCCCCAGTTAACATAAATACTAGGGGATTGCAAAGGTTTGAAAAGGTATCTTTTGCCTGCTAGATAAGGTACCCTGTTGATACCATTAGTGCTAAGCCACTAAGCAGCACGCCATATCAGTCCACTGACCCACAAACTGCCGACTCTTTATTAAGCTTTATAGATTTGATGCAGATTTGATGTGAATAAGTCCCCTAAAGGGGGTCTATAGGGTCTATAGGGATACAGAGCTTCCCAATCAACTCAGGCTCAAGATATTAAAATGGGGGGTACTTTCACCCTGATGGACAGGGCCGACTTGCATACCAGTGCTGCTGAACACCCCTCCAATCGCCCTCCAAGAATGTCCCCAACCTCTCAGTCCGCCGTGCCCCTCACTGGGCCATATATCTTAGTGCAAAGTCCTTTTCCCCTCCTGAGAGCAGAGCAAAGCAATAATATCCTCTTAGATTAGCTTTTATGGAGTATAGTGTGGAACATATAAATCAGTGCCGCTAGCATTCACTTCCGGGTTTCCCCTATTAGCCTAAAAGTTACCTGCCATGCAGCATACAGCTTGTATTCATGTGTTCAATCCACTTACTGTACCCCTCCACCTGCAATTCACGATGATCAGCTGGTGTAGCTTGCGTGGCCCCGCAGCTCGGGTAGTCCGGATGATCCAGAGCTCCCCACTTCTGTCTGAAGGATAAACGTCCCCCCCCCCTCCCGCACCGCCCGTCGGCAGAGCGGAGACTTAGGGAGAGTTGAGGAGAAAGAAGGAGACAGCCAGGTGCCCGAGGACTCCGCTGAACTTCATCCAAGCCTGGGCACGCTGACACGGCTAGCTCAAAGCCATGCAGCTACACGGAGAAGCGAGGCAGGGGGTGGAGAGAGCAACACAGCGTCCCTGCTCACTCCATCACACAGCGCCGCACCCGCACCCGCCCATCCATCCGGTCACGCCCCCCCATGTTACCGAATTTCCACAAGTTCTACAGTGGACTTATTTTGGTTATATGTTCATTATACACTGCATTTGCACTTATTGCACATGTTGATTGCACATTGCACATTTAATTTATTAATTGCTGTTTTTTGCACAATGTTTTTGCCTATTTGCACAATCCATTGAGGTTTTTAGTGATTGTATATTGATTTTAGTGTTTCCAGTAGGATACTTATCACATTTGGCCTTAAGTCTTTATTGAATGATTTTCTTGCACTTTGCACTTTGCTATTACCACCGATTATTGTGGAATATCACACTGCACCTATTGAGTATAGAAGTGCTCTATATTGATTGTACTTATTCTTATATTGTTTCTGTTTTTTTATATATTTATATCATTTTATGTGTTCATTTACCTTTGTACTACTACCTCTAGCAGCATAGTTTTTTTTTTTTTTTTTTTAAAGAGCAGCGCAGCACCAATTTTTACATACCTTATTTCTATTGCTGTATGGGCTGAGTTTGACCTATATTTGGTGCTTGCAGCAGTCCAACGTTCATTGCCCTTCGTTTACATGGTAGCGCAGGAATAACTATACATTTCAGTAAGCTATCATTATGATCATTGAGGAGGAAGAGGATAGTCACTCAGCATAACAGGATAGTCACTCGGCATCAGCATAGGCAGTCTTGAAGGGATCTGACAAAAAAAAAAAAAAATATTCGGTTACATCAGCATCAGGTGCTTGGTAGCTGGTGGTGATCCAAGACTGATTCATTTTTATGAAGGTCAGTCGATCGACCGAGTCGGTGGACAGGCGCACCCTGTGATCGGTTACAAAGCATCCAGCAGCACTGAATGTGCGTTCCGAAAGAACGCTGGATGCAGTACAGGCCAGTAGCTCAATTGCATACTGTGCAAGCTCTGGCCAGTGATCCATCCTCAAGACCCAGTAACCCAGAGGATTTTCGGTGGTAAGGTGTCCAAGTCTGATCTTGCCCCTAGGTATTCCTGTACCTTGTAAAACAGACGCTGGCGATGGTTGCTGGAACCAATCATACCTTGGGGCTGCGGACTAAAAAATTGTCTGAACGCATTGGTCAGACGGCCACCTTCTCCCCTGCACCCCCTTTTACTGACCGAAGCCTCAGCAACACGTTGTCCAGGAACAGGAATTTGTAACCTCCAAGTTTCTGGGAACACGTTACACAGACCTTTCTGCAAGGCCTCCCGAAGATGTTTCATCCTCTGCTCCCTCTGTGACAGCAAGATAAGGTCCACAACCTTACCCTTATAACGTGGATCAAGGAGGATTGCCAGCCAGTAATGATCCCTCTCCTTGATACCACGAATACGAGGATCCTTTCGCAGGCTTTGCAGGATCAGGGAGGCCATGCAGCGTAGGTTTGCTGAGGCATTCGGTCCGGAGTCCTCTGGGTCACTAAGGACGACATGATCCGCAGCCACCTCCTCCCAGCCACGTACAAGTCCATGGGTTTCTTCGGACTGTAAATGATCACTTGAAGACTGCTGCTGATGCTGAGTGCCAGGCTCCACCTCCATGCTGACACAATCCTCCTCCTCCTCCTACTCCTCCTCGTCCTCTTCCTGTGTGATCAGTGGGCACGCAGGAACACTGGATAAAGGGGGCCTTAAGAGCTAAGGAAGTCCTCCTCTTCCTGCCTCTGTTCTGCCTCAAGTGCCCTGTCCATTATTCCATGCAGCGTGTGCTCCAACAGGTGGACAAGAGGGACAGTGTCACTGATGCACTGTCATTGCTCACCATCCTCGTGGCCTCCTCAAATGGTGACAGGACAGTACATGCATCCCTGATCATGGCCCACTGGCATGGGGAAAAAAAACAAGTTCCCCTGACCTTGTCCTGGTGCCATAGTCGAATAGGTACTCATTGATGGCCCTCTGCTGTGTGTGCAGCTGCTGCAGCATGGCCACTGTTATGTTCCACCAGGTGGGCATGTCACAGGTTAGGTGGTTCTTAGGGAGGTTAAATTATTTTTGGAGGTCAGCCAGCTAAGCACTAGCATTATATGACCAACGGAAATGCACACAGACCTTCCTGGCCTTCCTCAGGACATCCTGTAAGCCTGGGTACCTGCCCAAGAACCGCTGCACCACCAAGTTAAGGACATGAGCCAAACAGGGCACATGGGTCAGTTGTCCCTGTCGGAGGGTGGAGAGGAGGTTGGTGTCATTGTCACAAACCACCATTCCTGGCTTAAGCTGGTGTGGTGTCAACCACCTCTGAACCTGCCCCTGCAGAGCTGACAGAATCTCTGCCCCAGTGTGGCTCCTGTCCCCCAAGCACACAGCTCAAGCACCGCATGGCATCTTTTGGCCTGCGTGCTTGCGTAGCCCCTTGAATGCCTATGGAGCACCACTGGTTCCAAGGACAAAGCACAGGAAGAGGCCATGGAGGAAGAAGAAGAGGAGCGGGTGGAGGAGAGAGGTGTGGCAGAATCACCACTAGTAGAATTTTGGAGGCGTGGTGGCGGAACAACGTCCAACACTACTGCACCCTGTCCTGCATCCTTCTCAGCTGTCAGAACAGTCATCCAGTGAGCGGTGAAAGATAGGTAACGTCCCTGCCCATGCCTGCTGGACCATGAATCAGCGGTAATATGCACCTTACCGCTGACTGCCCTGTTCAGCGAGGCCAAGACATTGTCTTCCACATGCTGGTAGAGAGCCGGAATCGCCTTCCATGAGAAAAAGTGGCATTTGGGAACCTGCCACTGAGGAACCGCACATTCCACAAACTCATCGAAGGGGGCAGAGTCTACCAACTGAAAAGGCAGCAGTTGAAGTGCTAGCAATTTAGCCAAGCTAGCATTCAACCACTGGGCATTTGGATGGCTGGGAGCAGTGAAATTTGCCTGGTACAATCTGACGTTGGTGTACCGATAGCAGATTGCCCGCAAGTACTTGGCTGTGACACACCTAATTCTCCACCTTCATTCCTCTCAGTGCAGGTTTCAGAGAGGACTGAAGGTATAATGGTGTTGGAGATCTCAGCTGATGAGGAGCAAGGAGAGGTCCGCTTTGTCCTTTGGTGTGGGTCTTTTAGGTACGCTTGCCAATGAACTGCATGGCAGGTTGACATATGTCTGGTCAAGCATGTGGTGCCCAAGCAGGTGATGTTTTGGCCACGCGAGATACGCTTGAGACATATGTTTTAAATAGCAGCGGTGTGATCTGATGCACTCGTCTCAAAAAGGCCCACACCAAAGAACTTTTGGAATAACATGTAGATACAGCAGCGCCCTGCACATGCAGTGCTCTGCGTTGTGATGCAGTCAGTGTGCTGCCCTTAAGCTGGCCCCTGGGGGGCATCCTGCCTCATTGGAGATGTGCCTCGTCCTCCTCCTCTCTCCTATCAAGCACCCACGTGGAGTCAGTGACTTCCTCATCATCCCCTCCCTCCTCATCACTGGAGCAAACCTGGCAGTATGCTGCAGCTGGGGGTACATGACTGCCAGATTGCTGTCCTTCTTGGGCACCCCCTCTCTCTGGGCTCACGTTACTGCCTTCCTCTAGCTGGGTACCATCATCGGAGCCTTCAAAACGCTGGGCATCCTCCTGGAGCATGTACCTAACACTGTGGTCAAACAGTTCGGGGGACTCCTCAGGAGGACATGGTGGGGCTAGGGAAGGAGTGACTGATGCCATTGAGCCGAGGGAAGAGGCCGCGTTGGCAGCTGCTTTGCCAAAGTAGGATAAGGAGGATGAGGATGGCTTGGTCAGCCACTCTAACAAGTCTTCGGCATGTTGCGGCTCAACAAAAAAAAGGACAAGTGTGTCACACGGCCACTTGCTGATGAGGATGCACCGTGTCCACAACCAGCACTGTTGCCTCTAGACACAGAGCCTGCTTGCCCTCTTTTATTGGCGTGTGTCTGTCTGCCTCTCCTTGTTGGCCTTCCAGACATACTAATGGCCTCCAGTGAGATGAAGCTGGACAAAGCTGGGATGTATATATATATATATATATATATATATATATATATATATATATATACTGACTATACTGCAGCTAGCAGAATCAACTGCCTGCCTGTAGTATTATTAGTATGAGAACATCAGCAATTGTCTTCAGGTAGCTTTAGGCACACACTGTGCAGAGGACACAGTACACTAACTGTAAATACTGCAGCTGCCTGCCTGTGGTATTAATAGGATCAGAACACCAGCAATTGCCTTCAGGTAACTTTTAGGTGCACACTGTGCAAGGGACACAGTACACTAACTGTAAATACTGCAGCTGCCTGCCTGTGGTATTAATAGGATCAGAACACCAGCAATTGTCTTCCGGTAGCTTTAGGTGCACACTGTGCAGAGGACACAGTATACTAACTGTAAATCCTGCAGCTGCCTGCCTGTGGTATTAATAGGATCAGAACACCAGCAATTGTCTTCAGGTAGCTTTAGGTGCACACTGTGCAGAGGACACAGTGCATTAACTGTAAATACTGCAGCTGCCTGCCTGTGGTATTAATAGGATCAGAAGAACATCAGCAATTATCTTCAGGTATTTAGGTGCACACTGTGCAAAGGACACGGTAAACTAACTGTAAATACTGCAGCTGCCTGCCTGTGGTATTAATAGGATAAGAACACCAGCAATTGTCTTCAGGTAGCTTTAGGTGCACACTGTGCAAAGGACACAGTACACTAACTGTTAATACTGCAGCTGCCTGCCTGTGGTATTAATAGGATCAGAAAACCAGCAATTGTCTTAAGGTAGCTTTAGTTGCACACTGTGCAAAGGACACAGTACACTAATAGGGCGTACACACGGTCGGACTTTGTTCGGACATTCCGACAACAAAATCCTAGGATTTTTTCCGACGGATGTTGGCTCAAACTTGTTTTGCCTACACACGGTCGCACAAAGTTGTCGGAATTTCCAATCGCCAACCACACGGTCACGTACACCACGTACGATGAGACTAGAAAAGGCCGGTTCAGAACCAAGCGCGGCACCCTTTGGGCTCCTTTTGCTAATCTCGTGTTAGTAAAAGTTTGGTGAGAGACGTTTCGCGCTTTTTCAGACTCGTGGCTTTCAGATCGTTTTCTGCCGTTCAGTTTGTGCTTGTGGGTTTGTATCTGCTCTTCAGTGCGTGCAGCAAGTTCCGCGTGACTTTAGGTAGTCATTGTATTCTTGTTCGTTCGTTACTGTTTTTCAGGTCGCTCTTCACAGGCCTTGTTGTTCTTCAGTGCATTCTGTTACTTCGTTCTGAGCAGCCGACCGTTTTCTAGTCATGTTTCGTATGCGTACTCCTCGTAGAGTTCGTGCTGTGCGGGGGCTTGGTTCTTGGGGTCCTGACCTTGACACAAGTCCAGTCCATGAACAGGGTGGGGAGGAGTTCATGGACCAAGAACTGGTTGCTTCAGCGTGACCAGTTCTCTCATATGCCTTTGCTCCGTGAGATCCGTGAGAATAATCCTGATGATTTCAGGAACTTTCTCCGGATGACGGACCCCGTGTTTCACCGTTTGTTGGCTTCGCTGACCCCCTATATCAGTAGGCAGGATACCTGCATGAGGCAAGCCATCACTCCGGAGCAGAGGTTGGTCGCTACCTTGCGGTATTTGGCCACAGGGAGAATCCTGCAGGACTTGAAGTTCTCGACAGGCATCTCCCCCCAGGCTCTGGGGATCATCATCCCAGAGACCTGTTCTGCCATCATCCAGGTCCTGCAGAAGGAGTATATGAAGGTAAGATTTTTATCCTTTAATATCACATTTTATTGTATTGAATGTTTAAAATTGTATTTCTTTCCTCATTCCCTAATTACCATGATTGTAATATGCTGTGAATGTCCCCTTTGTTCTCATGCATGCTGGATTTTTATGTAATTATTATTTTAGGTCCTTCATACATATTTGCCCTTCAATAACCTCCCCAGCATGGTGTCTCCTGGCCCTATATTCACCTCATGTAGTCACTTAACAATGTATTTTATCAGCTCCATAGTAGTGCTTTACCCCAAACACCCCCTAAAATGTTTGGAAATGTTATTTTTTCTTTAAATTCAGGCAGAGTGCCAGAGGCTTTTTTTTGTGGTGTCCCCAAATAATTTTTAGTAACCCTCCCTCCCCCAACTGCTAAGTCAGCTGATCCCAATTCTCTATCTATCCTCAATCATCTATCTGCTGACTTTGCCAAACCCATACACACTATACCCATCTCTTTTGTGCTCAGATTTATGGATGAATTCCCCAAAGCATGTAATGCAAGGGCCTGCCTGTATACTTTCCAATGGTACTGTTTAAAGTTTTTGTATCCTATTATTATCTTGATAGGTAATAGCAGAATGTCCAAATGTCCTCAAATGTGTACAGTGTGTATTTATATCTTTGTATTCAGACATTTCTTACCTGTCCAGTGGTCTGCCAATAGTGTAACTAAGGAGGGGCTGTTCCAAGTAATCCCCATTATTTAGGCATTCATCTCTCAATGAAGTGAAGAGGGTTACCTGTCCAAGATTTACACACACCCCCTATAATGTTAGAAATGGCCCATGAGAGGGGGGGAGGGGGAATATGATAGGTGTACCTTATACTTTGGCCTTGTTAAATTCCCTTTAAATTCCCTTTTCTGTGAAAAAATAGTAATGTTTATTGTTTTTTCCTCAACAGTTTCCTTCCACGCCACAGGAATGGCAGACTGTGGCCTCCCACTTTGCCGAGCGGTGGGACTTTCCTAACTGCGGAGGGGCAATTGATGGGAAACACGTCCACATCATCCCATCACCCAACTCGGGGTCGTACTATTATAATTACAAGGGGTTCAATAGTATAGTGATGTTGGCGGTGGTGTCGGCTAATTACGACTTCTTGTATGTGGACGTGGGGAAGAATGGCCAGATGTCCGATGGTGGAGTCATCGCCCAGACTGAGTTTTACAGGCGTCTCCAGAATGGCAGCTTGGACTTGCCAGCTCCAGAGGACAATGTGGGAGGACTCCAATTCGTGTTCATTGCTGATGAAGCGTTTACGCTGGGGGACCACCTGATGCGGCCATTCCCAATGAGGACCCTCACCCCGGAACAGAGAGTTTTTAATTACCGGCTGGCCAGAGCCCGAAGAGTGGTGGAAAAAACATTTGGAATCCTGGCCAGCCGGTTCCGCCTATTTATGACACCCATCCATATGGCGGCGTATAAACTGAACCATATAATACTTGCATGCTGTGTTCTCCATAACTTTTTAAGGAAACATTCGGTCAACTATGCTGGCTCAGTTGGGCCTGAGGCCGGAATGATACATCAAACCACACTGACGGCGCTTGAAAGCGGCCGTCCTGGCTTGCCCTCCCTGAGTGCCCGTGATGTCCGGTTACGATACCAGGAGTTCTTTGCGGGTAGGGGGGCCATCAATATGCCAGACAATCTGTGAAGCCTTTTTAAAATTAAAAAAAAAAAAAAAATCTTTGTGGACATTTACTGCTTGTGTTTGTTTTAGCTGACCCTGACAGAAATGTTTGGAGTGCAGAAAATGGCGTGATTGTGTAACCTTATACAAAGCACTGTTGGCTGTTATTTACTAAATGCAAAAACACATTTCACTACAAGTGCACTTGCAACTGCACTGAAACTGCACTTGTAGTGCAAAGTGGATTTGCCCTTAGGAAATAACCCCCATTTTCTCATCAAACAACAATTACATCACCCCAAAAGTGTTGTAGCGTTGAGACAATAATCCACACATTCTTGATTAACAATCTTTTTAATACCTGCACAATCACATGTGCATTTACCAAAGGTTTTTCACACAAACCAACATGTTTGTTGTATACCAATTTTTGTGGTGGCATTATCCAAAATCAAAATGTCCATTTTATAGAAAACAGGCCTGTGTAAAACCCACAAGAAAGACACAAATCTTGATCTTACAAAGTTCACATTTGGTAGAACTTGAAGGCAATATCAGACATGAGTATTTAGGAACTGTGTTTGATATTGCGTTCAGATGGGGGGAAATCACCCCTGGAAAAGTCAAATTTGGAAGATGCACACAAATTTTCCAATGTCAACATGTGCTACCTGCCATCACGGGGGATCAAGGGATGTGTTTTGGGGGGAGCAAGCCCTTCCTCACCGCTACTTTATTATTGAAGAAGGGGTTGCACCCCCAAAACGCGTCCATTGATCTCCCGTGATGGCAGATAGCACATGTTGGCACACTGTGTGCATCCTCCAAATTTGGCTTTGGGAAAAATCACAGAAACATTTAGCACATTGTAGCACACAAAAGAAGAAAGTGATTTGGAGGGGTTTTAAACTCACCCCAAAACATCAATGATGTTTTTATATTTTGGAATAACATCATTGATGTTTTGCTTGATGATTTCCAATTGTAAATTACACCCCATGATCTCCCCGATCAGGATCTGGGCACTTTCGGATGTGAAAGGATCTTCATCCACAACCTCACGATCACCTAAAAAGAGAGGAACCCCAAAATAAATTTGGGTTAAAAAAAATGCCGCCATTCATCTCTTATCTGAGCCTGTGGTTGCAGACACTCACCTGTTGTGGTGACTAGTTCCACCACGTCTTCTTCCTCCTGCTCAGCTTGTGTTGGGGGGATTTCCCCTTCTTCCAGAGTGGGGGAGGTCTCTTTTCCCCTCAGATGAGGGATGTCCTCTGAGTCTTTTCTCCCCTATGTGAAACAAAATGGTATAATTAGCACACAGATATTTAATGTCAGAACTATAAATAGGAAACATTGCTTGGAAGTGGGGTACAATTGTCAATTTTAGCAGAGTTCCAAGTTGTAATTTGTTGAATGCCCTTTGTCAACCTGCAATACTTTACCTGTTTAGTGTGAGCTTCACAGATGTAGCCCCCCCTATAGTATACACTGGAGCACCTGTGTGGCCCCCCTAATAAAAATGGCGTTTTTGTGTCCCACACTAGTGCTCCAGTGTCCAGATGTGAAAACAGCTGCTGAGTGTCCTCTCCTTACACAGAATCTGGTTTGCATTTCATTCTAGTAACAAAGCCATCTACACAACCCAATTCTTTGAAGACAAGTATAGGGCGTCAAAATGGTGGCCAAATGCATATGGGCTAAACAATGGTATTTTATATTTGGAACGAAAAATGTTTGATCCGAACGAATAATGTGCCCATGAACATGAAAGTTGCCATTTTAAACTGTACAACAGTTCCTAAAAGCACATGGAGCAGCACGAACGTAATAAACATAAAGAATAGGAACACAGCACAACTACTTACTTTTTTGCAGCACTCTCCGGATCTTTCTGTACTGCTCATGTTCTCGTAATTTCAGGTCCGACCACCGCTTCCTGAGCTGATCTTTCAATCGTCGTACCCCGAATGTCCGGTGCAGACTCCTGACCACTTTCGTCATGATCTTGGCGTTTCGGACATTGGGGTTGGGGTAAGGCCCATACTTTCCATCATAGTTGGCCTTCTTCAGGATGTCCACCATCTCCAACATCTCCCCAAAGGACATATTTGAGTCCTTAAATCTCCTTCTGGATCGGGACGTTTCAGGCTCCGGCCTTTCCTCCTCCTCCTCCTCCTCCTCCTCGTTGCTACAATTGGCACGCACCTGCTGTCTATCCGCCATGTTCTCTTCCCCCACTGCGCCGAATGAAAAGGGGCGGGGAATAGACTAGAAAGAACGTCAGGGGCGGGCGGAGTTATACGCATGCGCAGTGTGTATAAAGCGTAACACACGTGCGTCTTACGTACGATCTGTGAGCGGAGAAAGGAGCATCGGAGACGCCGATCGTGATAATGAAGGTAAGATCTAAACTTGGGCCTATACTGCTTCGAAATGGAAGCCTATATTGTAACAAGATTAGGGGAGTTTGGCCTTACATTAGGGTTTGTCTTGTGTTGTGTCTTGCAGAGAAAATGGATGGGTTCAACGACCACAATTTCCTGCCCCTGTTCATAGACAAGTACAGGGAGCTGCCCTGTCTGTGGCAAGTGAGACACCCCCACTATAACCACAAACAGAAGAGGCAGGCAGCGCTGGAGAAACTGCTGGAGTTGGTTAAGCCGGTGGTCCCCACAGCAACCATCCCTTATTTAAAAGCTAAAATTGGTAGCCTGAGGAGCACTTATCTAAGGGAGCGCAAGAAGGTCACGGATTCCCAGATATCCGGAGCTGCAGCAGATGACATTTATGTCCCCAGGCTGTGGTACTATGAGAGACTGCGATTTCTGTCAGACCACACTGAAGTCAGGGAATCCCTCTCCACTCTTCCTTCCACGCTTCTTTCCACCCCAGCTGAGGCTTCCGATGTCCAACCTGGGCCTTCCAGCCAGGAAGAAATGGAGGAGCCCAGCTGGAGTCAGGTATAGCATTCTTCTACAGATTTCTGGTCAATAAATAAATGATGTTTACTAGATTTTATTATTGATCACTAATTGCTGATTGAAAAAAGTGTTTTACATATCAATAGACAGTAGTGGGCACCCAAAATTGGGACAAGAATGAAAAATGCTGGGCTCAGAATGATAGTCTGTTATATTTGTTAACATTCAATTTGCAGCAGTCAGAAGGTGAAAATTGTGTGTGATTGATTGAAAAAATACAAAAACTATGTCCCTTTTTCATACACAGGAAGACCTCAGCCAGGAGGAGGTTGTGGAATGTGGCAGTCAGGAGGAGGCGGGGATTAGTGGCAGCCAGAAGGAGGCGGGGCTAAGTGTCAGCCAGGAGAAGCCTGGGACAAGTGGCAGCCTGACTGAGTCTCAGGTCCCTCCCCTCCGCCTGCCACATAAACGAGCCAGGAAGACGACTCCGAGTCCCGTGCAGGATTCAGCATTCAGGCTGATCCAGGAGGCTTCTGCGTCCCTCAGAGCCTTACCAACTCCTGAAGAGGCCTTTGCCTGCATGGCTGCCACCAAATTGCAGGGCATGCAGGAGGGCCAACGCAGGCTCTCTGAGGACCTTATTTATAAAGTCCTACGTAAGGGGGTGAGTGGGGAACTAACACCCAAGACGGATGTCATTGAGATGGACGATCCTCCTCCTCCTGCTGCCACAACTCCACCACCAGAGCCACCACCTGGAAGGAGGCCTGGAAAGAAGACCAGAGAGTGATGACCCTGGGTTCAGTCTGGTCTGACAGAAGATGCAGTCTCTCGTATGACCACAGCCTGGGGACACAGATGTCATCTGCTGCTTTCCGGATCTCTGGGACTTCTGGACCACACTGCCCTCCCTTAGATAAGGACTCCTCAGGCCACCAATTTGGCTTTTAAATAATTGATGTCTGCCCTGGGGGTACAAGGCTTCACCCACTTCTGCAGTTTCTCCAGCGTTGCCTCCCTCTTTGTTTATAGTTGTGAGCCCTTAATAAATTTTTGGGGGAAATTCTACTGTGTGTGTTTTCATCCAAAAAGGACAGTTTGTTGGTGAGGATTCAGGTACATTTCTAACATAAAATGTGAAATTAACAAGAGACAACAACACCAAACAATCTCCTACAGATTAAATAGAACAACATATCAATGGTGTTGTGGGAACTTGTCACAAAAAACACACTCAAACATTTTCGGGAGTACAAATCAAAATCGCAAAAATAAAAAAAATAAAATAGAAACACAAAAAAAGAATCTACATTAAAGCCCAAAAATATATAAAAAATATACAAAAATATGTTGTCAGATGTGAGAAATCAAAATATATTGAGGGAATCCCGATAAATAGTAACGAAAGAAGTTTGTGAGAAGTGTGTGTGAATATGAGCAGCAAAACTACTTAATTCTTGTCACATTATAAAGAAGAAGAGAGTGCGCTGTATTAAACCATTTTTAACATTGCAGCGTGACGAAAGTGCTGTATCCATTGCGAACGCTAAGTTTACCAGAACGAGCTGTCCTGTCTCTGAATTTCTTCTGAGCATGCGTGGCACTTTGTGCGTCGGAACAGGCCACACACGGTCGGAATTGACGCGATCGGATTTTGTTGTCGGAAAATTTTATCTCCTGCTGTCCAACTTTGTGTGTCGGAAAATCCGATGGAAAATGTCCGATGGAGCCCACACACGGTCGGAATTTCCGACAACACACTCTGATCGGACATTTTCCATCGGAAAATCCGACCGTGTGTACGGGGCATAACTGTAAATACTGCAGCTGCCTGCCTGTGGTATTAATAGGATCAGAACACCAGCAATTCTCTTCAGGTAGCTTTAGGTGCACACTGTGCAGAGGACACAGTACACTAACTGTAAATACTGTAAAAACACCTGCCTGCTTGTCAGTATATTGGGAAAAGAATAACAGGAACGGATCTAGCTAAACTGAATACAGTGTATATATATATATATATATATATATATATATATACAACACCTAGGATGCACATATATACACAGTACACTGTAAGTGCAGCTTACAACTGACTCGGCTGCCTGCTCTAATAATACTTTAATCTAACTTAAATCAAATGACACTGTCTCTCTGTCTATCTCTCTCCGCCGCCACAGCACACTACACAAGGCCACCATGCAGGCGGCCTTATATAGTGTGGAGCGTGTACTAAACCCCCTGAGCCATAATTGGCCAAAGCCACCCTGGCTTTGGCCAATTACGGCTCTCTGTACAGACGGCCCTGTGATTGGCCAAGCAAGTGGGTCATAGTGCATGCTTGGCCAATCATCAGCCAGCAATGCACTGCGATGCCGCAGTGAATTATGGGCCATGACGCGCCACTCGAATTTGGTGCGAATGGCCCATAATGTTCGCAATTCGACGAACAAGCGAACAGGCGAACATGGGTTCGACTCGAACTCGAAGCTCATTCCTAGTCAGGAGGTAGTTCCTGACAGCGTCATCCTCAGTGACCCAGAGGTCTCACAATCAAATGCATCCGCAAACTTACACCGCATGGCCTCCCTGATCCTGCAAAACCTGCGAAAGGACCCTAGGATTCGTGGTATAAAGGAGAGGGATCATTACTGGCTGGCATCCCTTAATGATCTATGTTACAAGGGTAAGGTTGCAGAACTCATCCTGCCCTTGCACAGGGAGCAGAGGATGAAACATATTCAGGAGGCCATGAAGAAAGGTTTGTGCAATGCATTTACTATGTCCTGGTGCTGGACAACGTGTTGCTGAGGCTTCGTGCAGTCAGAGAAAAAGCAGGTGATTATGTGGCCGGCTGACCAATGCCTTTAGACAATTTTTCAGTCCTCAGCGCCAAGGTCTGATCTGTTCAAGCAACCATCACCAGCGTCTGCATTACATGGTGCAGGAATATCTTGGGGCAAGAGCAGACTTGGAGACCTTTCCAACATACTATCCACTGGGTTACTGGGTCTTGAGGATGGACCACTGGCCAGAACTTGCTCAATATGTAATTGAGCTACTGGCCTGTCCTGCATCCAGCGTTCTTTCTGAATGCACATTCAGTGCTGCTGGAGAGTTTGTAATGGATCATAGAGTGTGCCTGTCCACAGACTCCGTTGATAGGCTCACATTCATAAAAATGAATCAGTCTTGGATCAGCAGCAGCTATCAAGCACCTGATGCTGATGTAACTGATTGATTTTTCTATGGATGGGGGATCCCTTGAAGACTGCCTATGCTGAGTGACTATCCTATTCCTCCTCAATCTTTATGATGCTAGCTTCCAACAATATTTTTGGTTTAGGGCACCACCACCACTACCTAAGGCCCAATTTTTCTGCCCCTTTTTAACAGGGGCATGTAATTACAATTCTTGATATAATATTTAATAGCAGGGCCCGTTCCTGTGCCCAACAAGCTTAACTGTTAGGGGTTACAGTGTTGTGGCACCACCACCACCACTGCCTAAGGCCCCATTTTTCTGTCCCTGTTTAACAGGGGCATGTAATTACAGTTTTTGATCAAATATTTCACAGCCGGGCTGTCAGGGTGATAACCGTAGGATGGGTAATTCTGCCAGTATTCCTCATGGTGGCGCCCTTCTGCCTATTTAAGCCTGCTGCTGGTGCATGCTGGTTGCTGGATTATCATCAGCTTCCTGTGTTCCTTGTTCCTGTTGTGATATCTGCTTCCTGTTACTACTCGGCTTACTACAGTATTCTGCCTGCATTGACCCCGGCTTGGACCTGACTATTCTTCGGCTCCGCATCTGTACCTTGATCGTCCTCCTGTGTTTGACCCCCGGCTCGGCTACCTTCTCTGTTCCTGATTATCCTGCTGTACCTCACTTTGGACTGATTCCTGTGCTGAATGACCATTGGCCTGGCTCTGACTCCGCTCCTGGTTGCTCCACGGCTCCATATCTGGAATCCCTCCTTGCACGGTTGCTCTTCAACCTTACCAGTGCACCCCAGCAGCTCCCTGCTATCTGTTACTCAGCAACAGCGCTCTGGCAACCCGTGCACCTTTGGGCACCGTACTCCCTGTCTCACTCCCAGGGTTACACTGCACTTAGCCGCAAGGGGCGCCCCCTCTGCAATCCGGCCTCACATCCAGGACTCTGACACGGTCCCGTTCCTGTGCCCAACAAGAGTATCTGTGAGGGGTTACAGTGTTGTGGCACCACCACCAACACTGCCTAAGGCCCAATTTTTCTGCCCCTGTTTACCAGGGGCATGTAATTACAATTCTTGATATAATATTTAACAGCAGGGCCTGTTTCTGCACACAACAAGAGTAACTGTGAGGGGTTACAGTGTTCTGGCACCACCAACACCTAAGGCCAAATTTTCTGCAGAGTATTTAGGGCAGACCGTATAGTATATATACTTCTGTTCAGAGTATATAGTGCATGTGGGCATGTGGGCCCCACACGCCAAGGATTTACCCCCTTCCTGACAGAGCACTTTTTACAATTTGGCACTGTGTCGCTTTAACTGCTAATTGCGCGGTCATGCAATGCTGTACCCAAATGAAATTTGCGTCCTTTTCTTCCCACAAATAGAGCTTTCTTTTGATGGTATTTGATCACCTCTGCCGTTTTTATTTTTATAAGCGTATATTTATTGGTTTGCGCAAAAGTTATAGCGTCTACAAGCTAGGGTACATTTTCTGGAATTTACACAGCTTTTAGTTTATGACTGCCTATGTCATTTCTTGAGGTGCTAAAATGGCAGGGCAGTACAAACCCCCCCAAATGACCACATTTTGGAAAGTAGACACCCCAAGGAAATTGCTGAGAGGCATGTTGAGCCCATTGAATATTAATTTTTTTTGTCCCAAGTGATTGAATAATGACAAAAAAAAAATTACAAAAAGTAGTCACTAAATGATATATTGCTCACACAGGCCATGGGCATATGTGGAATTGCACCCCAAAATACATTCAGCTGCTTCTCCTGAGTACGGGGATACCACATGTGTGGGACTTTTTGGGAGCCTAGCCGCGTACGGGGCCCCGAAAACCAACCACCGCCTTCAGAATTTCTAAGGGAGTAAATTTTTGATTTCACTCTTCACTGCCTATCACAGTTTCGGAGGCCATGGAATGCCCAGGTGGCACAAAACCCCCCCAAATGACCCCATTTTGGAAAGTAGACACCCCAAGCTATTTTCTGAGAGGCATGGTGAGTATTTTGCAGCTCTCATTTGTTTTTGAAAATGAAGAAAGACAAGAAAAAACATTTTTTTTTTCTTTTTTCAATTTTCAAAACTTTGTGACAAAAAGTGAGGTCTGCAAAATACTCACTATACCTCTCAGCAGATAGCTTGGGGTGTCTACTTTCCAAAATAGGGTCATTTGGGGGGGTTTATGCCACCTGGACATTTCATGGCCTCCGAAACTGTGATAGGCAGTGAAGCGTGAAATCAAAAATTTATGCCCTTAGAAAGCCTGAAGGCGGTGCTTGGTTTTCGGGGTCCCGTACGCGGTTAGGCTCCCAAAAAGTCTCACACATGTGGTATCCCCGTATTCAGGAGAAGCAACAGAATGTATTTTGGGGTGTAATTTCACATATTCCCATGGCATGTTTGAGCAATATATCATTTAGTGACAACTTTGTGCAAAAAAAAAAAAAAATTGTCACTTTCCCGCAACTTGTATCACAATATAAAATATTCCATGGACTCGACATGCCTCTCAGCAAATAGGTTGGGGTGTCTACTTTTCAAAATGGGGTCATTTGGGGGTGTTTGAACTGTCCTGGCATTTTATGCACAACATTTAGAAGCTTATGTCACACATCACCCACTCTTCTAACCACTTGAAGAAAAAGCCCTTTCTGACACTTTTTGTTTACATGAAAAAAATATTTTTTTTGCAAGAAAATTACTTTGAACCCCCAAAAATTATATATTTTTTTAAAGCAAATGCCCTACAGATTAAAATGGTGGGTGTTTCATTTTTTTTTTCAGACAGTATTTGCGCAGCGATTTTTCAAACGCATTTTTTTGGGAAAAAACACACTTTTACTCACAATTTTAATGCACTAAAACACACTATATTGCCCAAATGTTTGATGAAATAAAAAAGATGATCTTAGGCCGAGTACATGGATACCAAACATGACATGCTTTAAAATTGCGCACAAACGTGCAGTGGCAACAAAATAAATACATTTTTAAAAGCCTTTAAAAGCCTTTACAGGTTACCACTTTAGATTTACTGAGGAGGTCTACTGCTAAAATTACTGCCCTCGATCTGACCTTCGCGGTGATACCTCACATGCATGGTGCAATTGCTGTTTACATTTGACGCCAGACCGATGCTTGCGCCTTAGCGCGAGAGCAGGGAGGGACAGGGGTGCTTTTTTTTTTTCTTTATTATTTTTTTGCTTTTTCATCCTATTTTTAAACTGTTACTTTCATTTTTTTTTTTTTATCATTTTTATTGTTATCTCAGGGAATGTAAATATCCCCTATGATAGCAATAGGTAGTGACAGGTACTCTTTTTTGAAAAAATTGGGGTCTATTAGACCCTAGATCTCTTCTCTGCCCTCAAAGCATCTGACCACACCAAGATCAGTGTGATAAAATGCTTTCCCAATTTCCCAATGGCGCTGTTTACATCCGGCGAAATCTAAGTCATGAAATGCTCGTAGCTTCCGGTTTCTTAGGCCATAGAGATGTTTGGAGCCTCTCTGGTCTCTGATCAGCTCTATGGTCAGATGGATGAATCACCGGCTACATTCTCAGGTTCCCTGTTGAGACAGGAGAGCCAGAGAAAAACACGGAAGACGGTGGGGGGGCATTCCCTCCCACTGCTTGTAAAAGCAGTCTAGAGGCTAATTAGCCGCTAGGATTGCTTTTACATGAAAGCCGACTGCTGGCTGAAAAGAATGATACCAAGATGATACCTAAAACTGCAGGCATCATTCTGGTATAACCACTCAAAGTCGTGAATGGCGTACCTGAAGACAAAAAAATGGTTAGCAATAAAACACAGTAAATGGTAAAGTATAAAAAAAATTGCATACCTGAAGAAAATAAAACATTGCAGAATAGAATACAGTAAAAAAGAGCAGAACAATAGAGAGAGAATAGAGAGAGAGAACAATAAAACAACAACTATTTTTTTTTTTTATTTTAATATTTTTTTTTTTTTACACTTTTTTTTAACTAACTTTTATAAGTGTAACCGGTTCCAGGTTCGGGTCTCTCAAAATGCGATGGCATCTTGGGAGACCCTGTGAAAGTGTGCCTAGTCTGTGCAATGCTGTACCCTACGCTAATACTCAACTAGTGTATGGTAGCGTTGAAAACATTCACCAATGCAAAGACCAGGATTGTCAGGACAGGAGGGACAATAATAGCGGGTGTCACGCCTATATCCGCGCTTGCTGCAGACACAACATCTTTTTTGGGGCGGTTCGTTGGGTAGGGGTACTCGGGAGGACATAAAGAAAATGTCTCTCATGCAGCCGACTGCATTTGGTTGGGGATGTGAATGGGGGAAGTACGGGCGCTACAGAAGTGGTGGGTTCCCAATTAGGATTGGCGAATGCAGCAGGAAGGGAATTATGGGCACGACAGGCCTGTGTTTGTCTTCTTCTTGGTGGCAGCGGGACACTACTTGTGCTTGCCACCTCACTAGCTTTAACTGCACTTATGAAACTCGCCACGTCACCAAGTGTTACTGCAGTGCTGGTTTGACTACGACCGGGGTGTACTAGGCCGCTGGTGCTTGTCAGTTCACCAAAACGCTACCAAAAAAACTGTTAGCGATCGCAGGGATCAGGCCTGACTCTGAGAACGCTGCAGTTATGCATTTAGTGTTTTGTAAGTGACAGTGATCGATCGATACTGCACTTGGGTGGGCTGGGCTGGGCCAGGCGGAGGGGCAAAACTCAGGTGCTAGCAGGTATCTGGGCTGATCCCGCTAACACTGCGTTTTTGGGAACCCTAAACTGCTGGGGACGGTAGTATAGATCTGATCAGATATTGATCCGTTCAGATACTATACCACTAAGGGAGGTGTACGGTGCGTGCATGGGTGTTAGCGGTACTGGCGCTAACCTGACGCTGCCTGGGGCTAGTACTTGCCAGTTCACCAAAATGCTACCAAAAAAACTGTTAGCGATCACAGGGATCGGGCCTGACTCTGCGAACGCTGCAGTTATGTGTTTAGTGTTTTGTAAGTGACAGTGATCGGTCGATACTGCACTTGGGTGGGCTGGGCTGGGCCGGGCGGAGGGGCAAAACTCAGGTGCTAGCAGGTATCTGGGCTGATCCCGCTAACACTGCGTTTTTGGGAACCCTAAACTGCTGGGAGGTAGTATAGATCTGATCAGATATTGATCCGTTCAGATACTATACCACTAAGGGAGGTGTACGGTGCGTGCATGGGTGTTAGCGGTACTGGCGCTAACCAGACGCTGCCTGGGGCTAGTACTTGCCAGTTCACCAAAATGCTATCAAAAAAACTGTTAGCGATCACAGGGATCGGGCCTGACTCTGCGAACGCTGCAGTTATGTGTTTAGTGTTTTGTAAGTGACAGTGATCGGTCGATACTGCACTTGGGTGGGCTGGGCCGGGCGGAGGGGCAAAACGCAGGTGCTAGCAGGTATATGGGCTGAACCCGCTAACACTGCATTTTTGGGAACCCTAAACTGCTGGGGACACTAGTATAGATCTGATCGGATCAGATATTGATCCGTTCAGATACTATACCACTAAGGGAGGTGTACGGTGCGTGCGTGGGTGTTAGCGGTACTGGCGCTAACCTGACGCTGCCTGGGGCTGGTACTTGCCAGTTCACCAAAATGCTACCAAAAAAACTGTTAGCGAACGCAGGGATCGGGCCTGACTCTGCAAACGCTGCAGTTATGTGTTTAGTGTTTTGTAAGTGACAGTGATTGATTGATACTGCACTTGGGTGGGCTGGGCCGGGGGAAGGGGCAAAACGCAGGTGCTAGCAGGTATCTGGGCTGATTCCGCTAACACTGCATTTTTGGGAACCTTAAACTGCTGGGGACGCTAGTATAGATCTGATCGGATCAGATATTGATCTGTTCAGATACTATACCACTAAGGGAGGCGTATGCTGCGTGCGTGGGTGTTAGCGCTACTGGCACTAACCTGACTCTGCCTGGGGCAACGCATATCATCGCCAGGCGATCAGGGGGCTAAACCTTTATTAGGTAATAAACGGCGGGTGCCCTGACACTATAAAAAATAAACAAACTAACCAGCGTCACCCATAACGGTTATACGGTGATCAGTGGTGAAAGGGTTAACTAGGGGGCAATCAAGGGGTTAAAACCTTTATTAGGTAGTATATGGGGGTCCCTGACGCTATAAAACGCTGACAGCGAACCTAAATGTTTACCTCCCTAACTAGCGTCACCAGTGACACTAATACAGCGATCAGAAAAATGATCGCTTAGCGACACTGGCGACGGGGGGTGATAAAGGGGTTAAAACTTTATTAGGGGGTGTTAGGGGGGTACCCTAGACCTAAAGGGGGCTACCACTAACTGCCCTACCACACTAACTGTCACAAACTGACACCAATGCAGTAATCAGAAAAAAAAAAAATAAAAAATAAAAGGTTGGTGTCAGTGTGACGGGGGAGAGGGGTGATTAGGGGGTGATCGGGGGGATCGGGGGGGTAAAGGGGGGTGTATTGTGTGCCTGGCATGTTCTACTGTGATGTGTTGTGTTGGTGCACTCACATTGCAGTCTTCTCTCCTCGGAGCCGGAACAGAAAATACCGAGCCGAGGAGAGATGACATCTTTTCCTCTGCCTCTGTGTACTATACAGAGGCAGGGGAATGATCTGATTGGCTGGGAGCGGTCGCGAGGGGGGGGCCACAAATGGATGGCCTCCCTCCTCATCTCTAAACGCTCCCAGTCAGAAGCCGACCGCCTCGGGCACCGGGGGGGTCCGATTGGACCCCCCGCCCGCGGGAGGCAGATCACGTACAGGTACATGATTCTGCCTACCCGTGCCATTCTGCCGACGTACATCATCGTGAGGCAGTCGGCAAGTGGTTAAATTTGGTTGCGGGGTTCCCCTTAATATCAATACCAGACCCAAAGAGCCTTGTAATGGGCTGGGGGGGCCATGCTGTTTTTCTCAATGATTTTCATGTATATTGCCGAAACCCAACAATACATTACAGCAGCAAGCAGTTTTAAATTACCTTTTTTCCTTTAGAAATGTAATTTTCCTGTGGTATTTAGGGATGAGCCGAACGGTTCGCACCAGAACCTGCGAATGGACCGAAACTTTGCACGAACGTTAGAACCCCATTGAAGTCTATGGGACTCGAATGTTCAAAATCAAAAGTGCTAATTTTAAAGGCTAATTTGTATGGTATTGTCCTAAAAAGGGTTTGGGGACCCGGGTCCTGCCCTAGGGGCATGTATCAATGCAAAAAAAGTTTTAAAAACGGCCGTTTTTTTGGGAGCAGTGATTTTAATGATGCTTAAAGTAAAAAAAAAAAGTGAAATATTACTTTAAATATCGTACCTGGGGGTGTCTATAGTATGCCTGTAAAGTGGCGCGTGTTTCCCGTGCTTAGAACAGTCCCCGCACAAAACTACATTTTTAAAGGAATAAAAGTCATTTAAAACTGCTTGCGACTTTAATGTAATGTTGGGTCCCGTTAATATTGATGAAAATCAGTGAGACAAATGGCATGGGTACCCCCCAGTCCATTACCAGGCCCTTTGGGTCTTGTATGGCTATTAAGGGGAACCCTGCACCCAAATAAAAAAAAAGGAAAGGTGTGGGGCCACCAGGCCCTATATACTCTGAAAAGCAGTATACGGGCAGTGCAAACAAGACAGGGACTGTAGGTTTGTTGTTACGTAGAATCTGTTTGTAATTTTGAACTGGTACATTTTTAATGTGTTTATCTCCAGCCAAAAAATCTATTTTAAGCTTTTTGGAAAACATAGGGAAGGGTTATCTTCAGAAGATTTCACCTCACTTTCTGTCCCAATGACAAATGTTTTTAGAAAATTTGGGGTGTTTAGTGAAACAAGGATTGGTGATAAAGCATCAGTGGAAAGGAGAAAGGTTTTTCCCATATTAACTCTTATGCCCCGTACAAACGGTCGGATTTTCAGACGGAAAATGTGTGATAGGACCTTGTTGTCGGAAATTCCGACCGTGTTTAGGCTCCATCACACATTTTCCATCGGATTTTCCGACACACAAAGTTTGAGAGCAGGCTATAAAATTTTCCGACAACAAAACCCATTGTCGGAGTTTCCGATCGTGTGTACACAAATCCGACGCACAAAGTGCCACGCATGCTTAGAATAAATAAGGAGATGAAAGCTATTGGCTACTGACCCGTTTATAGTCCCGACGTACGTGTTTTATGTCACCGCGTTCAGAACGATCAGATTTTCCTGACAACTTTGTGTGACCGTGTGTATGCAAGACAAGTTTGAGCCAACATCCGTCGGAAATAATCCTAGGATTTTGTTGTCGGAATGTCCGATCAATGTCCGACCATGTGTACAGGGCATAACAGGAGAGAATTTCCCTTTCTAGGGGTAGATTTCCTCTCACTTCCTGTTGTCTCCTTCCGTTTGCAAGTAGGAGTCGTTTGTAAGTTGGATGTTTGAAAGTTGGGGCCTGACCTATATACTCTGCAGAAATTGTGGCCTTAGGTGTTGGTGTTGCCACAACACTGTAAGCCCTCACAGGGCCCTGCTGTGAAATATTAGATCAAGAATTGTAATTACATGCCCCTGTTGAACAGGGGCAGAAAAATTGGGCCTTTGGTGATGGTGGTGGTGCTGGTGCTGGTGCCACAACACTGTAAGTCTTCACAGTTACTCTTGGTGGGCGCTGGAATGGGCCCTGCTGTGAAATATTAGATCAAGAATTTTAATTACATGCACCTGTTGAACAGGGGCAGAAAAATTGGGCCTTTGGTGGTGGTGGTGCTGGTGCCACAACATATAAGTCCTCACAGTTACTCTTGGTGGGCGCAGAAACGGGCCCTGCTGTGAAATATTAGATCAAGAATTGTAATTACTAGCACCTGTTGAACAGGGGCAGAAAAATTGGGCCTTTGGTGGTGGTGGTGGTGTTGGTGCCACAACACTGTAAGTCCTCACAGTTACTCTTGGTGGGCGCTGGAACGGGCCCTGCTGTGAAATATTAGATCAAGAATTGTAATTACATGTCCCTGTTGAACAGGGGCAGAAAAATTGGGCCTTAGGCACTGGTGTTGGTGCCACAACACTGCAACCCCTCACAAATACTCTAGTTGGAGCGCAGGAACAAGCCCTGCTGCAAAGTATTGCATCAAAAATTGTAACTACACGCCCCTGTCACTCAGCATTACAGGATAGTCACTCAGCATCAGCATAGGCAGTCTTGAAGGGATCTGACATTTCAAAAAAAATTATTCGGTTACATCAGCATCAGATGCTTGGTAGCTGGTGGTGATCCAAGACTGATTAATTTTTATGAAGGTCAATCGATCGACCGAGTCGGTGCACAGACACACCCTGTGATCGGTTACAAAGCCTCCAGCAGCACTGAATGTGCGTTCCGAAAGAACGCTGGATGCAGGACAGGCCAGTAGCTCAATTGCATACTGTGCAAGCTCTGGCCAGTGATCCATCCTCAAGACCCAGTAACCCAGAGGATTTTTGGGAAAAGTGTCCAAGTCAGATCTTGCCCCTAGGTATTCCTGCACCATGTAAAACAGACGCTGGCGATGGTTGCTGGAACCAATCATACCTTGGGGCTGCGGACTAAAAAATTGTCTGAACGCATCAGTCAGATGGCCACCTTCTCCACCGCTCCTTCTTTGACTGACCAAAGCCTCAGCAACACGTTGTCCAGAAACAGGAGTTTGTAGCCTCCTAGTCTCTGGGAACGCGTTGCACAGACCTTTCTGTAAGGCCTCCCGAAGATGTTTCATCCTCTGCTCCCTCAGCGACGGCAAGATAAGGTCCGCAACCTTACCCTTGTAACGTGGATCAAGGAGGGTTGCCAGCCAGTATTGATCCCTCTCCTTGAAACCACAAATACGAGGATCCTTCCACAGGCTTTGCAGGATCAGGGAGGCCATGCAGCGTAGGTTTGCTGAGGCATTCGGTCCGGAATACTCTGTGTCACTAAGGACGACATGATCCGCAGCCACCTCCTCCCAGCCACGTACAAGTCCATGGGTTTCTTGGGACTGTAAATGATCCCTTAAAGACTGCTGCTGATGCTGAGTGCCAGGCTCCACCTCCATGCTGACACAATCCTCCTTCTCCTCCTCCTCTTCCTGTGTGATCGGCAGGCACGCAGGAACACTGTCTGTATAAAGGGGGCCTTGAGAGCTAAGCAAGTCCTCCTCTTCCTGCCTCTGTTCTGCCTCAAGTGCCCTGTCCATTATTGCATGCAAAGTGTGCTCCAACAGGTGGACAAGGGGGACAGTGTCACTGATGCATGCACTGTCACTGCTCACCATCCTCGTGGCCTCCTCAAATGGTGACAGGACAGTGCATGCATCCCTGATCATGGCCCACTGGCATGGGGAAAAAAAACAAGTTCCCCGTGGTGCCATAGTCGCACAGGTACTCATTGATGGCCCTCTGCTGCATGTGCAGCTGCTGCAGCATGGCCAACGTTGAGTTCCACCTGGTGGGCATGTCAGAGATTAGGCGGTTCTTGGGCAGGTTAAATTCCTTTTGGAGGTCAGCCAGCCGAGCACTGGCATTATATGACCAGCGGAAATGCACACAGACTTTCCTGGCCTGCCTTAGGACATCCTGTAAGCCTGGGTACCTGCCCAAGAACCGCTGCACCACCAAGTTAAGGATGTGAGCCAAACAGGGCACATGGGTCAGTTGTCCCTTTCGGAGGGCGGAGAGGAGGTTGGTGCCATTGTCGCAAACCACCATTCCTGCCTAACATTGGTGTGGCGTCAACCACCTCTGAACCTTCCCCTGCAGAGCTGACAGAATCTCTGCCCCAGTGTGGCTCCTGTTCCCCAAGCACACCAGCTCAAGCACCACATGGCATCTTTTGGCCTGCGTACTTGCGTAGCCCCTTGAATGCCTACGGAGCACCGCTGGTTCAGAGGACAAAGCACGGGAATAGGCCATGGAGGAAGAAGAAGAGGAGGGGGTGGAGGAGAGAGGTTTGTCAGAATCACCAGTACTGGCATTTTGGAGGCGTGGTGGCGGAACAACCTCCAACACTACTGCACCTTGTCCTGAATCCTTCCCAGCTGCCAACAGAGTCACCCAATGTGCCGTGAAACTTAGGTAACGTCCCTGTCCATGCCTGCTGGACCATGAGTGAGTGGTAACATGCACCTTACCGCTGACTGCCCTGTCCAGTGAGGCCAAGACATTGCCTTCCACATGCCGGTAGAGAGCCGGAATGGCCTTCCATGAGAAAAAGTGGCATTTGGGAACATGCCACTGAGGAACCACACATTCCACAAACTCACAGAAGGGGGCAGAGTCTACCAACTGAAAAGGTAGCAGTTGAAGTGCTAGAAATTTTGCCAAGCTAGCATTCAACCACTGGGCATGTGGATGGCTGGGAGCAAACTTCTTTCTGCGGTGCAGCAGCTGGGGCAGGGAAATTTGCCTGATACAATCTGATGTCGGTGTACCGATAGCAGTTTGCCCGCAAGTACTTGGCTGTGACACACCTAATTCTACACCTTCATTCCTCTCAGTGCAGGTCTCAGAGAGGACTGAAGGTATAGTGGGGTTGGAGATCCCAGCTGATGAGGAGCAAGGAGAGGTCCTCTTTGTTCATTGGTGTGGGTCTTTTAGGTACGCTTGCCAACGAACTGCATGGCAGGTCAACATATGTCTTGTCAAGCACGTGGTGCCCAAGCGGGAGATGTTTTGGCCACACAAGATACGCTTGAGACATATGTTGCAAATAGCAGCAGTGCAATCTGATGCACTCATCTCAAAAAGGTCCACACCAAAGAACTTTTGGAATAACGCACAGAGACAGCAGCGTCCTGCACATGCGGAGCTCTGCAGTGTGATGCAGTCATTGTGCTGCCCTTAGGCCCTAGGCCTTAGGCTTAGGCTTAGGCTGTGCTACCCTTAGGCCTGCCTCGTTAGTGATGTGCCTCCTCCTCCTCCTCCTCTCTCCTATCAGGCACCCACGTGGAGTCAGTCCTCTTCCTCCTCATCACTAGAGCAAACCTAGCAGTATGCTGCAGCAGGGGGAACATGACTGCAAGATTGCTGTCCTTCTTGGGCACCCCCTCTGTCTGGGCTCACGTTACTGCCTTCCTCTAGCTGAGTACCATCATTGGGGCCTTCAAAACGCTGGCCATCCTCCTGGAGCATGTACCCAACAATGTGGTCAAACAGTTCGAGGGACTCCTCAGGAGGACATGATGGGGCTAGGGAAGGAGTCACTGATGCCATTGAGCCGAGGGAAGAGGCCACGTTGGCAGCTGCTTTGCCAGACAAAGTACCCTGAGCCTGGGTGAGAGAGGATGAGGATGAGGACGGCTTGGTCATCCACTCTACCAAGTCTTCTGCATATTGCGGCTTAACACGGCCAGCTACCAAAAAAAGGACAAGCGTGTCCCATTGCCATGTGCTGATGAGGATGCACCGTGTCCACGACCAGCACTGTTGCCTCTAGACACAGAGCCTGCTTGCCCTCTTTTATTGGCTTGTGACTGTCTGCCTCTCCTTGTTGGCCTTCCAGACATACTATTGGCCTGCAGTGAGATTTAGCTGCACAAAACTGGGATGTATATATATAACAATTATACTGCAGCTAGCAGAATCAACTGCCTGCCTGTAGTATTATTAGTATGAGAACACCTGCACTTGTCTTCAGGTAGCTATACTGTAGGTGCAACTGTGCAGGGTACACAGTACAGTAACTTTAAATACTTCAAAGAGCCTACACAAGCACCTGGCTTCAGGTAGCTATACTGTAGGTGCAACTGTGCAGGGTACACAGTACAGTAACTGGAAATACTTCAAAGAGCCTACACAAGTTCCTGGCTTCAGGTAGCTATACTGTAGGTGCAACTGTGCAGGATACACAGTACAGTAACTGGAAATAATTCAAAGAGCCTACACAAGCACCTGGCTTCAGGTAGTTATACTGTAGGTGCAACTGTGCAGGGTTCACAGTACAGTAACTTGAAATACTTCAAAGAGCCTACACATGCACCTGGCTTCAGGTAGCTATACTGTAGGTGCAACTGTGCAGGGTACACATTACAGTAACTTGAAATACTTCAAAGAGCCTACACAAGCACCTGGCTTCAGGTAGCTATACTGTAGGTGCAACTGTGCAGGGTACGCAGTACAGTAACTTGAAATACTTCAAAGAGCCTACACAAGCACCTGGCTTCAGGTAGCTATACTGTAGGTGCAACTGTGCAGGGTACACAGTACAGTAACTTGAAATACCTCAAAGAGCCTACACAAGCACCTAGCTTCAGGTAGATATACTGTAGGTGCAACTGTGCAGGATACACAGTACAGTAACTTGAAATAATTCAAAGAGCCTACACAAGCACCTGGCTTCAGGCAGCTATACTGTAGGTGCAACTGTGCAGGGTACACAGTACAGTAACTGGAAATAATTCAAAGAGCTTATACAGGAACCTGGCTTTAGGTAGCTATACTGTAGGTGTAACTGTGCAGGGTACACAGTACAGTAACTTGAAATACTTCAAAGAGCCTACACAAGCACTTGGCTTCAGGTAGCTATACTGTAGGTGCAACTGTGCAGGGTACACAGTACAGTAACTTGAAATACTTCAAAGAGCCTACACGAGCACCTGGCTTTAGGTAGCTATACTGTAGGTGCAACTGTGCAGGGTACACAATACAGTAACTGGAAATACTGTAAAAACACCTGGCTGCCGGTCAGTAAATTAGGAAGAGAAGAACAGGATCTAGCTAAACTGAATACAGTGTGTATATATATATATATATATATATATATATATATACAACACCTGGGATGCATATATATACACAATACACTGTAAGTGCAACTAACTGACTCGACCTGCTTACTCTAATCAAATGACACTGTCTCTCTGTCTATCTATCTCTCTCTCAATGCCGGAACACATTACACAGGGCCCGACATGCAGGCGGCCTTATATAGTGTGGGGCGTGTACTAAACCCCCTGAGCCATAATTGGCCAAAGCCTCTCTGTACACACAGCGCTGTGATTGGCCAAGCATGCGAGTCATAGTGCATGCTTGGCTAATCATCAGTCAGCAATGCACTGCGATGCCGCAGTGAATTATGGGCCGTGACCCGCCACTCGAATTTGGCGCGACCAGCCCATATCGTTCGTAATTTTATGCAAAAACTTGCATAAAAGCCTTTAAAATTAGTACTTTTGCTTTTCCACGTTCATGTCACATAGACTTTAATGGTGTTCACGTGTTTGAACAAACTTTTTTGCATGTTCAGATGTTCTCGTGCGAACCGAACCAGGGGGTGTTCTGCTCATCGCTATTTATGAGGCTTCTGGGGAGAAAATGATTACCAGGGAGAGATAAAAAGAAAGACACAAACTTAAGTGGATTGCAATTGTGCTACTGATAAAAAGAATGGGAAGGGTATTCTGTGAACTTCTTCCATTTCATTCATAACTGACCATACTTTAATTTGTCTTTATCTGGGAACCTCTGATATTGAATTTTATTACACTGGAGTCAGACATTTACCCCTAAATTGTTATTAGTATCTGATAGGGTTGAAATGATACCGATACTAGTATCGGTATCGGCACCGATACCGAGCATTTGCCCAAGTACTTGTACTCAGGCAAATGCTCCCGATGCTTCACCTGATACCTGGACAGTCAGCAGTGGGAGAGTTACAAGCTTCTCCCCCAGCGGCTTTCAGCTGCTTTAGTGAAATTTATACAGCGGTGATCGGTGCTTGTAACTCTCCCACACATGGTCACCTCTGACTGTCACCGCATCCTCCTCCATGCCGTTCTGCTGTCCCTCTCCGTTCTTCCTCCATGCCCCCTCCATTCTGCTGTCCCCCTCTATTCTGCTTCTGTCTCCCTCCTTTCTGCTTCTGTCCCCCTCTGTTCTTCCTCCATGCCCCCTCCGTTCTGCTGTCCCCCTCCATTCTTCCTCCATGCCCCCTCCATTCTGCTGTCCCCCTCCGTTCTTCCTACATGCCCCCTCCATTCTGCTTCTGTCCCCCTCCATTCTGCTTCTGTCCCCCTCCGTTCTGCTGTCCCTCTCCATGTACGCTTCCTTTTCTGTATGGACAGAGTCAGCTGACTCTGTCCATTCACATAACTGAAACATTGTAACCTCCTGTGATTACGATGTCTCAGTTTATGAATGGAGAGGAGCTGCTGTCTTCTCTCCATTCATTTTCAGTGCAGCTGAGGCTGCAGCAAAAGGGACTAGGAAATCTCTATCCTTGGTCTCTTTCTCTGTCTCAAGGGGTAGATATCAGGGGTCTGTTAAGAACCTTGAGATCTCACCAAAGCCCCCCAACAGGGCTGATTAAAAAAAAAATACAAAGTATTGCAATAAATAATAAAAAATAATTTTATTGTAAAAAATAATAAAAATGTAAATAAAAAACACACAGACACCGTCCACCCCCCCCTTAAAAAAAAAGAAAAAAAAAGGAAAGCATTGTTAAAAAACAAACAAAAAAAAAAAACACTGTCACGTGACATTAAAAAAAAAGTATCGGTAATTGGTATCGGCGTGTACTTGAAAAAAGTATCGGTACTTGTACTCGGTCCTAACAAGTGGTATCGGGACAACCACAGTATCTGAAGTGGGGATGGGCTTATAATATATCTTTTTGAATAAAACGACCTAACTGTGGGTGCTGTTAGTTATTTTGCTATGAAGTCTTGCCTCTATGTGTAGTGTGAGATCTAATGCAAACCCTGTTTTTTCCTGATAGCGCATGTAATTACAACAGATTTGGCAGACAGTTTATCAGTGATTTGCCACTGCAGAGATCTGGAACAAGCCTGAATACCCTACTGATTTTGACTCTAATAGAGCCAGCAGTAATTCCAGAACAATTGTTTTAATGGAACAGCATGTTAAACCATTTCCTTTCTGTTATCAATGATTGTATTTAGGGAAACGTTTTAGTGTATAAATGTTTTTTTTTTTAACTTTTTTTTACATTATCATTGGAAAAAAACATACTTTTACCTTGTCTTACCTTTTTTGATCCCCAAAACAGTTATTATTAAAAAATTAGGTCCATGTTGTGTTCTTTGGACTGACTTTATGTCCATCCACGCAGAATCTTTTTTGCAGGATTCTCCCTTTTTTTTTCCTGCCTAGGGACCAGATATGAATATTGTCTCTAAATTGTCATATATGTTGATACTTAACATATTTTGCCTATAGTGTACAAATTACCTTGACCGTTCCACTCAGTGCATTTTATATTCCCTCACCTAGGCTCCTCGGGAGCAATTGGCTGCAGGCAGCAGTTATGATATGGTATAGTTCTATCGCAACTAGAATGTGTTGATTTTGATAACACCATGGCTTTATATATACTGGTACTATTTTGTATATCATTGATTAGCTAAAAACTTTTTTTTCAATAAAAATGATTGGAAAATAAAAAATTAGGTCCATAAATGAAAATGGTTTAGGAGATCAACAATTTAAACATCTCCATATCTTTTATCACATAATTGAAAGAAGGCAGACTTCTTTGTCATTGGTACTAAAGCTGCATGTAAGGCTCCAGTGACACTAAAACTGGAGAGTGCAAAATCTGGTGCAGCTGTGCATGGTAGCCAATCAGCTTCTATCTTCAACTTGTTCATTTAAGCTTTGACAAAAAACAAAATGGAAGCTGATTGGTGTCTATGCAGAGCTGTAGCAGATTTTGCACTCTCCAGTTTTAGCAAGTTAAACCCCCTATTGTGCTATGTTAGCGCATGTGCTTTACTGTGTGTTCCATTAAGGAAGCCCGTTATTTGCCTAATGCACTAAAATGCACCAAAAAATGGGTTTGTGCTGTTTCCTGTAACAAAGGGCACTACAATGGTAGTGAGTTATTTTACATTGTAGTGCACTGCAATGCACATTTATTGGAAATGTACGTTTGAGCGCCATTCAGAATAAATTGAACCTCACTGCACCAATGCACATAATGTATGTTACCACATATTGTGGTAATTCACATGCTAATGTAGCTCAATGGTTTAACCACTACCAGCCCAGCCTTTTGTCAATTGGGCTGGGCAGGACATTCATCGTTCCGAGTGGATGTCATATGACATCCACTCCTCCAGAACACATCTCGCGTGTGCCCCACACACAGCTAATGACTGATCACAGCAGATCACATGACAATTCTACACAATCAATGGCTTCATTTGATGCCATTTATTGTGTACAATTGTGTGGCCAGCTGTGATTGGTCACAGTGATCATATGGTAAAAACAGGGCCAATCACAGCCCATCTGTACCATGTGATTAGCTGTGGCCAATCACAGCTAACCATCATGGTAAACACTTAAGGGATCAATTTTCATTCAGTAAAAATGGTTGTTTATATCAGTGATATTCACTGGTATAAGCAATCATAATGTGTAAAAAAAATCACTTCCCCAGAGTAATACAGTGTTACTATGGTACACTGTATTGCTCTGGCCATAGAGTGTTAAAAAAAGTAAAAAAAAAAATTTAATAAAAAATAAAAAAACAATAAAAATAAATTACTATATATTTTTTTCATACTGTCACCAGTCAGTGACCCTGTTTACCACCACACCAGTTATATAATGATGCTGTACTACACTGGTGACAGTATGTAAAAAACATTTTTTTTTAATTATTTAATTTTCCCCAAAAATGTGACAAAAAATTACAACTTCAAAAAAAATTGCCATGCCTCTTACTAAATATCTGGAACTATCTACTTTCCAAAAAGGTGTCGTTTGGGGGATATTTGTACTGTCCTGGTGTGTTCAGCCTCAAGAAATGAGAAATGCTGGCAGTACATCAGGATTGATACATTTTCATATATATATATACTATACATACTACAGATATTTAATTTGTGGACTTTCCTACAGATTAAATAATATACACTGATTTGGCCTAAATCTATGAAGAAAGATTATTTATTTGCAAAATTTTATAACAGAAACTAAGGATAACTAGTATTTTTTTGTTCATTTAGCAAAAAATAAAAAAAAAAGTGGTGATTAAATACCACCAAAAGAAAGCTCTATTTGTGTAATGAAATGATTTCATATTGGTACAGTGTTGCATGACCGCAAAATTGTCATTCAAAGCAAAACAGCGCTGACAGCTGAAAATTGGCCTGGGCAGGAAAGGGGTGAAAGTGCCTGGTATTGAAGTGGGTAAACAGGTTCTAAAGATTTTATGCCCAGTCTGAGTTCAGAGTTCTGAATCGTTGCATGAGGTTATATTCCTGCGGTAACATCAATTTTGTTGTTTTTAAATGTAATTTTATATATATCTGTACTATATCAAACTAGAGTCCTGTTGGGCATTTTTATACATATAACGTAAGAAACCACAATTAAGGAGCTGCAATATTACCTTCTATTCTGTGCTTTTGCCGTGAACCTTGTTTTGGTACCCATTTGATTTATGTGCAGGGACAGGGACTATTTATTGCAGAAAATATATACAACCCTTCAAAGTGATGAAATCCTTATGCATTTGTGAGTAGTACAGAGAAGGAAGTGAAAATTTTCAGTTACAGCTCTGAGACACTTTGTGAGAGCTGGTTGGAGGAAAGGGGGGACACACACACACACACACCTTCCACATAGGCAGAGGAATGAAGGAACAAGCAGAGCTATATTCTGAATAGACGAGCTCAATGCTTATCTCCCTCCCCGATGCAAATTTTCTCTCATGTGTCAGAGAAATCTTCTCAGAAGTGACTCATGCTGATAACAGAGGAATGAAGCACCAGAGAGAAATGGCACTTTGGAGAGAGACAATTAAACACTATATATATATATATATATATATATATAGTGTTTAATTGTCTCTCTCCAAAGTGCCATTTCTCTCTGGTGCTTCATTCCTCTGTTATCAGCATGAGTCACTTCTGAGAAGATTTCTCTGACACATGAGATGTGCTTAGTTCAAATTTTATGACTGGGGTTTACAACTACTTTAAGGTGTTGGTAATAAATAATAACCAGTGGGATATAGTTCTCTGTACTTATTTATTAGGGATGGGCCGAACGACCCCCTGTTTGGTTCGCACCAGAACTTCCAAACATCGGGAGAGTTTGGAAGCCTAATAATGAACCCCATTGAAGTCTATGGGACCAAACGTGAAAAATCAAAAGTGCCCATTTTGAAGGCTTATATGGAAGCTATTGGTTATGGAGGTCCGAGTACTGCCCTGGGGGACATGTATCAATGAAAAAAAAGTTTGTAAAAAATGTCATTTTTAAATGAGCAATGATTTATTGATGCTTAAAAGGAAAGCATAAAAATGAAAAATTCCTTTTAATATAGTGCCCTGGGGGGTCCCCTTAGTCCACCTGTAAAGTGGCACATCTGTACTGTGTATAAAAGCTGCTGCAGCAATAATTGCATTTATAAAGCCCAAAAAATGACATTTTCCCTGCAAGCTTTCTTTATTGTGTAAGCAATAGCTTGGGTAGCCAGTTTGTATGATGAGGCCACAATGTAGTGCTCGGGGAACAAGATTAGAGATTCTTTGGATAAATTCTAGTGTCTCTGCCACAGACTTTGGATTTCTACCTCTGTAACGGGTGCAGAAAGATTGTTCTTTGGGTGTCGGTGGCACCTTCACACCGTAACCCTATAAAGGTACTCTTGATGAAAGCTAGAATTGGCCTTGCTGTCAAAAAGTGTAATGATATGCACCTGTCAAACAGGTGCGTAAAGATTGTCCTTTGGGTGTTAATTGTGCCAATGAAACCTACACCAAAAACATTCTTCCAGATGAGATCAACACTCACAACACTAAGCAGCCTAGAAGTCCTGCAGAGAGTCCACATCCAAAAAACACTTAATCGGCAACATCAGCATCAGGGGCTTCACAGTTGCTGGTAATCCAGGACTGATTAATTTTGATAAAAGTCAGACGGTCCACCGAGTCTGTGGACAGACGAGTTCTATGATCAGTAACCGCCAGCAGCACTGAATGCCCATTCGGAAAGCACACTGGATGCAGGGCAGCCCAGCAGCTCAATAGCATACTGAGCAAGTTCTGGCCAGTAGTCTATTATCATGACCCAGTAAGCCAGTGGATCGTCGACTGGAAAGCTCTCCATCTCTGTTTTCACCCCTTGATAATCGTCCACCATGTGATGCAGATGCTGCCGATGGGATGTGGAAATGGCCATGGGTGGCGAGGACTAAAAAAATTGAGGCAGCCCCCTTCTCCACTGCTCCTTTCTTGACCAACAGAAGACTCAAAACTATGTTTACCACGACACTGTGACCTACAAGAGTCGGGAAAAGTGTTCCTTAAACTTCTCTTTAAGGTGTCCTCAAGAGATTTCATCTTCTGCACTCTCTGTGTGGACGGAATGAGTTCTGAGACTTTCCCCTTATAACGGTGGTCAAGGAAGGTTGCCAACCAATAGTGAGCCTTCTCCTTTACGCCACATATTCTTGGTCCTTTCGCAGGCTTTGAAGCATGAGGGAGCCCATGCACCGCAAATTTGCGGAGTCATGAGAAGCAGACTCCTCTAGGTCACTGAGGATTAAAATATCTGGAACTGCCTCCTCCCAGCCACGTACTACTCCCAAGAGTTCTGCTGATGGAAAATCATCTCTTACTGTGTGATGTATGTCTTCCTCTGCTTCAATGCCTCTGAAACTGACAGAATCCTCCTCCTCCTCCTCTCTCTCCTCTTGTGTGTTCTGTGCCATAGGAAAAATGGTATCTGCATAAAGTGGGCTTTGAGAGGAAAGGAAATCCTCCTCATCCTCCCGCTACTCTGCTTCAAGTACCCTGTCCATAATGCCATGCAGAGTCTGCTTCAGCAGGAACACAACAGGGAATGTGTCTGATGCATGCATTGTCACAGCTCGCCATCCTTGTGGCCTCCTCAAATGGTGACAGCAAATTGCATGAATCCTTTATGAGCAGTCATTAGCGTGGGGAAAAAAAGCCAAACCGGCCTGGGCTTGTCGTTGTGCCATACTCATACAGGTACTGGTTGATGGCCCTCTGCTGCATGTGCAGCTGCTGCAGCATTGCCAAAGTCAAGTTCCACCTGGTGGGCATGTCAAAAATCAGGCGGTTTACAGGCAGGTGGAATGCCCGCTGAATTTTAGCCAACCAAGCACTGGCTGTGTATGACCGCCGAAAGAGGCTGCACACTCTTCTGGCCTGCTTTAGTAGATCTTCCAACCCTGGGTACCTATTTAGGAAACGCTGCACCACCAAATTGAGGACATGCCAGGTACAGCACATGTGTCAACTTTCTCTGTCTAAGGCTGGACAGGAGGTTTGTGCCATTATCACACACCACTATTCCTGGCTCCAGCTGGCATGCCATGAACCACCTCTGGGCCTGTCCCTGCAGAGCTGCAAGAATCTCTGCTCCAGTGTGGTTCCTGTCCCATAGACACACCAGATGACGCACTGCATAGCACCTTTTAGCCTGACTCATTGAATAGCCCTTTGAACGCCTAGGGGGTACTTGAGGTTCATAGGACAATTCAGCAGAGGAGGGCATGGAGGAGGGAGAGGAAGAGGAGGAGGAGGAAGGGTAGAGCTGACAAATCTGGCATCATAACCAGCTATATGGAGACATGGGGGCATAACAAACTGCAGCACTGAGCCCTGTCCTGCATCCTTCCTAGTTGCAAGCAGCGTTACCCAGTGTGCTGTGAACAAAATATATCGTCCCTGCCCATGCTTGCTGGAACACGTGGACTTTGCTACTGACTGCCTTGCCCAACGATGTAACAACATTGCCTTCCACATGATTGTAGAGAGATAGAATGGCCTTACGTGAAAAGAAATATTGACCGGGAGCTTGCAATTGCAGTACTGCAAATTCCTTGGAAGGGGGCAGAATCCACCAGGTGGAAAGATAGAAGTTGTAGAGCCAGCAGCTTTGTCAAGCTAGCATTTAGATGCTGGGCATGTGGGTGGCAGGGACTGTATTTTTTTTTCCACTGCAGCAGATGGGGCAGAAAAATTTGCCGGCTATAGTCTACAGCTGGTGGGGTGCTGCTGGCTGATGTGCTGCAAGGACCTGGGACACCCTGTGCTATACCATAATTTCTGTCAGTGAAGGCTGCTGAGAGGTTATGAGGTATTAGCAGGGACAGACTGAGGTGAGTAAGGAGGAGGGACAGATTTGTGCCCCTTTTGTGTGGCTTTTAGGTGCTCTTGCCAAGGGCCTGAGGGGTGGGAGGTTAAATACCTTGTCAAGCATGTGGTACCCAAATGGTTGGTGTTTTTGCCACACTTGATGCGCTTGAGACAAAGTTTGCAAATAGCAACAGTGCGATTGACTGCACATTTACTAAAAAAGGCCCAGACAGCTGGGCTGTGGGAAGTGGGCTGGGAGATAACAACTCCACAATGTGATGGAATAGGGTGGCTGCTCTCTACTCTTCCATGATGGTTGCCTTGTTGGGGTTGTGTCTCACCCTCACTTTCCTCCTCTGCTCTATCCAGCACATAAGTCGAGTCAGTGACCTCATCATCATCTCCTCCATCCTTATTACCACTGGAGACATCTTGGCAATATGCTGCGGCTGGGGGAACATGACTGCCAATTTGTGTACCAGTGTTGTCTCCTCTCTGTAGGCTCATGTTCCTGCCTTCCTCAACCTCAGACTCAGAACCAACATCTGACTCAAATAATGGCTGTGCATCATCAAGGAGCAAGTGGCTGACACTGTGTTCAAATAACTCCACTGACTCCTTCATGCCTGATGCTGGGGCTATGGCAGGAATAGCTGTGGACAAGGAGGCAGATTTTTCCACTTTGGCAGCTGCAGGGGACTGCACACTAGTATGCTTGAGTGACGGAGGATGAGGAGGATGAGGGTGTTTAGTAAGCCAGTCCACCACCTCCTCTGCATGCTGTGGCTGGATAGTAAGGGCAATATCACTACACAATTGGAATGATGCCCTGCCTGAGGACTGACCACGTCCATCTTTGCCTGTGGACACATACGCTGCTGGCCCCCTTACAGTGCCATGGGAACGTCTGCCTCTCCTTGCTGTCATCCCAGACATGATGGGGGGAGTGGGGGGTGCTTTTTAACAAAATGTAATAAAAATGTATAAATGTGTATGTGGATGCACTTTAATCAATGGAAAGTGGTGTTTGTGAAGTTTAATTTGAGTATTCACGACACAGTCACACGCCGGCTAAACTATAATATTGCAGTAATGCACAGAACTATATGGCGTTAAACTTGCAGCACAGAACTATATGGCGTTAAACTTGCAGTAACGCAATGAAATATATGGCATTAAACTTGCAGTAACGCACAGAACTATATAGCGTTAAACTTGCAGTAACGCAATGAAATATATGGCATTAAACTTGCAGTAATGCACAGAACTATATAGCGTTAAACTTTCAGTAACGCAATTAAATATATGGCGTTAAACTTGCATTAAAGCACAGAACTATATGGCGTTAAACTTGCAGTGACGCAATGACATATATAGCAATAAACGTGCAGTAACGCACAGAACTATATGGTTCTAAACTTGCAATAACGCACAAAAAAAACTGTGTTAAATGGTCACTAGACTCACACTGACTGAGCTATCCCTACATTCACACTAATGTAAAGATGAATGGTGGTCGCACTACACTCACAATGACTGAACTATCCCTACATTGACACCTATGTAAAGATGACTGGTCGCACTACACTCACTGAACTACATTGACACTAATGTAAAGATGAATGGTGGTTGCACTACACTCACAATCACTGAACTATCCCTACTGTACATTAACACTAATGTAAAGATGAATGGTCGCACTACACTCACACTGAACTATCCCTAGATTCACACTAAACTGATATTCTTCACTGACAATAGAATCAGAATAGCATACTATAGCACACTAGCTGTCGAATGGCACTGAACAGAGCCCTGTTCTATCTCTCTCCACGCCTCTATCACACTACAAATGGCTGCTGTAGAAAGAATACTTTTATAGTGTGGGGCGGGAGTAAGAGCAATGAGCCAAGATTAGATACAGACATCATGACAGTGTCCAATCATGGCTCTGACAGTGCTCTGTGACCTGATTGGGCAAAGCTTTCATTGCTTCAGCCAATCAGGCCTTTCAATGCACTGTACAGCGGCACAGTGCATTGTGGTCATTCAGTGGGCCAAACAAATGATTGAATGACCTTTTATTTGGTTGTTCGGAGAACTTCCAAACAGCCAATGTTTTGCCCGAACTCATGCTCGGTCCGAACCGTTCACCCTTCCTTATGTTGGACATTCCAACAACAAAATCCTAGATTTATTTCCAACGGATGTTGGCTCAAACTTGTCTTGCATACACACGGTCAAGAACGCGGTGACATACAACACGTATGACGAGCTGAGAAAAATGAAGTTCAATAGCCAGTGCAGCTCTTCTGCTTGATTCTGAGCATGCATGGAATTTTGTGCATTGGAATTGTGTACACTTGATTGGAATTTCTGACAATGGACAATGGATTTTGTTGTAGAAAAATTTGAGAACCAGCTCTCACATTTTTGTTGTCGGGAAATTCAGACAACAAATGTCTGGTGGAGCCTACACAGGGTCGGAATTTCCGCCAACAAGCTCACATCAAATATTTGTTGTCGGAAATTCCGACCGTGTTTACACGGCATAAGTGTTTATATTATAAGAAAGTAGTTCTGGCTATTTGGTTGCAATCCACAAATTGGTACTGTAAGTATGTAAGACTGTTGGGATATTGGTTTGTATTCAACTCAATAACTGTTGGCAATCTGTAGTCTATGCAGTTCTTTCTGTTGCAACAATTCGATTTTGAGATATTGAGATATTTATGGCAGAAAATCAATACTCGCATGTGCTTTGGAGTGACAAACCTGCAGACTGACTGAACATTAGGGAAAATTACTTTAAATTCTTGTCCCAAAGACACAACAGAAAGTAGTAGGAAATCTCCCCCCGAAGTAAGGGAAATTAATTCTTAGACAGTTTTCACTGGAACAAGTGTTCCCCGATCTTAACATGTTTTAACAAAAAGGATGAAGTTCTATATATAGTTCTAATATAGCTCGTAGTCAATAAGGCTTGCTTCAAAAGTATTTTCTGTAGAAGCTGGTGAATTTGGTTTGTCTTAAATAAAAATGGTTTATATTTTACAAACACAATATTCTTTGCTTAAAAAAGATTTTTAGATTATTAAGCTTTTTTTAACTATAACGTTTTATGTTTGTCATATAACACAATCTTTGCAGCGTACAATGGATCACATGTTAGTCTCCCCTCAAGATGTACGTATGTATCCCACAGTTTCCTTGATGATGAGCTATATTTTTCTGTTAATGTTTTTTTTCTTTAGGAGCCAAAAGCCAAGAAGTTAAAATAGATGTTTTCTATTTCCTAGGATACCTAGCACCATCCAGTGGCCAAATGCAATATTTCCCATTTTAAATAAATGAAAAACATTTGACCAGCAAATAAAATAGGAAAATAGCTTAACCACTTCAGCCCCAGGAAGGATATACTCACTTCCTGACCAGGCCATTTTTTGTGATACAGCACTGCGTTGCTTTAACTGACAATTGCACGGTCATGCAACGTTGTACCCAAACAAAATTGATGTTCTTTTTTTCCCACAAATAGAGCTTTCTTTTGGTGGTCTTTGATCACCTCTGCAGTTTTTATTTTTTGCGCTATAAACAAAGAAAAGAGCAACAGTTTTGAAAAAAAATTTAATATTTTATTTTTTACTTTTTGCTATAATAAATATCCAAAAAAAAAATGTCTTCATCAGTTTAGGCCAATATGTATTCTACATATTTTTAGTAAAAAAATTGCAATAAGAGTATATTGATTGCTTTGTGCAAAAGTTATAGCATCTACAAAACGGGATATATTTATGGCATTATTATTATTATTATTTTTTTTACTAGTAATGGTGGTGATCAGTGATTTTTAGCGGGACTGCAACATTGCGGCGGACAGAACAGACACTTTTGACACTTTTTTGGGACCATAGACATTTATACAGTGATCAGAGCTAAAAATAGCCACTGATTACTGTATAAATGTCACTGGCAGGGAAGGGATTAACACTAGTGGATGATCAAGGGGTTAAGTGTTCCCTAAGGAGGTGTTTCTAACTATGGGGGGAGTAGAAAGAGATTGCTGTTCCTGATCACTAGAAACAGCAGATCTCTCTCTACTTCCCTGACAGAACGGGGATTTGTCTGTTTACATTGACAGATCCCCGTTCTGGCTCTCTGAGGAGCAATTGTGGGTCACTGGCAGACATCGCGGCCACTGGCCATGCGCATTGGCTCTGGCATTGCGCCCTAAAGCTCTTAAAGTAACCGATGTACATCTATGGTGGTTTGTGCAGCCTTGCCAATCTGCTGTAGTATAATGACGGCAGCTGGTAGGCAAGTGGTTAAAGTGCTACTAAACCCAGGACCCTGCATTCACTACATCTGGTCTCCCACAGTACAGAGAACATGGAAATGCAATTATTTTAGTAAATATAAACTGCTAAATACCTTTTCTCATCAGCAGTATATAGCAGTTTTGTGACTTCCATGAGTGTCCGGTTAAAGCTTGTAGGAGGAGTTTTCATTTTGCACTGACTGTCCTATCAGGACCCCTGACCCTCTATCTGGACAGTGCTGATTGGCCCTGTTCTGATCCCTCCCAATAAAAAAAAACCTCTCTAGCAATACACAACAAACTGAGCATGTGCAGCCTGGCTCTGTATTATCAGGAAATATATTGGGGACAGTGGAAGGAGGAGAGGATCAGAGGAGACAGGATCAAACAGCCTTTTTACACAATGCAGAGGATTAACCCCTTAGGTTCCACAGTGAGTATAATAAGCATGCTTTACTGCATATACAGACTGATTTTAATGTTGTGAGTTTAGTAACACTTTAATATTTGTGTTTGTCCCATTTGTACTAAATTATTGAATATGCACGTTCATTGGGCGATTTGTAATACAATCTTTCATAAATAAACACCATATATAAAATCATTCCCAATATATACTCATCTTAGACCAGGAACCAATTAGGCATTTAACACTCAATTATTCATTTAAGAAACATCTGATTCTATTATCCTAAATCTCAAAGTGAGGGTTGGATGAGCTAAATTCACTCTCCACAATCTTAAAGGTGGTTATTCTGATACAAACCTATCACCAAAAAATGTACGTTTGGTTAACAAGCAAATAAGAGTTTAAATACATCAAGATACAAAATACAAAATAGAAAAAGTAAAAATAACAATCTGACACATTTTACCCTATAAATAAATATATTGCACGTAATTTACAGTTAAGTTGTTAGTCCTAGAAAAAGGTCAATAATAGGTAATTATGAAGTTTTTTAGGGGTACTATGCCCCCCCCCCCCCCACACACACACACACACACACACACATGCCCTAGCCTTTTATCCCAGGCTCTGCTTGCCCTTCTGTGAGCCCAAGACTGCCATAGCGGTTGTCGCCGGGTAGGGGGAGGGAGTTGATACGTGTCCGCTCTCCTCCCCTTCTTTTGTCTGATCCAGAAGCGACATGTTTGATTTGTTTGTTGGTCTCCTTATCAGTTTTGCTGGCCAGTATGGCAAACAAAGAATGTCATGCAATGCAAAGTGCACTGCATTGCGATCAGTGGAGCACAGGGGAGACATCCAAGGTCTTTTGGACTGCAGATGTCTCAGAAAAGAGAACCTGTCACCAAAAAATCATTACGTAGGGGGCTTTTTGTCCCCTACGTGATGAAAAAAAAGTTAAGTAAAACTTTTTTTTAGAATTAGTTACATCCGAGCATGTACAACCACCCCAGCCCCCCCCTCCAAGCGCACATGCTGCGGGCGCCTATGCATGAAAATGTTGATTGCGATACACATGTTACATATCATTACGCACTACCAGAAATAAGATATATAATAGAAAGATTCTAATTAATAAACGGTCCAAATGTTATAGCAGCACTGATGATGGATAAGTGTCCAACTCCACAAACATGTAACATATACACTCTGATGATGCAGCAAACTGAGTCTGTAAAGATGGGTGATCCTAGGCAGTGGATTATATGTGCACCCTACACCAACTCCCAGTTTTCACCACATGAGGCACTCTTTCCCCCGATGGGGTTTAAACTCACCAAACAGATAAAAAACGATAGCCTTAATCAAGCGTTTCCTTCAACCAGACTCCCATCATCATCATAGAAAGCAGGCAAATGTTGAGCTCCAAAGGGGTTCCTAAAAACACAGAAATGCGGACATGGCATAATCCTGCTTTATTAAGAAATACCTAACATACAGCCAACCCAGCTTCCAATCTATGTACATTTAAACACTGTTAAAAGAACATTTGAAATAGAATGTATAATCACCAAATCTCCTGGTCCCAAGAGTGCTCGTGTTGCATACACGGCTTTCACGATTACTTCCTGGTTGGGAACAGCTGACGGTGAAGCGCACTCGTCACTTCCAGTTACGTCATTATAGCCACGCACTGACACATTTCATCCCTTCCTGACTTCAACAGAGGGCTTCTAATATACATCGGTTTTAAACTGCTCCACCAGTATATATTGAGCAGGTGACTCATGACGGCTGGGATAATTGGGCGCTGAGTACTGTACTGAGTACTGTAGGCCTCTTTCTGTACACTTCTTTTATATCACTACGCACGCCAGAGTGAAATAAATATTTCTAGCACCAGACCTCCTCCATAATGTTAAAAAATTACCTATAGGGGGCTTTTCAAGCATCACCTATAGAAGATATAGGGTACTGAAGTTTGTCGCTATTTCACCAGAGCACGCAAATTTAAAGTTTGACATGCTGGATATCTACAGTATCTCTCAAAAGTGAGTACACTCCTCACATTTTTGTAAATATTTTATTATAGCTTTTCATGTGACAACACAGAAGAAATGACACTTTGCTACAATGTAAAGTAGTGAATGTACAACCTGTATAACATTGTAAATTTGCTGTCCCCTCAAAATAACTCAACACACAGCCATTAATGTCTAAACCCCTGGCAAAAAAAGTGAGTACACCCCTAAGTGAAATTGTCCAAATTGGGCCCAATTAGCCATTTTCCTTCCCTGGGGTCATGTGACTCGTTATGCCCTGTACACACTGTCGGATTTTCCGACGGAAAATGTGTGATAGGACCTTGTTGACGGAAATTCCGACCATGTGTGGGCTCCATCACACATTTTCCATTGGAATTTCCGACACACAAAGTTTGAGAGCAGGCTATAAAATTTTCCGACAACAAAATCCGTTGTCGGAAATTCCGATCGTGTGTACACAAATCCGACGCACAAAGTGCCATGCATGCTCAGAATAAATTAAAAGACGAAAGCTATTGGCTACTGCCCCGTTTATAGTCCCGATGTACGTGTTTTACGTCACCGCATTTAGAACGATCGGATTTTCCAACAACAAAATCCGTTGTCAGAAATTCCAATCGTGTGTACACAAATCCGACGCACAAAGTGCCACGCATGCTCAGAATAAATTAAGAGATGAAAGCTATGGGCTACTGCCCCGTTTTTAGTCCTGACGTACGTGTTTTACATCACTGCATTTAGAACTATCGGATTTTCCAACAACTTTGTGTGACCGTGTGTATGCAAGACAAGTTTGAGCCAGCATCCATCAGAAAAAATCCATGGATTTTGTTGTCAGAATGTCAGATCAATGTCCGATCGTGTGTACGGGGCATTAGTGTTACAAGGTCTTAGGTGTGAATAAGGAGCAGGTGTGTTAAATTTTATGTTATTGCTCTCACTCTCTCATACTGGTCACTGGAAGTTAAACATGGCATCTCATGGCAAAGAACTCTCTGAGATTCTGAAAAAAAAATTGTTGCTCTACATAAAGATGGCCTAGGCAACAAGAAGATGGCCAAGACCCTGAAACTTAGCTGCAGCATGGTGACCAAGACCATACAGCGGTTTAACAGGACAGGTTCCACTCAGAACAGGCCTCGCCATGGGCTTAGCATCATATCCAGAGGTTGTCTTTGGGAAATAGTTGTATGAGTGCTGCCAGCATTGCTGCAGAGGTTGAAGGGGTAAGCCTGTCAGTGCTCAAACCATACGCCGCACACTGCTTCAAATTGGTCTGCATGGCTGTCATCCCAGAAGGAAGCCTCTTCTAAAGATGATGCACAAGAAAGCCCGCAAACAGTTTGCTGAAGACAAGCAGACTAAGGACATGGATTACTAAAACCACGTACTGTGGTCTGATGAGACCAAGATAAACGTATTTGGTTCAGATAGTGTCAAGCGCGTGTGGCAGCAGTTGAGGAGTACAAAGACAAGTGTGTCTTACCTACAGTCAAGTATGCTGGTGGGAGTGTCATGATCTGGGGCTACCGGCACTGGGGAGCTACAGTTCATTGAGGGAACTATGAATGCCAACATGTACTGTGACATACTGAAGCAGAGCATGATCCTCTTACTTCGGAGACTGGGCCGCAGGGCTGTATTCCAACATGGTAACGACCCCAAACACACCTCCAAGGTGACCGCTGCCTTGATAAAGAAGCTGAGGGTAAAGGTGATGGACTGGCCAAGCATTTCTCCAGACCTAAACCCTATTGAGCATCTGTGGGGCATCCTCAAATGGAAGGTGGAGGAGCACAAGGTCTCTAACATTCACCAGCTTTGTGATTTTGTCATGGAGGAGCAGAAGAGGACTCCAGTGGCAATCTTTGAAGCTCTGGTGAACTCCATGCCCAAGGGGGTTAAAGCAGCGCTGGAAAATAATGGTGGCCACACAAAATATTGACACATTGGGCCCAATGTGGACATTTTCACTTAGGGGTGTACTCACTTTTGTTGCCAGCGGTTTAGACATTAATGGCTGTGTGTTGAGTTATTTTGAAGGGACAGCAAATTTACACTGTTATACCTGATGTACACTCACTACTTTACATTGTAGCAAAGTGACATTTCTTCAGTGTTGCCACATGAAAAGATATAATAAAACTTTTACAAAAATGTGAGGGGTGTACTCACTTTTGTGAGATACTGTATTTACTCGGTGCAACCTCATCCTTTATATTTAACCATTTGTGTATCTTAATCCTAGCCTCGATATTTTGTCTGAACTCCTAGAGCTTATTTAACACCTGAAAATTCATATTTAGCTTTTTGGGCTGGCAAAAGAATCAAATTGGCTGGCCCATAAATGAAAGTGATATTACAGTTTGTTTTTTTTAATAACAAACATGTCATTCTTTCCTGCTCTGTGCAATGGTTTTGCCGGCACTCCTGGCTCCTCCCCCTTGACCAGTTCCCTCAATATCAAGCTGCTTGCACTGCTACATGCTCACTCACAAGCCCCACTCTGTGTCCATAAGACACATAGAGCCATGGCTGGTCCCAGCCAATGAGGAGAGAGAGACCCCGGAACAGTCAAGGCTTCTGAGCACAATTCTGGATCTAGAGGGGGCTCAGGTGAGCATTGGGGGGGCAGAGGGGGGAACAGCACACAGAAGGATTTTTACCTTCATGCATAGAATGCATGAAGGTAAAAAACCTTCAGCCTGTACAACCACTTTAACACCAAAAACTTCCTGTGTAAAAAAATAATTTTGGATTTGTTGTGGTCTTAATTTTATTGCGACTTTTGTTAGTTTGAAAATCACAGTCACAGCAAATTTTTGTCCAAATACAAAAAATCCAGACTATTTTTTTTTTTAACCATATTTTACTACATGGCTTTTAAAGCATGGTCAACAGGCCAATAAGAGGTCTTTTGAATAACTCAATCCCCTCACTATAAAAGGGGTGTAATGCCGCGTACAGACGATCGGACATTCCGACAACAAAACCATGGATTTTTTTCCCACGGATGTTGGCTCAAACTTGTCTTGCATACACATGGTCACACAAATGTTGTCAGGAATTCCGAACATCAAGAACACGGTGACGTACAATGTGTACGTCGAGCCGAGAAAAAGGAAGTTCAATAGCCAGTGCGGCTCTTCTCCTTGATTCCGAGCATGCGTGGTATTTTGTGCGTCAGAATTGTCTACACACGCTCAGAATTTACGACAACGGATTTTGTTGTTGGAAAATTTGAAAATCAGCTCTCAAATTTTGTTTGTCGGAAATTCCGACAAAAAATGTCCCATGGATCCTACACGGTCAGAATTTCCGACAACAAGCTCACATCGAAATTCTGATTGTCTGTACGCAGCATTACACTTAGAATAAATATAGCATTTTGGGTGTTAACTGTTCTTGTGCACTTGCTAAGCTTCCTGCTAACTGACAGTACAAAGTATGCTATGCATGTTAGTAGAAGCATCTAAATACTTGTGATTTAGAGTATATGGATATGCAGTGTCATCAGGATTATCTGCATTTTAGTATAGGCACTTCTGCAGCTGAGTGTATTTAATTACAGTTTCCATTTCCCTTTTTTGTATCATCAAGCATTATGTGGTATAAATTACTTTACTGTAATTCCTTTATAGTAATGAGGTGATACTGATATGTATTAAAGTGTGAAAGAGAGAGGATACTTAGCTGTCTTTCTGTTTATACTGTACAGAATAAGAACAGTGTATTGGATAATACTATAAAAAGAATGAAACAGCAACACCTAACATATTTGATTATACGGAATACTTGGGCTGTCCATTATTATTAAAAATATACTGCACTATGAACTGCATTTATTTCAATGTTAGTTCACTCAGCAGGGTTTCTTACTGGTATCACAAGATAGAAAACTGCTAAAATACCCCTAGGTGTAAAACCTTATTAACACTCAGGTTGATTTCAATCACACAATACCAAAACAATTCTACAATATATTAAAACATGTTTACAGCAATGTCAGCCAAATCAATCTTACATGTGTGGCTGATTCTGAGGGTCTGTGGTCTATGGGTATGAACACTTCATGATGACTAACAAGATTATGACACAACCTATAGCGCAACCTCACATTTGACATTTGGAAGAGGTACAAGAATTAAAGGGACTGATGCAGGACACCTGCCTGTGCCCCATGTCTCTAGTACTAGCGTTGCTCATTTAAAGTGTCCTGCCACTGGCCAATTTTACCAATTGCGTAAAGTGGAAAAATAGAACTGGCCAGTAGGGTTATCTCACTGGTATTGCTATCTTAAAGTTCCCAGGCAGACAGTATTTACAACCCAGAGGACCTCCAAGGTCTTCTTGGCTTATAGTGTAATGCAACACAAATTTAAATTGAAGTGCCACATCCCTGTTAAGAGGTCCAGATACAAGTCTATTCCAATTATGTCATATGGAGCAATCCAAAAAGTAGCCAACATGTTTTAGGGGTCCAAAAGCGTGCCATAATCAGGGCTAGAAAGAACATAAGCACATCTCTATATCAATCTGATATCAATACAATATCCCCTCCTCAAGGTCATATTTAAAGTTGAATATCCAGTAGTATTGGAAATATCAAAATTAATATACAAAAACTTCAGAAAAATATGAGAACATTAATACTAAACCATACAATTTAATTTTCTCAATTGGATAAAAAATTGTAATATAATAATAATAATAATTTTTTTTTTCTCCATAAAAGTTTTTATTGTGAACAAAATGTTGTTACACAGTTTTTACAAACAATAGGTGAATAGACAACATAAACCTTATTGACATGACTTATCTCACTGAAGTATAGCGAGTCAGATATATGTTCAACAGTAAATCAAACAGACGTATAAAGGAGTAATACAGCCTCGAACTCGAGGTTTACCTCATCATCTGAGATCAGGAACCATCTTAGCCAGGAGTATCACTTTGATTATGGTTTCAGAAATTAGGGGCTAATTGAAGAAGTGGCCGTGTGTAGTTAGCTATAAGTCCGTTTGTTTGTTCCTGAGCACGTGTGGAAGTGTCGGGCTTGCAAGGTGGGGTATGTCTGTATGGGGAGCCAGTCTCGTCAGTTTTTTAAAAGTGAGGATTAAATGACAAATTATACACAAAAGTTAGGGTAGTCATGGGGGTAAGTAGATGGTTAACGTCGTCTGTTCAGTTGGGGTAGGGGTGTAGAAAGGGGAGTAGACATAGAAGTGAGTGGGATTGAGGGATAAAGTGAAAGACAGATGTAGGAAGGGGAGAGAGGGAACTGGGGTATCCCCTCCCCAGTCTCCACCGGGCTTCAAAAGTATGCAGGTTTTCGTGGGCGGATCCCTGTCTGAAGGGGGATTCCCCCCGGGATCCGCATTAGGGCGGGAATGAGCGAATCAGCGGGTTTTGATGAGAAAGTGCGTATCTCAAAGGAGTTATTTGGCTTATTTCAGTCAGTCAATGTGGGAGGATTCGGGACGGTTTGGCTTCATAATGGAGGTATATCTCTCTGTGGTGTAGAAGTGGGTCCAACAGGCCCACGTTCGGGAGTATTTTGATGGCGAGTCTTTTGCAATGTGGATTAGCTCCTCCATTTCAGCCACTTTGCCCACACGGGAAAACCATTCAGACATAGTTGGGATACAGGGGGTTCTCCAGTGGGCTGAGATGCATAATTTGGCTGCGTTGATCATATGTATCCCCAGAGACTTTCTGTATGTGTGGACTGAAGTGGAGGAGTGGTGGAGAATGAGTCTAGCAGGGGTATAGTCCAGAGGGTATGTGGTTACCTGGGAAGTGATGTCATGAACCTGTTTCCAGAAAGTCTGGAGAAGAGGGCAGGACCACCAGATGTGTAAAAACGTACCTATATCATTGGAGCATCTCCAACATTTGTTTGACGTCTCAGGATTAAATTTGTTTAGTAATTCAGGTGTACGGTACCATCGGGATAGGGTTTTGTAATTATTCTCTTGTATCGTGACATTGAGGGAGCCTTTGTGTGCTATTGTGAAAATTCGTTCCCAGTTCTCTTCCGTTAGGTCTATTTGAAGTTCCCTTTCCCAAGCCTGGCAAGCTTTGGTATCTTTGGGGGAATTCAGAGCAAAAAGCATAGAGTGGGTATTTGCAATCAAGTATTGTTGCGGTGTGGTTTGGGAGCATAATTTTTCAAATGGGGTTAAGTTTCTAGATAGAGACGTGTTTCGGTGCGTTGTTGTGATAAAATGGCGAATCTGGAAGTAATTCCATAGCGGGAGGGGTTCCCCCCCTATATTTGTTGGCAGTGCATCACGGTTTAGAAATTTGCCATCTCTAAAGAAGTGTTGGGCTAACATGTCTTTGTGTGGCCAAGTATCTTTAAAGAAAGTGTTGGACATCCCCGGGACAAAGGCTGGGTTAAGTCGGATAGGCGTAAGGGGCCCTGGGTTAGAGGAGATTTTGAATTTTTTACATACTTCCCTAAAGCTCCTGAGGGTAGCCTCTATTAGGGGGTGTTCTTTTAGGGTTTTGGGAATATGGCATTGGAGAATCCAGGGGGTGCTTCTAATGTACAAGTGGGAGAAAGAGCCTTCTAGTCTCACCCAGTCTTTAACCCCTTCGTGTACTGACCAGTCTACAATTCTTCCCAGATGGCAAGCTCTGGAATAGTTCTGCAAGTCTGGTAGCCCAATACCCCCTTTGTTTTTGGGTTTCGAGAGTTGGGTGTAGCTTATCCTAGGGCGCTTGTGTTTCCAAAGAAACTTCAGAGATTGTTGTGTTATTGTGTGAAAGAAAGCTGCAGGGAGTTTGATGGGTATTGTTTGTAGCAGATATAGGATACGAGGGAGCACATTCATCTTTAGGATGGCCGTACGGCCGAACCAAGAGAAATGGGGTTTATCCCATCTGCGTAGGTCCTCGGAGATTGTGCGAATCAGCGGGGTGAAGTTTTTAGTGTACAAGTCCGATAGGTGTGTGGTCAATTGGATTCCCAAATAAGTGATGGCGTTTTGTTTCCAGACAAAGGGAAAATTATCTTGGCATTGGGAGACTAGGTCTTTCGGGAGAGATATGTTGAGGGCATGGGATTTTGAGAAGTTAATCTTTAGATTGGATATTTGCCGAAATAGGTCAAAATCTCTGAGGAGGTTTGGGATCGAGGTAAGTGGGTCACTTAGAAATAGCAGAATGTCATTGGCGAACGCCGCTATTTTATACGTATGTCCTGCAATGGGAATACCTTTGATATTCTCGTTCGATCGTAGGCATCGTAGTAGGGGTTCTAGTGTTAAAATAAAAAGGATGGGGGACAGTGGGCATCCTTGTCTCGTTCCATTCCGGATGGAGAAGGCGTCTGACAGGTGGCCGTTGACTTTGACTTTTGCTGTTGGTGTGGTGTATAGGGACATAATTAGGTTGAACATTCGGTTCTGTAGACCTAGGTGGCGTAAAACTGCCCCCAGGTAATCCCAGGCCAGCCTGTCAAACGCCTTCTCAGCATCCAGGGATAGAAAGAAGCCTCTTTGTTTTTGGGACGTTAGCCAGTGGTTTAAGTTAATTGCTTTAATGGTGTTGTCCCTGGCCTCTCTGCCAGGAACAAATCCGACCTGGTCTTTCCCTATTATTGCAGGAAGGAGGGGAAGGAGTCGGTTTGCCAAAATTTTGGCATATAATTTAAGATCTACATTGAGTAGGGAGATTGGTGTGTAGCTAGTGACTGAAGTGGCATCCTTAACCTCCTTCGGGATGACCGTGATATGCGCTTCTAGTAATCTGTGAAAAGGTAACGTTGATGAGGTTAAGGAGTTGAATGTCTTCAGAAACGGGGCTGAGAGTATATCTACAAAGGTCTTATAATAAGGTGCTGAAAAGCCGTCTGGGCCTGGGCTTTTGCCCGTTTTTAGTTGTTTGATCGCTCTCTTAAGTTCCTCTTCGGAATGGGGTTGTCTAAGTCGCGAGCCTCTTCCCGGGGTATGGGTTTGGGGCTGAACTTTTTGAGGAAATCTGTGATAAGGGCTTTTCTAGAGGTTTGGCCTACAGTTGTTTCGGGTTGCTGTGGTATGTTATAAAGTTCTGTGTAGTATCGTTCAAATTGAGATGCTATGTCTGCGGAGTTCGAGCTTGAGTTACCTAAAGAGTCTTTTATGGAGTGGATGTTAGTGCTAGCTTTCTTAGATTGGATAGCTCTGGCTAGTAGCTTCCCGCACTTGTTCCCCTGTTCATAAAATAGCTTTTGATTTAGCATAAATTTGCGTCGGGTTTTGCGGTTGAGGACTTCCAACAGAAGTTTCCTGGTTTGAGTTAGTTCTAGGTATGTATCTTGTGACTGAGACTGCTTGTGAAGTAGTTCTAGTCTCTTTATTTTGTTAGTTCCCGTAAAGTTATTTGTTGTGCTTTTTTCTGATTGGCCTGAAGTGTGAGAAATTCCCCTCGGATGACGCACTTATGTGCCTCCCAGAGGGATAGAGGTGCTGTTTCAGAGTTGTCATTTTCCCTGAAGTAGTTGCCTAGGCTAGTGCGGATGTGATTGGTGTCAATTTCTGAAGTGAGGAGAGATGGGTCAAGACGCCATATCTTTGTGACCAAGTTTCTTTCCGGGAAGGAAAGGGAGAGGGTGATCGGGTAGTGATCTGAGATGAGTAGGGGTTCAATGGTAGCAGATTTTAAGAAGGGGAGATCTTTTTGGGAGAGGAAAAGGTAGTCTAGCCTAGAGTACCTATTGTGAGGTGCGGAGAAAAAAGAGTAATCTTTCCCATTCGGGTGTAGAGTATGCCATGTGTCGTGTAGAAGGAGTTCCTGTATTTGTATCTTAATTTGTCTTAGTGCTCTGTAAGGTAGGGTGGAGGACCCCGATGAGGAATCTAGGATGTGCTGAAAAAAGCATAGATGTGCATTAAAATCGCCTCCAAGGATTGTAATCCGCGCTTGAAAGCCTGCAAGGGTGGTTGCGATAGAGCGGAAGAAACTGACCTGGGCGGTATTGGGGCTGTATATGTTTGCTAAAGTGACCGTCCGATTATGGATGACTCCCTTTAGGAATATATAGCGGCCCTCTGGGTCTACTAGGGAATCTGTCAGTTGCCATGGAAGGTTTTTAGAGAGCAGGATCGAGACCCCCTTTGTTTTGGCTAGAGGGTTTGTGGCATGGAAGGAAGTAGGGTACATACGGCTTGCTAGTTTAGGGGTATTGTTCGTGCGGAAGTGGGTTTCTTGCAAAAATACCACATCTGCTTTTAATTTACTCATCATGCTGAGGATTTGACTACGCTTCTCAGGGATATTTAGTCCTTTGACATTTTGAGAGACTACTTTGAGAGTGATGTGTTGCGGACTAGAATGCAGGGGATCCATGGTAATTAGGTATAGTCTGGTTGGTGTATTAGGCACGGCGTAGGGTTGCACTTTACCAATGTGGCCAATGTGGGTAAGTGTAATCCGTGGAGAATCGTACGCCCTTCAAAAATATTTAAGCGTTACAGTGGGAAATGCTACGGTGGAGACTAGGGGGGGTGAAACCCAGATATAGAAAGGGGGGAGGGGGAAGGGGGGGGAGCGTATGGGAAGGGGGGGAGTTGGGAGAAAGAAGGGAGGAGGTTAGTCAAGTAGGATTTAGTAACGGGGAATAGGATGTACTTACCGGAAGTAAAAGTAGTCCGGCTACCTTACCCTGTTAGGGGTTGAAACGTCCGGTGTGGGTCAACTAGGATAGTCACTGTCCTGTTGTGTGGAGGAGTGGAAGGTAATCGAAGGAAGGTTCGAGGGATGTCCTGTCCGTGGGAGGTCGTCCTGTGTCTATTCGACTTGTATGGAGGGAGCCTGCTTTCATATCAAAGGGAAAAATATGTGGTCAAAGATCTCGGATTGATGATGTGGTAACATTAACAATCAGCAATATAGACAATTGAAACATTGAACTTTAGACTATGTTCCTAGAGATAATCTCGCTACGTTAGTAAACTTGGGGAGGTTGCCACCCAGACAGCAAGTAAAAAGGCACAGGAAGAGTGGTATTACTAAACCATCTATAAACATATCTTAATAATAATACTGATACTGGTAGCAGCAATAATATTAATAATGGGTCGAATTTAGTGCAAATTATGATCTCGTGCTAAGTAGTGGTAATATATGGGGGTGTGAGGTAGCGCAGCATCTAAAAGGCTAGCTCACTATAAATTAGAGGGGTATTTGGTTATGAGGGGAAATTAATATGGAACCATTGATGCTTAAGTGTAAAGATTGGTCTAAGTGTGGTCCAATCAACGGGTTAGGATAGAGCTGTACCTCAGGCAGCTGCTCTTTCCCAGAATGGTCTATAGCTGTTCATGGCAAAAGTTAGCAGTGGGTTAGGTATGAAGTGGCCTTTTATGGGTATTTAATTGACGGTACAATACTCAGCGGCTATGGCCCTAGAGTGGCTAATTCAATACAACCTGCCCACCATTAGGAAGCTCGTCCCACATGGAAGCCCCTGGCAAATGTAGAGCGAGTAGGGGCGTGCTGATTAAGGAAAGAGCCCTTATCCATGTGGGACGAGCCCCCCTTCTTCGCGATAAACATATCAAGAAATTCAGCATAAGCATATTCAAAAACATGAAGTAAAATGAAAGAAAACAGAACAATAAAAAAGCCAAAAAAAGAGAGAACTCCATATGTAACTCAGAGCATGGTGGAATACCGTAAGTTAAGCATCTAACTTATACTTGTCTCAAATGTTCAGTTCATCTCATTGTTGTGTCGTCTTCAGTCTGGAGCAAGTACCTGAATGTATGGGGGGGTTGGGGGGTAGGGAAGTGGGGGGAAGGGGAGGAGAGGAAATGGCGAGGGGAGACCCAAGTGGTGCTATGAGCTGCGGCGGATGACATCATGTTGAAGGGGGGGATCCATCCCAGGCTTCCAGTCATGGGCTCAATAAAGGCTGACGGTTAAGTAAGGGTGTTGGTTGCGTGGTAGCCAGTTGTTTGATCAGACAATATTCCACTGGTGATGTATTCGTCTTAAGTTCTGCTTCTTAGAGGAGTGGTTTGGATTCTGCTGGGGTCTGTGGAAGAGGGATATCCCCCCGGGGAGAATGTCTTGGTGTTGAGTTGATGCGGAGAGATAAAGCGTGGGATCTTCAGGGGTTTCTAAACTTGTAGGAATGTAAAATTGTCTATCTGAATCTGGTGGATCCAGTTCGGGTCAGGTTTGAAATAGGCCACCGCCGGATGGGTTTCAAGTGTCGGTCGGTTTGCTGTTCTGTCCTGATTCTATGGCACTGGAACTTGGGTTGGGGTGGCGACCTAAGAAAGACTGCAACTCTGAACATGAGTTGTACTGTTCTCAAGCATTTGGACAGGAATAATTAAGGCTGATCTGGCCTAGCCCACCTGTGGGCTGGGGACGCTGTTGGGCTTTGCCGATCTCTATCCAGCTGATCCCTCTGAGGAAGTGGTCTTGGAGAGGATGATCTGCGCCTTCTAATGTGGAATTCATCTCTTACCGGGATAGCTTCCATGGAGTTGGTTCTTTGGAGCTGGGGGGTATGAAAAGCTCTATACCAGTCCGGAAGTTCGATGAATGGTATCTGCAGAGTATTGCAGAACCCCCTGAGATCTTCCGGGACTTTCAGATTGGCAGTGCGTCCAGCATTTGATGCAGACAGGCAAAAGGGAAATTTCCAGCGATATTGGATCCCTTTATGGCGTAGTAGGTTGAGCAGCGGGCGCAGGTCTCTTCTGTTTTGTAGGGTTATGGGGGACAGATCTTGAAAAATCTTGATTTCTGCACCCTGGTATAGCAAGCTGCGGCGCTCCCTGGCTCTTCTCAGGATGTCTTCCTTCAATCTGAAATTTATTCTGCAGCATATCACATCCCTGGGAGGGTCTGAATCTCTGCCTCTGGGTTTAAGAGCTCTGTGTAAACGCTCATATTCAATGGGGGTCTCAGGGGGTCTTCCCAACAAATCATTGAAGATCTGGATTGTGGCCTGTATAATGTGATTCTGCTCAACGGACTCAGGTATGCCTCTTACCCTTACATTATGGTGGCGTCCGCGATTGTCCAGATCCTCCATATGCCTGTGTAAGTCTCTAAGCTGGCTATTGTAAATCTGAGATGAATGCTGTAGCTGTTGTAAGGCGGCATCATGGCGGGTTGTGGTTGTTTCTAGGTCATCAATTCGCAAGTGCATCGATTGAATATCTCTCCTGAGATCTGTAAAAGCAGCAGCAAAGGAATCTTTTATGTCTGCTGCTACCAATCTGAGATCACTCATGTTAAGTGGTCGGGCAGCAGATGGGCTCTCTGTGCGCTGAGAGCTTCTCCTGGCAGGGCTGAGGCTGGAGGAGCGTGTTCCGGAGTAGGCCGGAGATGAAGTCGGGGCCTCGCGTGATCGCGGCCGGAAGATTTCCGGGATATTGTGACCGGAGAGCGGATCCGTGCCTCTGGGGGATCGGGACCAGGACTGGGATGCTTTGTCCTTCGGTTTCCCCATGTTAGCTGCGAATAAGGGCTCCTTTAGACAGCTTGCAGGACCTCCGTGGGACAGAGCGAGGAGATCAGGCAGCCATTCTCGTTCGGCACCAAGCCACGCCCCAATAATAATAATAATAATGATCATCATCGTTAAAATATTACATTCTGGGTAGTATATGGGCATAATGAGAATAAATATATTACAAAACTAATATGTGTATAACTTGAGCCATAGATTATAAAGTATAATTGTACGATTTTTACATGATGAACAAGAAAAACAATTATAATACCAGTGACAATACAATAATAATAATAATTGTAATTATAATAACACATTCTGGTTTACATATGAACCTTAGGAGAATAAATATGTAAAAGAGTAAAATATATGCAAAAAAAATGATATGAGCCATACAATATACAATCGCTGATTGTTAAGTGATTGTACAGTGTGTAGCTCATATCAGTTTTGGATATATTTTACTCTTTTTTTATTTATTTATAAGTTTAACCAGAATGTATAATTTTATTAATAATAATAAAAATAATAATAATAATAATAATAATTATTATTATTATTTGTAGTAGTAGTAGTAGTAGTAGTATCACTAGTATTAATATTATTGTTTTGCTTTGTTTTTATGTTTTGTTTTTTGCTTTTTTGCTCAGATTGTATAATGTATGGCTTAAGTTATACATATATACATTTTGAGATATATTTTATCTATTGCTTATACAGTATATTAATTAATTTGTTCAAAAATTTTTATTGGCAGCAATCAACGAACAATAACATATATTCAGTTGCAAGTAATAAAAGATAGTTACAAATTACAAGGGTGTATTAGTAACAGATTATAGAGAAAAATGTGGTTGTTTCAGGAAACTAGAGATGTATAGGGTTACCTAATCGACTTAGCATTGGTTAATGATGAACTAGCCAATGAAGGCAAGACCCCACTGTAATAGCAAATAGGAGGTGAGAGTATAACTCCATGGAATGAGAATGAGGCAACAGGTAAATGTAGTATACCAATTGACCGCATCACCAACGGTATAGATAGGGTAAGAGAGAGGGAAAGAGAGGGGGGACAGGTTAGTTGAGTAAAGAAGAAGGGGGATGCAAGAGCTGCTGCAGAGGAGGGTCGGGGGTGTAGCATGGGTCGCCGTCATGTTACGATAAAAAATCCTAGGCTCAGAGCAATGTAGAGGCCATGTGGAAGATAGAGGTCCAGAAATGCTGCACAACCGGGCACGGCCACCATATGTGGGCATGTGTGCCTTTTTCTCCACGACTGCAGAAGCATACCGGGGGGTAGCCTGATAAGAATTTGTTAATCCATGCAGGGACCAGGTACCACCACATAAGGACCTTATAATTTTCTTCAAGTGCCATAACATTTTGGGAAGAGGACTTTGTGTTGGTCCATACTTCTATCCAGTCTTCTGCGTCTAAGTCTATTGCTAAATCCTGGGACCACTGCGTAGCATATGGTGGGAGATTATCTGGGAAGGATGTGAGGTGGCTATAAAGGTGGGAAATAATACCTGGAGCGTGTGGATCTGATCTGTTAAAATGTAGGCCTCCTCTGAGTTTGCTGCGGAGCAGTATAGATCTCAACACTCTAGATTTCGTTGGGCCCCATATATACTTAAATACACGTGTTTGTATGACCCAGTGGAAGTATGGGGGGATTGCAATTGAGAGAACTCTATAAAGATACAGGAGTTTCGGTAGTAGTGACATCTTGACAGCCGCGACATGCCAGGAAATGCACAGCGGCTGCCAAGAGGCCAGTAGGGTGGAGAGATGGGACAACATAGGGAGATAGTTTGTTTGGAAAAGTTGTGTTAGGTTACTTGTTAGCTTTATGCCTAAATATGGATTCAAAGAAGTGGACCAATTGAAGGGAAAATGATTCCGTAGGTGTTTAAACTCATGCTGTGGGAGGGATATGTTGAGGGCTCTGGATTTGGACTGGTTGACCTCCAATCGAATTATAATAGCAAATTTATCTAATACCTGAATAAGGTTTGGGAGGGTCGTGCGGGGGGTGGTTATGAATAATAGAGCGTCGGCGGCGAAGAGACATAGTTCGTGAGAGGTGGAGGCAACCTCTAGGCCTTTAATGTTGGGGTTAGCTCTGATCAGGACTGCTAGCCCTTCAATTACTAGGGCAAAGAGTAGGGGGGGAAAGGGGGCAACCCTGCCTTGTCCCCTGTTGGATAGCAAAGCAGTCTGAGCTGAGCTGAGTATTTAACATATGCTTGGGTTTGGTCATTTAAAGAAGTTATCCATCGTAGAAAATTCGGACCAAAACCCCAGCCTTGTAATATAAGGTGTAGATAGGACCAGGAGACTGTATCAAATGCCTTCCTAATATCCAGAGACAGAAGATGCATGGGTATATTGGGGGTTTTAGCGAGGTGTTGTAGTAAAATGACTCGGCGGATGTTGTCACTAGCCTGACGCCGTGGTATGAAACCTACCTGGTCTTTATGTATTAGCCCTCCAATAATTGGGTTAAGTCTTAATGCTAAAATTTTGGCTAGGATCTTGATGTCCAGATTAAGTAAGGATATGGGCCTGAAATTGGACCATAGGGTATTATCTGTGTTAGTTTTGGGTATCATGGAAATTATAGTTGTCAGAGTGTTCCAGCCAAAGAAGCGGTGTTTAAGCAGGGCATTAAAGGAATTTGTCAGGAGTGGGGCTAGTGTGTCAGCAAATGTCTTATACTATCTGCTTGAGAGACCCTCAGGTCCTAGTCTTTTGTGGGGTTTGAGTGATTTAAAGGCTAAAAGGACCTCCTCGGTCGTAACAGGGCTTTCCATAGACTCACGGTTGGCTTCCGATAATTTGGGTATTAATAAATTTTGGAACAGTGTCTCTGTTTGGTTCAGAGGAAAAGGGGCCTTCACTTCATACAGCTCGGCCAGTCTCCTGCGGAACTCAGCAAGCACCTTGATAGGGTTGCTTGAATGGACATCTTTATTCAACCTCGAGTCAAATGGGATTATGGACCCGTTCAGACCGACAGAATCGTAGGGGCAGGAAGTGTCTGGTTTATTGGCATTGCTGTATATAGTGTGGTTGGACCTATGTATGGCCTTATCTGCTGTTTCCGCTAGAAGTAAGTCTAATTCAACTTTGTTTTTTTTCTAGTGTAATTCTATGGGGTTCTGTTGGAGAGGATTGGAATTGGAGGAATTGGCTGTGGTATTCTGTTTCAAGTTGTTGTAGTTTGAGCTTTTTATCACGTTTAAGATGTGTTGAGACTGAGATACAGGTGCCTCATATTACGGGCTTATGTGCCTCCCATATGAGAACTGGGGAAATGTCAGGTGTTACGTTATGTGTATTCTTTAAGGGCGAGCTGGATGTCAAAGCAATAGGACTTGTTGGTTAGGTGTGCGTCATTCATGCACCAAGTGCAGTCTCGGGCTTGGGGGATCAGGGATAAGATTGTTGTTATCACAGCACAGTGGTCTGACCATGTAATGGGCTGTATGCTGGAATGTAGTAAGAGTGGTGCGGACGCTACCGGAATAAATAAATATATGGTCTATCCTGGAGAAGGACTTATGTGGATAGGAATAGAACGTATAGTTCCTTCTAGAGGGCTTACACTCTCTCCAGGTATCGAGCAAGGAGGATTGTTGGAGTAGTTTCCGGAATTGCGAGGAGGGGGAATGTTGTTCCAGGGCATACGGGGATTTGTCAAGACGTGGATGGAGTGTAAGGTTCGAATTGCTGCACATGATCAAAGTTCCTTTACAGTGTGTCCGTAACACCTGTAGGAGAAGGGAGAAAAACAGGTTTGGGTTATGGTTAAGGGCGTAGTATGAGACGAACGTAGTTTCAATGTCTTGTAAGAGGCCTATTAAAATGATATAGCAGCCTTTTGGATCTTTAATTTCATTAAGGGGAGTAAAGGGTAGGGGGTGATGGAAGGCCAACAGGACACCTCTATGCTTCGTAGTGGCAGAGGCGGTGAACACTTGGGGATAGCGGGAGCTAAAGTATTTAGGGGTACTGTGGGTCTGTGTGTGTTTTTCTTGTAAGTTTACTATGCTGACTTTAAGGGACACAAATGAGTGAAAAGTTTTAACCCTTTTGTTAGGGGAATTAAGTCCCTTAACATTTAAGGATAGTATGTTCAGGGGGGCCATCTGGGGGCCTGGAGTAAGCTATTATGGGGAGACATCGGGTCCATGCGAACCGACCGACTATAGAGGAAAGATGGAAGGAAGCCAGGAAAAGAAAGGGAATAAAGAGGGTTGTCAAAGAACATGGTGGAAATTCTGTAGGGCAACCAGTAGAGTAAAAATAACCTAAGAGGTTGGACTCTATTGCCCGACCTAATAGTACACTGACTCTTCCGCCAGCCCGCTAGCTGAAGAATGAGTGTACAGTGGGGGGGGAGCAGTGACAGCGTCCCACAGCAAACAGAGGAGAGAATACAAATCATAGAAATAACAGTGAACCTAAACATTGTACAAAAATCAGTTTCTTACGAAAACTTACATTACTAACACAACAGGTTGAACAAATGTCCTTGGGTGTTTAATGAGTGTAGTTCTGTCTGGGGGTAGGATAGGGAGGAAGGGGTAGGGAGAAATAGGAGAGATGAGGGAGGGGGATAGCGTGGAGGAGGGGGGAGTAGAGAGGGAAAGGAGCGAGGGGGATGGTAAGTGGGGAGGGTGAGTAGATTGGGAAGGGGTAAAGCAAGAGTGCTAGACAATTAGTCGTGCAATTAACAGTCAACAAGTAAAATTTTGTGTTAGAACAAAGGCACCTGTTATAATAAACATGTCAAGCAAATAGACTGCATAGTGTAAAAAACTGAGCATTACTATGCTATGTGCAAGACAATTCAGCATGTGAATTGGATCTGAACCACTGCAACCCAGGTAGGGTTAACGGGCCCGTGCAGGCTGTCTGGTCAAAGATTGTAAGTACATACCCAGACATGGACCCCTGGGTCTCGGTTGTTTAAGATCAACAAAAAGGCATGTGAGGATCAATCATTTCAATAACAACCAAGGACAAGTTAGCGGCAGAGAAGGGGGGGTTGTGCACAGTCAGCCTGGCATGGAGGTCTTCGGGTCATTGAAGCCGTGGTTGTGGGCCCGGGATGGGGTTCCTTTCTGGATAGATGATGGGCCCGGTTGATTGCGTTTCAGTGTTGTAGTGTATGGGTAAACTGCTGAGCAGGCCGGTGTACGTAGGAGTGAAGACTCGGATTGTTGAGCTGGGGTTGCAAGGTGGAGGGATTCGAGGAGGCACTGCAGCAATTCAGGTGAAGTGCAGGAATGTTGCTGGCCTTGATAGGTAAATTGCAGGGCAAATGGAAATCGCCAAGTGTATTTAAACTGGTGTTGGAGTAAAATTTGAAGCTGCATCTTCATAGCCCGGCGTTTAGTGATTGTGAGAGGGGCCAGTTCAGAAAAGAGTTGGTAAGCATGGGTTTGGAACAGGAGAGCGTCTTTATTGCGAGCAGCAGCGAGGAGTTGCTATTTCGTGCGAAAAAATGCAGCTTAACAATTATATCCCGTCGTGGGCCGTCTGACTGGTGGCGGGTGAGTGCTCTATGGATTCTGTCAAATTTGAGGCGCTCGATGGGTATGGAGGGGGATAGTTCCTGAAACAGGACAGTGGTGAAAGATTGTAAGTCATTGATCGTTTCAGGGATCCCGCGGAGCCGCAGATTGGATCTGCGGGAGCGGTTCTCTGCATCCTCCAAACGGGAGAGAAGTGTGGCATTCTCCTCGCGGAGTGCTGCTTGTTCTTGAGCATGTTCTTGCAGGGTCAGCTCTATATCATCTACCCTAGGGTAGATGATATAGGGAGCCACTCAAGTTGAGAACAGTGTTGTCCTCCTCCTCACTGTCCATCCGTCCCGGGTCAGCAGGTGATGCAGCGTGCTGCTTAGCAAGGGCTTTCGCCGTCATCTTAGAAGAGGCACAGACCAGGGCTTCTTTAATTGGCTTAGGTTTGTTCTTGCCACAGTGCCTGGTCAGAACTATCCCGGACGAGGTAGGGGGGTGCTCCGCATGTGGATCGCTGAAGTGGCTGGGTTGCAGGGCAGTTCAGAAGCCTGTTATAGCTCCGGTATTGCAGCGGGGAGTGCGGAGCTCTAATGGAACACGCCCTCCATGTCGAGCCTCTCGCATGCGCCCCCCCCAGTATATTCATTCTTATTAGGTCTATATATTACCCAGAATGTATTATTTAAAAATAATGATTAATAATATTATTCAATTGATTCATTAATTTATTTATTTTACCCAATTGATGAACTGAAATTATATGGTTTGGTATTATTATTTGGTATTAATGTTCTCAAATTTGTCCAAAATTTTTGCGCATTAGTTTTGATACTTCCATACTATTGGCTATTTGATTTTAATTATTACCCAGAGGAAAGGATATTGTATTGATATCAGATATAGAGATATTCTTATGTTCTTTCTAACCCTGGCAGCATGATACCCCAGCTCCGCAGCTAACCCAGCTACAGCGACTACGTAGTGGCTCCAGAAAGGGCCTGTCACATAGCCCAGACACCCCTGCACCTCTTGGGTGCCATGTCAAAACGGAGAAAGGAAAACAAACCTCCCAAAAAGCTCACTGCCTTCTTCACCTCATCATGCCTGATGAGTAGCCAAGATGGCATTGGCGGTGCTCGGGAATCCCGGCGCAACTCTCCTCTCCTCCTTCCAGATAGAGCCTTACTCAGCAGCTGGATCCCTTGATCTCCAGCTAAATTTAGGCTCAGAACAGAAGAGCCTGAGCAGGCACAGGCTAATGCAGCCCCCTGTCTGTTCTCTCTCCCTCCTCCACAACAGTCGTCAGTGCTGGATTGCTTTCCTGCCTCAGACCAGCCACTATCTGAAAACACAATGAAAAGCATGCTGCTTTCACTTAGACAGACCCTCGACACTGACTTATTCACTGCAGTGTCATCACTATCTACCACTGTACAGCAACATGATCAAAGCATTAACTTTATAGAAACAAAAATGGGAGACCTATTCTCTGCCCATAATGATCTGGTGGTTGGCTTTGCAGACCATGAAGATGAGCTTCAATTAATCAACCTTAAGCTCGCAGACCTGGAGGATTGCTCCAGGAGAAATATAAAATTCCGCAATGTCCCGGAAACAGTCCAACAATCAGACCTTGTGCAATACCTGCAGTCCCTTATGTGCAGCATTATTTATCACAATCGGGATAACATGCTTGACTTTCACATTGTTCCTGTGAACACATCAGGTTGCTTAATTATATGCCATCTTGATAAATCCTTGGTGATAACCACGGCATTTCAGCTTGAACACTAGTAATTGTCGGGCTCGGATCACGGCTCATTTTTGTTTTTGGAGACATCTTTTCTGAAACATGGATATTAGGAATTGCTATAAGTCTGTGATGGACATTTAGCTAAGCAATCTTACCTATAATCAGTCTTTGATACTGTGGTGGTTATTTACTAAAGGCAAATCCACTATGCACTACAAGTGCAGTTTCAGTGCAGTCTCAAGTGCACTTGTAGTGCAAAGTGTATTTTCCTTTAGTAAATAACACCCACAGTGCTTTCTAATTTTACACAATCACGCCATTTTCAGGACTCCCCAAATTTCGGACATGGTCAGCCGAAAGAAAGCCAAGCAGTAAATCAAAGCAAATATTTGTTCAGTTTAAAATATATTTTTATTTAAAAAATGTCTCAGACATTGTCTGGCATATCGATGGCCCCCCTACCTGCAAAGTATTCCATGTATCTTAGATGGACCTCCTGGGCACTCTGGGGGGGGCAAGCCAGGACTAGGGATGAGCCGAACACCCCCCGGTTCGGTTCGCACCAGAACCTGCAAACGGACCGAAAATTTGCATGAACGTTAGAACCCCATTGAAGTCTATGGGACTTGAACATTCAAAAACATTCTGGTGGCCTCAGTTGACAAGTGACTGTAAGAGCTACGTGGAATCATTACTACCTGTGCACGGAGCAAGAATAGCCGGACAAGAGCCTGGGGATTACTAAGACCTTTACCCGTCCCAGAAAGACCTTGGAAGATGATTTCGATGGATTTCATTGTGGAGCTTCCCCAGGCAGAAGGCTTTTCTACCATCTTCGTCGCCGTAGATAGATTATCCAAAATGGCCCATTTTCTGCCAATGAAGGGCACGCCCTCGGCTATGGAAACAGCAAAGGTTTTCATCAGGGAGATTGTGAGGCTGCATGGAGTCCCGTCAAGTATTGTATCTGACCGTGGTGTTCAGTTCACCTCCAGGTTTTGGAAGACTCTCTGTGGTTCTCTGGAAATCGAGTTGGCATTCTCTTCAGCTTACCATCCCCAGACTAACGGGCAGATGGAGAGAACGAATCAGACTTTGGAGCAATATCTCCGTTGCATTTCTACATTCTCACAAGATGACTGGGTCTCTCTTCTGCCTATTGCTGAGTTTTCCTACAATAACTCCTACATTCTGCCATTAAGCAAACGCCATTCTTTGCCAATTACGGCTTTCACCCCTCTTTCCTGCCCAGTTCTTTATCCGAGTGTGCTATCCCTGCGGTCTCTGAAACCATGGACTTCTTCCTTACCAACAACAAACTCTTGTAGGAAACCATGGCTAAGATCCAAGAATAGGGATGAGCCGAACACCCCCCTGTTCGGTTCGCACCAGAACATGCGAACAGGAAAAAAGTTTGCTCGAACACGCGAACACCGTTAAAGTCTATGGGACACGAACATGAATAATCAAAAGTGCTAATTTTAAAGGCTTATATGCAAGTTATTGTCATAAAAAGTGTTTGGGGACCCGGGTCCTGCCCCAGGGGACATATATCAATGCAAAAAAAGTTTTAAAAACGGACATTTTTTCGGGAGCAGCGATTTTAATGATGCTTAAAGTGAAAAAAAGTGAAATATTCCTTTAAATATCGTACCTGGGGGGTGTCTATAGTATGCTTGTAAAGTGGCACGTGTTTCCCGTGCTTAGAACAGTCCCTGCACAAAATGACATTTTTAAAGTAATAAAAGTCATTTAAAACTGCTTACGGCTTTAATGTAATGTCGGGTCCTGGTAATATGGATGAAAATCAGTGAGACAAACGGCATGGGTACCCCCCCAGTCCATTACCAGGCCCTTTGGATCTTGCATGGATATTAAGGGGAACCCCGCACCCAAATTAAAAAAAGTAAAGGCGTGGGGCCTCAGGCCTTCTGAACAGCAGTATACAGGCGGTGCAAACAAGACAGGGACTGTAGGTTTGTTGTTAAGTAGAATCTGTTTGTAATTTTGAACTGGTACATTTTTAAAGTGTAGCTCCAGCCAAAAAATCTATTTTTAAGCTTTTTGGAAAACATAGGGAAGGGTTACCACCCCTGTGACATTTGTTTTGCTGTCTGTGCACCTCTTCAGAAGATTTTACCTCACTTTCTGTCAAAATGACAAATGTTTTTTGACAATTTGGGGTTTTTAGTGAAACAAGGATTGGTGATAAAGCATCAGTGGAAAGGAGACACGTTTTTCACATATTAACTCTTACAGGAGAGAATTTCCCTTCCTAGGGGTAGATTTCATCTCACTTTGTGTTGTCTCCTTCCGTTTGCAAGTAAGAGTCGTTTGTAAGTTGGATGTTTAAAAGTAGGGGCCTGCCCTATATACTCTGCAGAAATTGGGGCCTTAGGTGTTGGTGTTGCCACAACACTGTAAGCCCTCACAGTTACTCTTGGTAGGCGCAGGAACAGGCTCTGCTGTGAAATATTAGATCGAGAATTGTAATTACATGCCCCTGTTGAACAGGGTCAGAAAAATTGGGCCTTTGGTGGTGGTGGTGCTGGTGCCACAACACTGTAAGTCCTCACAGTTACTCTTGGTGGGTGCAGAAATGGGCCCTGCTGTGAAGTATTAGATCAAGAATTGTAATTACATGTCCCTGTTGAACAGGGGCAGAAAAATTGGGCCTTAGGCACTGGTGCCACAAAACTGTCAGAGAGGTTCCCAGAGCAGACGCTATGCTGGTGTGTGCCGGTGTGCGCCGGTGTGTGCCGGGGCGTGCTGGCACGCCGTTGTGGGTGCCTGCATGCGGGCGTGTGTGCATGCCTGTGTGCGTCGGTGCGCACACGGCGCTTGGCGCCAATCTGCCTATTTAGGCTGTCAGCACATTTGGCCCGGTGCTGTCCGATCTGCAGCTCCCTGTATCCCTGCACCTGCTTACCTGTCTGAACGTCTGATCTCCTGATTACCCAGCTTGCCCTTTGGATTATCCTTTTGTCTTCTGCCTGCATCTGACTCCGGCCTGTCTTGACTACGAACCTGCCTGCTCCTCTGTACCACGCTGCCCGCCTGTTGCCGACCCTGCCTGTGACCCGACCCGCCTACTCCGCTCCTGCTCTGCACCTGCTGCCTGTTCTTCAGCTGTCTGGTGATCTCCAAGCCACCTTCATCGGGATCCTCCTGCTGCTGACCCACCAGGCCATCATACCACTCTGTGCTCCCATTCTTCCTGTCCATACTACCAGGGGCCAGGAACCAGATACGTAAGGGAGGCCTTCCCCTGCTATATTGGGCTCATTGGTCAGGTACGTGGAAGTTTGACAGTATCGGACAGCCATGTCAGAGCCCGAGCAGGGAACCTCCCCCATGGAGGAACTGTGTAGACACCTGGCGGGTCTCACACAAGCCGTGAAGAACCTTCAGGAAGGCTATACAAGGTTGGAAGAATTAATCCAAGTCCTGTCTTCTCCTACCAACCCTCAAGGTGCTTCTTCTGCCGGATTGTCATCCGCACCCTCAGTAGTAATGCTACCTCCTGAGCCCAGGGTACCTATACCTGAAAGATTTTCTGGGGACCGCAGTAAATACCGGGCTTTTCGCAATGCTTGCGAACTTTACTTCGCCCTGCAGCCACGCACATTTTCTCTGGAGGCAACCAAGGTGGGCTTTGTGATATCTCTCTTATCCGGTGAACCACAGACCTGGGCTCACCGCCTCCTGGAGCAAAAATCAGGATTCTTTGATAACCTTGATGCCTTTTTTGCCACTATGTCCCAGTTGTATGAGGAGCCCCAAGTAACAGCGACTGCTGAGGCTGCTTTGCATGCTCTTCAACAGGGGCGTAGAGCAGCAGCGGACTATGTGGTGGAATTTAGGCGGTGGAGCTCCAACACAGACTGGAATGACGCTGCCCTGCGTTACCAATTCCGTATGGGGTTATCTGATCCATTGAAAGATGAGCTGGCACGGGACAAAATACCCCAAACCTTGGATGAGCTCATCAATCTGTCTGTCCAAATTGACAGACGCCTCAGAGAGCGTCGCTCCGAGAGATCCACCAGTCAATTTCGCCCCACCTGGATGCTCCCCAAGGTTCCGAGTTCTCCCAACTCTCTCGGACAGTCTTTTCCTGCACCAGCCACTCCAGTCCTTGATACCCCCGAACCTATGCAGCTTGGTCTTCTCCGTCCTTCCCTCACTCCGGAAGAATGACAGCGCCGACCAGTCAACAACCTCTGCATGTATTGCGGGGAGTCCGGACACTATGTGAGGTCTTGCCCTAACAAGACACATAAGTCTCTTCCAATCTCTTCAATGTGTGCATCTGCCTTGCCTAATCCTGCTACTCACCTTGCTCTCTCCATCATCTTACAGCTACCAGGAAGGGATATCCCAGTCTCGGTCATAATTGACTCAGGAGCATGCAGCTATTTTATTGACCTGACCTTCGCTGCCAACCACCGCATTCCTCTTCAGCCTAAAACTCGGGGACTTGCTGTACATTTCGCTGATGGTTCCTCCTTTAGTTCTGGTCCTGTCACGCAGGAGACCGTCCCTTTGCTGGCCACCATGGGCTCCCCCATCAAGAACTCCTGCATCTGGATGCTATCTCTTCACCTCTTTTTCCCATCATCCTGGGGATGCCTTGGTTGCAGGCCCATAATCCTAGCATTGACTGGGCCAGTGGGGAAATCAAGTTTCTCTCCAAATATTGCCAGCAGCACTGTTTGCACAGTATTCCTGTTAAATCTACCCAGATCCTCTGCCTAGACACTGACACCGAGTTACAGCAGGTAATCCCTGCACCCTATCAGGATTTCCTTGATGTGTTTAGTAAGAAGGGAGCAGAGACCCTTCCTCCTCACAGGCCTTACGACTGCCCGATAGAGCTTCTACCAGGATCAGAAGTCCCCGTTGGGAGGATTTTTCCATTAACAGAGCAGGAGTTAGATACTCTAAAGATCTACATTGATGTGGGCATGTCCTGCATGGAGACCTAGATGGCAGCATAGTCTGTGAGCTCCTGTGTACCGGGGACCAAACTCAGCTTTTAGGGGAGCCTGCACGTCCAAACCAGCATGAGCAGATCCACCAGGAGCTCCTCAGCCTCTCATGCCACCATGGATCCAGGTACACAACTGAGTAAGAACATGCCGGAGCTTTTCCAGTCTCAACGCCAAGCTGCACATGCGGCCTCTCAGGCCGAGACCCCGCTCTCGCCTAGAGCGTCTGTCTGACGCTGCCTCGGGCAACATCTACCGAGTATTCTCAACTTGGAGAAGTTTGCTCTAGATATTAAGAGCTCGGTGACGGCAGCGATCGCAGACCTTAAAACGGACTTTCAGGCAGTAGCTCATCGCATTGAGAATGTAGCGCAGACCTCCCAAACTCATGCGGCCGCCATTCGCCAAGTGCAATTAGCATACGACACCCAGCTCTCCCAACTGTTTGACCTCCATAGGCATGTGTAGGACCTTGACAATAGGGGCTGGAGACATAACATTAGGGTGCAGGGGGTCCCTGAAAGCTTGGACCCGGGGGCACTACAACAGACCATTTGCTCAATTTTCAATGACCTAATGGACCGCCCGGCTGACTCCCCTATTGCAATGGAAAGGGCTCATCGTGCCCTACGCCCACAGCCCAGCGAGAATGAACCTCTTAGGGACATTGTTTGCTGTGTGGTTAACTTCCCACTTAAAGAAGAAATCCTGCGTAAAACAAGAGAAAGAGGCAGGATTCTACATAATGGAGCCGAAGTGAAATTATTTTAGGACTTGTCCCAAATCACAATCCAAAATAGAAGGGCTCTGCGCCCCCTACTGGCAGCCCTACGGGCCCGTAACATCCAATATCGTTGGAAGTTCCCATTTGGATTATCAGCGTCTGCTAGAGGGCGCTCTGCCTTACTACGCACTCTGGAAGACTTACAGAACTTTTGTGAGCAGCTTGATCTTCCTGACGTTGAACTTCTGGATTGGTATGTGCTGTTCATTGCTAATATCACCGCAACGCCTTCAGACTGGCTTCCAGCCCTGCGAAACCCTACCGGAACATTTAGCTTCATTGTGCCGGGACTCACTTACATCCTGGGTGCTCTGCTTAGACCTACCTCGATAGTCACCTGGGTGCTCTGCCTAGACTTATCTCGATAGTCACCAATGACCGCTGCAATGCTAAACTGTGTCTCTTCGTAAATGAGGTTTGATGCTTTTTGTTTTTTGTACTAGTTTGGATACCTGGGATTTCCCTAATTTATTCTAGCATCTCGAGTCTCCAAACTAGGATCTCAGCAGTGTAATTCACTTAATTGGATAGTGTATATATTTAGCTAATATGAAAGGGCTCACCCTCGCACTAAGTTTCCCAGGCTGAGCATGCTCAACACATACACTGAACTCCATTCCGGAAGGGGACTACCCAAGTCTTCTTAGCTACCCCCCCATTTATCTCTGTATGTCACTACCCCCTCAACCCTACCCCACCTATCCTCCCTTCCTCATTCCTTGTCTCATTCTCCTCTCCTACCCCTCTGGCTCCCCTCTCCCCCCTTTCTCCCATGTCACACCTTCAACCCCCTCTACGTCCTCTTCATATGCCATTCCCTCTCCCAATCCTTTCCCTCCTTCTTGTCCCCTCTCCCCTTCCTTCCCTTCCACCACACAGAGGTTAGGACCGAATATACATACTTTCTAGGTTACTTTGCATGATGCGTGGCGTACAATGTCCCCATCGGTTAAGGACTACACCTTCTATTCAGCCCCACATCAAAAATACTTGAGGATAGATTACTTTTTCCTCTCCCAGACAGATCTACCATACCTACAACAGTCTACCATAGAACCAATGTTCTTATCCGACCACCATCCGATAACGGTAACAGTCTCCTTTCCGGAATCTGATACTAAAATGAAAACCTGGCGTTTGAATCCCTCTCTACTCAAAGACCCTCCTTCAATTGAACACATACGCATGCGCATTCATCGATACTTTGAGGAAAGCTCAGATCCAGAAATCTCCCCAATCACCCTCTGGGAAGCGCATAAATGCATGATCCGAGGTGAATCCAAAGGATTGCACCAAGAGAACATCAATGCCCTTCTAAAATCGATTAAATCCCTCGAAACGATCCACAAACAGACCCAAGCCCAATCTACTCTTCAGGACTTAATACAATCCCTTTCCCTCCTTTTGGAAGAGCTGGATAAACGTACTAAAAGACGTTACATTCTTGGCCAGAGGATCTTTTATGAGCATGGCAACAATTTCGGATGCCTCCTGGCACGCTCAGTCCAAGCTTCTAAAATTTCATCCACGATTCACTCTATACGCAATAACAGGGGAGATCTCCTGGTCAAGAATGAAGACATCGCTAAAGAATTTGAGATCTTCTATTCCAAGCTATATAACTTACAAACTGACCATATCACCCAAACTACACCTGAAACACGCTCTAAACTTATTAAAGACTTTCTTAACAATTACAGTCCTACCCCCATAACTTCCCAACAAGCGCTTGATCTAGAGAGTAAATTATCTATCACGGAATTAGAGACAGCCGTTAAACAAATGAAGGTGGGTTAAAGCCCGGGTCCCGACGGCTTTACCCTTCAGTATTACAAATCTTTCCCTGAGACCCTATTCCCCAGACTGCTGACCACTCTTAATAGTCTTTCAGACTCCCGAGCCAGACCAGATGGGATGCTTATAGCACATATCACTGTAATCCCCAAGGAAGACAAAGACCCATCATTAGTTGCAAATTACAGGCCGGTTACCTGTCGAATGCCTTCCACATCAGCAATGGCACACGCCAAGGGTGCCCCCTCTCACCCTTAATCTATATATTGACCTTGGAACCCCTTCTTAACAAACTTAGACTAAACCCAGACATTTAAGGAGTAACTGTGAAAGAGAGAGAATTTAAAGTTGCAGCTTTTGCCGACGATATTTTACTCTCCTTAAGATCACCTAGAACTTCCCTACCGAATCTACTTAAAGACCTATCATTATTCGGCAAAATCTCGAACCTCAAAATTAATTATACAAAATCCCACACTCTTAACATCAATCTTCCAGCCCAGGAGCTTTCCCATTGCCGGGAGTTATTCCCCTTCCACTGGCAGAAGGTTGCAATCACCTACCTGGGGATAAAGATCCCCACGAATATATCAGAACTCTACTCATTGAACCATCACACGACCTTGCTAAAAGTCCAAAGACACCTCAGGGATTGGGCAGGACTGAACGTATCCTGGTTCAGTCGATCTGCACTGATCAAAATTATTATTCTACCACGACTGTTATACCTGATGCAGGCTGTCCCGATATCCTTACCACCCAGCTTTTTCTCCACTTATCGGAAAGCATGCTCCTCCTTTCTCTGGAAAGACTCTCCACCCCGAATCAAATTTTCCCGCCTCACCTTGTCTAAACAGAGAGGGGGAATCATATTGCCAGACTTGTATGAATATTATACTGCATGTCACCTCACAAGGATCGTAGACTGGAATATCCATGCCTCGTCTCGACCCTTACACCTTTTACCTTGGTTGCCTCGCTAACCATCCCCTTATTCACCCCTCTCTTCTAGCATTTAATAAGACATCTCGAGAAGAGGCTTTCACCTCTATTCCGGGCCCTCTGACCACGTTAAGGGGGAATCTGGCCTTCCCCCCAGGGGAGTGTATTAATTTTCTGAGCAACGACTGGCCCTTTGAGGATGTATTAGCCCTTCAGTTCTACTGTGATAGTAAACCCATTACCCTAGACAAACTTAGGACGATGACTAACTCTGCCTCATTCTCATTCTGGACGTATAGGCAAATCAGACACTGTTTAGAAACCCAGACCCTTCGGGCATGCTGGACGAGAAATTTGACCCCCTTTGAGGCCCTATGTCACCACAAAACTCCACAACATCACCTGATCTCTCTCCTTCACTCACTCCTCTCAGAGGACTGAGCCCAATCCCTAGCCCCGTCACAAGTCTCCTGGAACAAAGACTTACAAACGCATCTTACAAATGATGACTGGAACAAAATCCATGAATACACACACAAGGGCTCATTGAATGTAGCCATTCAAGAAAATGGCTATAAGGTAGTCACCAGGTGGTATAAGACCCCCTCCTGTCTCCATAAATTCTCTGCCGAGATTCCTGACACTTGCTGGCGTTGTGAGGGGGAGGTGGGTACTATGCTACACGTGTGGTGGACCTGTGAAAAGCTCCAACCTTTCTGGAAACAAGTCCATGCACTCATTGCTCATGTCACTACATTCTCCCTTGACTACACCCCGGCCCAATTCCTCTTACACCACACTTCTCTTCCTAGGAAAACTTATCACAAATCATTAGCCATGCACATGGTAAATGCGGCAAGGCTCTGCATCCCCAAATATTGGTGCTCCACATGCACACCGACGATTAGGGAATGGTTCGCGAGAATATCCAAAATAAGGGATATGGAGGAGCTGATCCATATTTCTCAAGTTAGAATACATACATTTCCAATTATATGGGCTTGTTGGACCCACTTCATAACCACAGATAGATATTGCCAATATATCCAATAAGGACACTCTATGTTATGTATGACAAGCTATACGCGGCCCATGGCAGGTGGGTGAGGTGTGGAGACACCCTTCTACATCTTACTCCTGTGCCTGACCTACCCCCCCTTCCCCCCCTTTTTTTTTTTTTCTCTCTCTCTAGTCTTGAACATTCCTTCCCACTTTTTCCTGCAAATTCTTCCCCCGTGTTCCACCCTCCCTCCACCCTTTGTCTTATCTCTAATTCTCTACCTCTTTGAACTCACCCTTTCTTTACTTTAAATCTACCTGGCTCCGTTGGTGAACCTTTGAGTCCCTAACGGATACAGAAACTTTGTTTGCTAGGTAACATGGTTTTGCATATCCTCCCTAGTACCCCGTATGCTTTACTACATCAACTAACAGTTTGGCCTTAGTCCAGGACCATGATCTGAATGCTCTCCCCTTCCCGGTTTCGGTCAGAGGGGGAGGAGATGGGAGGTGAAAAAATGAAAATAAGATCCTCTGCCCTCAGACGCTTAGTTTGTGAGAATATCTGGAAAGCCTGTTACTGTACCCCTGGTCAAGGCCCTCACACAAGCCTAGTTTTACTGTATCTTTCTTATGGTACTTCATTCATGTCCTTGTGTAATTCTGACGTGTAATCCTATGCGAGATTTGTATGTTTACCTTGTTATTTTGAATAAAATGTTTATGGAAAAAAAAAAAAAAGATCTACATTGATGACAACCTCTCCGGCTGGTGCTGGCATATTTTTTGTAGAGAAAAAGGACCACTCCTTACGTCCTTGATTACCGGGAATCAAACAAGATAACCATCAAGAACCGTTATCCACTACTCCTAGTGCCCGAACTCTTCCAAAGGCTGGGATCCGCAGTAATCTTCGCCAAATTAGACCTCTGTGGTGCTTACAATTTAATTCATATCCGGGAAGGTGATGAATGGAAAACGGCCTTCCGTACCCGATTCAGGCACTTTGAATACCTCGTTATGCCCTTTGGCCTGTGCAACGCACCAGCAACATTTCAACATTTTGTTAATGACATTTTCCGTGACTTTCTGGACTTGTACGTTATAGTTTATTTAGATGATATCCTGATCTTCTCCTCTTCAGTTACCGATTATCGCAGGCACGTCCGAAATGTCTTAACTCGACTCAGGCAGCATGGACTTTACGCTAAACCAGAAAAATGTCAATTCGAACTCCAATGCATCCAGTTTTTAGGCCTAATCATTACTGTCGAAGGTATTAAAATGGACCCCCAAAAGGTATCTGCCATCCTGGACTGGCCCGCTCCCTCTGATAAAAAAAGAGTTCAACGCTTCATTGGCTTCTCCAACTTTTATAGGAAGTTCATCAGGGGCTTCTCTGCAATAATTGCCCCCATCACCGAATTAACCAGGCAAGGGAACCATTTCTATTGGTCCCCTAAGGCGAAATTCACCTTCGAAAAACTGAAAGAGCTATTCACCTCTGCTTCTATATTGAAACACCCAGATCCTGCTTTACCATTCGTTCTCGAAGTAGATGCTTCAGAGATTGCAGTAGGGGCTGTGCTGTCCCAACGGCAAAGTGCCAAGGCCCTTCTCTATCCATTGGCTTTTTTTTCACGCAAGCTCTCCACAGCGGAGAGAAATTATGATGTTGGAGATCGGGAGCTTCTGGCCATCAAGGCCACTCTAGAGGAGTGGCGTTATTTACTGGAGGGTGCTGCACATCCCATCTTGGTCTACACTGATCACAAAAAATTGGAGTACCTGAGAAGGGCCAAGAGATTGAAACCACGGCAGGCGAGGTGGACTCTATTTTTCTCAAGATTTCAGTTCCATATCACATACAGACCAGGTTCCAAGAATATCAAACCGGATGCACTATCCCGTATGTTCCTTGATTCTGGGAAATCTTTGCATCCAGACACTATTCTCCCTCCTGGAAATTTTCTATTACTCCAAGGGGATCTTCTATCCCGAATAAAACAGGCCTCCTTGGATTGGACCCCACTTTCCGAAGATGATGTGAGGGCCCAAGATGGCTTATTCTGGCACAAGGGCAAAATTGTGGTTCCAGAGGATCTGAGGGTGGCAGTGTTAGAGCTCTGCCATGACCATAAGATGGCCGGACATTTTGGTGTGCTGAAAACGGCAGAACTGATACAGCGCACATTCTGGTGGCCTCAGTTGACAAGTGACTGTAAGAGCTACGTGGAATCATTACTACCTGTGCACAGAGCAAGAATAGCCGGACAAGAGCCTGGGGATTACTAAGACCTTTACCCGTCCCAGAAAGACCTTGGAAGATGATTTCGATGGATTTCATTGTGGAGCTTCCCCAGGCAGAAGGCTTTTCTACCATCTTCGTCGCCGTAGATAGATTATCCAAAATGGCCCATTTTCTGCCAATGAAGGGCACGCCCTCGGCTATGGAAACAGCAAAGGTTTTCATCAGGGAGATTGTGAGGCTGCATGGAGTCCCGTCAAGTATTGTATCTGACCGTGGTGTTCAGTTCACCTCCAGGTTTTGGAAGACTCTCTGTGGTTCTCTGGAAATCGAGTTGGCATTCTCTTCAGCTTACCATCCCCAGACTAACGGGCAGATGGAGAGAACGAATCAGACTTTGGAGCAATATCTCCGTTGCATTTCTACATTCTCACAAGATGACTGGGTCTCTCTTCTGCCTATTGCTGAGTTTTCCTACAATAACTCCTACATTCTGCCATTAAGCAAACGCCATTCTTTGCCAATTACGGCTTTCACCCCTCTTTCCTGCCCAGTTCTTTATCCGAGTGTGCTATCCCTGCGGTCTCTGAAACCATGGACTTCTTCCTTACCAACAACAAACTCTTGTAGGAAACCATGGCTAAGATCCAAGAATAGGGATGAGCCGAACACCCCCCTGTTCGGTTCGCACCAGAACATGCGAACAGGAAAAAAGTTTGCTTGAACACGCGAACACCGTTAAAGTCTATGGGACACGAACATGAATAATCAAAAGTGCTAATTTTAAAGGCTTATATGCAAGTTATTGTCATAAAAAGTGTTTGGGGACCCGGGTCCTGCCCCAGGGGACATGGATCAATGCAAAAAAAAGTTTTAAAAACGTCAGTTTTTTCAGGAGCAGTGATTTTAATAATGCTTAAAGTCAAACAATAAAAGTGTAATATCCCTTTAAATTTCGTACCTGGGGGGTGTCTATAGTATGCCTGTAAAGGGGCGCATGTTTCCCGTGTTTAGAACAGTCTGACAGCAAAATGACATTTCGAAGGAAAAATTCCATGTAAAACTACCCGCGGCTATTGCATTGCCGACAATACACATAGAAGTTCATTAATAAAAACGGCATGGGAATTCAACACAGGGAAACCCTGAACCAAAATTAAAAAAAAAAAAATGACGTGAGGTTCCCCCTAAATTCCATACCAGACCCTTCAGGTCTGGTATGGATTTTAAGGGGAACCCCGCGCCAAAAAAAAAAAAAACGGCGTGGGGTCCCCCCAAAGATCCATACCAGACCCTTATCCGAGCACGCAACCTGGCAGGCCGCAGGAAAAGAGGGGGGGACGAGAGTGCGCCCCCCCCTCCTGAACCGTACCAGGCCACATGCCCTCAACATTGGGAGGGTGCTTTGGGGTAGCCCCCCAAAACACCTTGTCCCCATGTTGATGAGGACAAGGGCCTCATCCCCACAACCCTGGCCGGTGGTTGTGGGGGTCTGCGGGCGGGGGGCTTATCGGAATCTGGAAGCCCCCTTTAACAAAGGGGACCCCCAGATCCCGGCCCCCCCCGTGTGAAATGGTAAGGGGGTACTTACCCCTACCATTTCACTAAAAAACTGTCAAAAATGTTAAAAATGACAAGAGACAGTTTTTGACAATTCCTTTATTTAAATGCTTCTTCTTTCTTCTATCTTCCTTCATCTTCTTCTGGTTCTTCTGGCTCTTCTGGTTCTTCCTCCGGCGTTCTCGTCCAGCATCTCCTCCGCGGCGTCTTCTATCTTCTTCTCCTCGGGCCGAAGAAGAGAAGATGAAAAGAAGGAAGAAGAGAAGAGGATGAAGAAGAAGATGAAGAAAAGAGCGGGAGCCTCCCCCCATGCCATGGGTGCGGAGCGGCCCGAGGAGAAGAAGATAGAAGACGCCGCGGAGGAGATGCTGGACAAGAACGCCGGAGGAAGAACCAGAAGAGCCAGAAGAACCAGAAGAAGATGAAGGAAGATAGAAGAAAGAAGAAGCATTTAAATAAAGGAATTGTCAAAAACTGTCTCTTGTCATTTTTAACATTTTTGACAGTTTTTTAGTGAAATGGTAGGGGTAAGTACCCCCTTACCATTTCACACAGGGGGGGGGCCGGGATCTGGGGGTCCCCTTTGTTAAAGGGGGCTTCCAGATTCCGATAAGCCCCCCGCCCACAGACCCCCACAACCACCGGCCAGGGTTGTGGGGATGAGGCCCTTGTCCTCATCAACATGGGGACAAGGTGTTTTGGGGGGCTACCCCAAAGCACCCTCCCAATGTTGAGGGCATGTGGCCTGGTACGGTTCAGGAGGGGGGGCTCCCTCTCGTCCCCCCCTCTTTTCCTGCGGCCTGCCAGGTTGCGTGCTCTGATAAGGTTCTGGTATGGATTTTTGGGGGGACCCCACGCCGTTTTTTTTTTTGTTTTTGGCGCAGGGTTCCCCTTAAAATCCATACCAGACCTGAAGGGTCTGGTATGGAATTTAGGGGGAACCCCACGTCATTTTTTTTTTAAATTTAATATTCATCATTTTTTTTTTTTAATTTTGGTTCGGGGTTTCCCTGTGTTGAATTCCCATGCCGTTTTTATCAATTAACTTCTATGTGTATTGTCGGCAATGCAATAGCCGCGGGTAGTTTTCAATGGAATTTTTCCTTCGAAATGTCATTTTGCTGTCAGACTGTTCTAAACACGGGAAACATGCGCCCCTTTACAGGCATACTATAGACACCCCCCAGGTACGAAATTTAAAGGGATATTACACTTTTATTGTTTGACTTTAAGCATTATTAACCACTTGACAACTGGGCACTTAAACCCCCCTCGTGACCAGACCAATTTTCAGCTTTCAGCGCTCTCACACTTTGAATGACAATTACTCAGTCATGTAATACTGTACCCAAATGAATTTTTTGTCCTTTTTTTCATACAAATAGAGCTTTCTTTTGGTGGTATTTGATCACCTCTGGGTTTTTTATTTTTTGCGCTATAAATGAAAAAAGACCGCAAATTTTTAAAAAAAACGCATTTTTCTTAGTTTCTGTGATAAAATTTTGCAAATTAGTAATTTTGCTTCATAAATTTTGGCCACAATTTATATTGCTACATATCTTTGGTAAAAATAACCCAAATTAGTGGATATTATTTGGTCTTTGTGAAAGTTAGAGAGTCTACAAGTTATGGTGCAAATCATAAAAAATTGATCACACCTGATGTACTGACGGCCTATCTCATTTCTTGCGACCCGAACAAGTCAGGAAAGTACAAATACCCCCCAAATGACCCCTTTTTTGAAAGTAGACAATCCAAGGTATTTAGTAAGATGCATGTTGAGGTTTTTGATGTTGTCATTTTTTCCCACAATTCTTTGCAAAATGAAGATTTTTTTTTTTTTTTTTTTTTACCCCCACAAAATTGTCATTGTAATGGTTATTTCTCTCACATGCCATGTATATACCACAAATGACGCCCCAAAATACATTCTGCTACTCCTCCTGAGTATTACGATACCACATGTGTGGGACTTTTTCACAGCCTGGCCACATAGAGAGGCCCAACATGCAGGGAGCACCATCAGGTGTTCTAGGAGCATAAATTACACATCTAATTTGTTGACTACCTCTTACACTTTTGAAGGCCCTGGAGAACCAGGACAATGACATGTGACACTGACGTGGCACTGATGACAAATGGCACTGATACGTGGCACTGATGACAGATGGCACTGATACCTGGCACTGACACTGATGTGGCACTGATGACAGATGGCACTAATGACAGATGGCACTAATACATGGCACTGATGACAGATGGCACTAATACGTGGCACTGACAGATGGCACTAATACGTGGCACTGACAGATGGCACTAATATGTGGCACTGATGACATGTGGCGCTGATGACAAATGGCACTGATATGTGGCACTGATGACACGTGGCACTGATGAAAGATGGCACTAATACGTGGCCCTGATGACAGATGGCACTAATACGTGGCACTGATGACACTGATGACAGATGGCACTGATACGTGGCACTGATGACACTGATGACAGGTGGCACTGATACGTGGCACTGATGACACGTGACACTGATGACAGATGGCACGTGACACTGACAGATGGCACTGATGACAGATGGCACTGATGACAGATGGCACTATGTGGCACTGATGACAGATGGCACTGATGACAGATGGCACTATGTGGCACTGATGACAGATGGCACTTATACGTGGCAGTGGGGACAGATGGCACTGGGGACAGATGGCAGGGGCAGATGGCAGGGCAGGGCAGATGGCAGGGACAGATGGCAGGGGCAGATGGCAGGGCAGATGGCAGGGCAGATGGCAGGGGCAGATGGCAGGGGCAGATGGCAGGGGCAGATAGCAGGGCAGATGGCAGGGACCGTTAACAGCGGGACACCTTTTTTTCCTTTTTTTTTTTTCTTTTACACTCACCGCCGCAGCGGTTCCGCTCTCCCTCCTCACACGCTGTCTCTGTGTGAGGAGGGAGAGCTGGCGATGAGAGATGATCTCATATGTTTACATATGAGATCCTCTCTCATTGGCACCGCCGATCGCACTGTAAACGGCCGCTGTCATTGGCCGTTTACGGTGATCTGTGACTGGCTGTGTCCGAGGGACACGGCCAGCACAAAACTTCCGCGATGCGCGCCCGCGGGAGCGCGCAATGCGGAAGTAAACAGGAGGACGTCCAGGGACGCCCTCCCGGCAATTGAAGTCCGCGCTGTAGCCGTCTTTCGGCTATAGCGCGGACGCCTAGTGGTTAAAATCACTGCTCCTGGAAAAACGTCTGTTTTTAAAACTTTTTTTTGCATTGATCCATGTTCCCTGGGGCAGGACCCGGGTCCCCAAACACTTTTTATGACAATAACTTGCATATAAGCCTTTAAAATTAGCACTTTTGATTTCTCCCATAGACTTTTAAAGGGTGTTCTGCGGCATTCGAATTTGCCGCGAACACCCCAAATTGTTCGCTGTTTGGCGAACTTGCGAACAGCCAATGTTCGAGTCGAACATGAGTTCGACTCGAACTCGAAGCTCATCCCTACCCAAGAATATAATAAGAAGATGTTTGACAAGAAGAAGCGGTGAGAGCTCATCCTGGAACCTGGCAACCAGGTTTGGTTGTCCACAACCTACCTAAGAATAGCTTGACCCTCAAGGAAGTTGGGCCCTAAGTTCATGGGCCCGTTCTTAGTTAAAAAGAAAATCAGTGACGTAACTTACGAACTCGACTTACCCGGTACTCTGAAGATCCATCCGGTGTTTCATATATCTCTGTTGAAGCCTGTTATTCCTAACACCTTTACTGGCCGAAATACTGATCCAAGAATTTGAGGTAGAGGCTATTCTGGATTTCAGGAAAAGGCACAACCAGATGCAATATCTAATCAAGTGGAGGGGCTATGGACCTGCAGATAATTCCTGGGAGCCGGAAAGCAATCTACATGCTGAAGAGCTCTTCAGGGCTTTTAGGAGTGCCCAAGACTGGCTCAGTTGGACATCCGGAGGCTGCCCTTGAGGGTGGGCACTGTCAGAGAGGTTCCCAGAGCAGACGCTGTGCTGGTGTGCGCCGGGACGCGTTGGCGCGCGCGCGTGCCCGTGCGCTCTGTTGTGGGTGCCGGTGTGCGGGCGCGTGTGCGGTCCGATCTGCAGCTCCCTGTATCCCTGCACCTGCTTACCTGTCTGAATGTCTGATCTCCTGATTACCCAGCTTGCCCTTTGGATTATCCTTTTGTCTTCTGCCTGTATCTGACCATGGCCTGTCTTGATTACGAATCTGCCTGCTCCTCTGTACCACACTGCCCGCCTGTTGCCGACCCTGCCTGTGACCCGACCTGCCTACTCCGCTCCTGCTCTGCACCTGCTGCCTGTGCTTCAGCTGTCTGGTGATCTCCAAGCCACCTTCATCGGGATCCTCCTGCTGCTGACCCGCCAGGCCCTCATACCACTCTGTGCTCCCGTGCCTCCTGTCCATACTACCAGGGGCCAGGAACCAGATACGTAAGGGAAGCCTTCACCTGCTATATCGGGCTCATCGGTCAGGTACGTGGAAGTCTGACACCCTCACAGATACTCTAGTTGGAGTGCAGGAATGAGCCCTCCTGCAAAATATTGCATCAAAAATTGTAATTACACGCCCCTGTTAAACAGGGGCTGAAAAATTGGGCCTTAGGCACTGGTGCTGGTGCCACAACACTGCAACCCCTCACAAATACTCTAGTTGAGTGCAGCAAGGAATCCTCCTTGCAAAATATTGCATCAAAAATGGAAATGGCACGCCCCTGTTAAACAGGGGCTGAAAAATTGGGCCTTAGCCACTGGTGGCGGCGCCCAGAACCAAAAATATTCTTACAAGCTATCAGCATGATCATTGAGGAGGAAGAGGATAGTCACTCAGCATAACAGCATAGTCACTCAGCATCAGCATAGGCAGTCTTGAAGGGATCTGGCATTTCAAAAAAAATTATTCGGTTACATCAGCATCAGGTGCTTGATAGCTGGTGGTGATCCAAGACTGATTCACTTTTATGAAGGTCAGTCGATCGACTGAGTTGGTGGACGGGCGCACCCTGTGATCGGTTACAGAACCTCCAGCAGCACTGAATGTGCGTTCCGAAAGAACGCTGGATGCAGGACAGGCCAGTAGCTCAATTGCATACTGTGCAAGCTCTGGCCAGTGATCCATCCTCAAGACCCAGTAACCTAGAGGATTTTCGGTGGGAAAGGTGTCCAAGTCAGATCTTGCCCCTAGGTATTCCTGCACCATGTAAAACAGACGCTGGCAATGGTTGCTGGAACCGATCATACCTTGGGGCTGCGGACTAAAAAATTGTCTGAATGCATCGGTCAGACAGCCACCTTCTCCACCGCTCCTTCTTTGACTGATCGAAGCCTCAGCAACACATTGTCCAGGAACAGGAGTTTGTAACCTCCCAGTCTCTGGGAACACGTTACACAGACCTTTCTGCAAGGCCTTCCGAAGATGTTTCATCCTCTGCTCCCTCTGCAACGGCAAGATAAGGTCCGCAACCTTACCCTTGTAATGTGGATCAAGGAGGGTTGCAAGCCAGTATTGATCCCTCGCCTTAATACCATGAATAAGAGGATCCTTCCGCAGGCTTTGCAGGATCAGGGAGGCCGTGCAGTATAGGTTTGCTGAGGAATTCGGTCTGGAGTCCTCTGTGTCACTAAGGATGACATGATCCGCAGCCACCTCCTCCTAGCCACGTACAAGACCATGGGTTTCTTGGGACTGTAAATGATCCCTTAAAGACTGCTGCTGATGCTGAGTGCCAGGCTCCATCTCCATGCTGACACAATCCTCCTCTTCCTCCTCCTCCTTCTCCTCCTCCTCGTCCTCTTCCTGTGTGATCAGCGGGCATGCAGGAACACTGTCTGGATAAAGGGGGCCTTGAGAGCTAAGGAAGTCATCCTCTTCCTGCCTCTGTTCTGCCTCAAGTGCCCTGTCCATTATTCCATGCAGCGTGTGCTCCAACAGGTGGACAAGGGGGACAGTGTCACTGATGCATGCACTGTCACTGCTCACCATCCTCGTGGCCTCCTCAAATGGTGACAGGACAGTGCATGCATCCCTGATCATGGCCCACAAGCGTGGGGAAAAAAAACAAGCTCCCCTATCCTGGTGCCATAGTCGCACAGGTACTCATTGATGGCCCTCTGCTGCGTGTGCAGCCGCTGCAGCATGGCCAACGATGAGTTCCACCTGGTGGGCACGTCACAGATTAGGCAGTTCTTGGGCATTATATGACCTGCGGAAATGCACACTGACTTTCCTGGCCTGCCTCAGGACTAGGGATGAGCTTCGAGTTCAAGTCAAACTCATGTTCACAGCAAATTCGAAAGCAGCGGAACACGCTTTAAAAGTCTATGGGAGAAATCAAAAGTGCTAATTTTAAAGGCTTATATGCATGGTATTGACATAAAAAGTGTTTGGGGACCAGGGTCCTGCCACAGGGGAACACCGAACCAAAATTTAAAAAAAAATTACGTGGGGGGTCCCCCTAAATTCCATACCAGGCCCTTCAGGTCTGGTATGGATATTAAGGGGAACCCCAGCCAAAATTTTTAAAAAAATGGTGTGGGGTCCCCCTCAAAATCTATACCAGACCCTTCAGGTCTGGTATAGATTTTAAGGGGAACCCCGCGCCAAAATTAAAAAAAAAAAGGCGTGGGGTCCGCCCAAAAATCCATACCAGACCCTTATCCGAGCACTCAACCTGGCAGGCAGCAGGAAAAGAGGGGGGGACGAGAGAGCACCCCCCCTCCTGAACCGTACCAGGCCACATGCCCTCAACATTGGGAGGGTGCTTTGGGGTAGCCCCCCAAAACACCTTGTCCCCATGTTGATAGGGACAAGGGCCTCATCCCCACAACCCTTGCCCGATGGTTGTGGGGGTCTGCGGGCAGGGGGCTTATCGGAATCTGGAAGACCCCTTTAACAAAAGTACCCCTACCATTTCACTAAAAAACTGTCAAAAATGTTAAAAATGACAAGAGACAGTTTTTGACAATTCCTTTGTTTAAATGCTTCTTCTTTCTTCTGTCTTCTATCCTCTTTCTTCTATCTTCCTTCGGTTTCTTCCTCCATCTTCTTCTTCTGATGGAAATCGAATATTCCGCACTTAGAATCAAAATCAACAAGGAACTGCAGCCCCCCAGGCAAACTGGAAACACCGAAGTGAAATCAATGTACTACAATGTATTCTAATAGGGGAATGGCGCTGTTCACAGACAGTAGAAAAATCAAAAGACCAAAAAAACAAAAAACACCAAAAAAAATGTGAATGAAAAAATATTAAAAAATGTGAATAAAAAAATATGTAAAAAATATTAAAAAATTTTTTTTGGAAAAGAAAATGGACAATAAATGTGAGGTGTGCACCAAAGTCCACAACAGACTAAGTGAGAGATTCTTGCTAAAATCCTGCAAGCTATTCCATTGCGTGTTTTACATAAGATGTGAGTCTGCAATTCACTACCATTGGTGAAAGAATTACAAAATCATACAGAATAAAAAATAGATAAAAGTGACATTGAAAATTATATCAACATTTGAAGATCCCACTCACGTGCCCAGTGACATAAAAAATACATGTAAATAGGCCAAATAATAATAAACATCTGTAATCCCTCTTAACATAAACCGTGAGAAAAAATGTATATAGGTGCAAACAGAATATGTGTATGTATGAGATGGATTAATCAAAAAATTGTAATGGTGAATAGGTGCGATCAAAAAGATATATAAAATAATGTATGTGCTACAATCAAAATCGTCCAATGTAAAAGTCCAATAAATGTGAAGGATATCCCTCTACACAGATGGTAGGTATATCCAACAGACGTGTAATCCCCAGCAAATTTTCAATAATGATGTGTCCGTGTTTGGCAGGCCCCCACTTGTGCCCTCATTCACGAGTAAGCCCAACCCCTGCAGGGGTGAAGGGCATGAATGGATCCTGTGGCCGGAATCCTGGACGCCCGGAATCCCCCTCTCAGGTTCAGCGAGCTCCTTCCCTCTAGATCCACAGTATTCTTTATATAAGTATCCACCGGAAAGAATCCATATGTATGGAGAAACAAGGAATCCTCATAGTGTAAGTCCGTAAAAACTCAAAGTTTATTTGCCAAAAAGTTAGTGTTAAGTTAAAAACGGGAGCTGACAATGCTCCCCTGACAAACAGAAGCGGATGGTATCTGGGGTAGCGAGGTGGTAGCGTGCGTTCCACCCCTAGCTACCGAAACCGGAAGTGCAGAGTCAGAACGTAGGAGCGACGTGTGCGTACCGTATGACCACGCCTTACACGTTTCGTCATCAAGACGTCATCTGAGGCATGGCCATCTTGGTACACCACACGTCTTAAATAGTACAAGGAGGCGCCGCAGTATCCAATCAAAGGAGGCTGACGGTGACGTCCCATCCACCCAGCGGGAATTGATGTGTAATTGCTAAGGGAAGGGGGGACGAAGATCTATGTAAATGGATCAAAGCGTCCCCTGGTGGAAAACAATAAAGTGGCAAGGTCGGGCGCCTCCGTATAGTATTATGCCCCGTACACACGGTCAGATTTTCCGATGGACATTGTCCGATCGGAGCGTGTTGTCGGAAATTCCGACCGTGTGTGGGCTCCATCGGACATTTTCCATCGGATTTTCCGACATACAAAGTTGGACAGCAGGAGATAAAATTTTCCGACAACAAAATCCGATCGCGTCAATTCCGACCGTGTGTGGCCTGTTCCGATGCACAAAGTGCCACGTATGCTCAGAAGAAATTCCGAGACGGGACAGCTCGTTCTGGTAAACTTAGCGTTCGCAATGGATACAGCACTTTCGTCACGCTGCAATGTTCAAAATGGTTTAATACAGCGCACTCTCTTCTTCTTTATAATGTGACAAGAATTAAGTAGTTTTGCTGCTCATATTCACACACACTTCTCACAAACTTCTTTCGTTACTATTTATCGGGATTCCCTCAATATATTTTGATTTCTCACATCTGACAACATAATTTTTTTTTTTTTTTTTTACTTTAATGTAGAATCTTTTTTTGTGTTTCTCTTTTTTAATTTTTTTTTTGGTGATTTTGATTTGTACTCCCGAAAATGTTTGTGTGTTTTTTGTGACAAGTTCCCACAACACCATTGATATGTTGTTCTATTTAATCTGTAGGAGATTGTTTGGTGTTGTTGTCCCTTGTTAATTTAACATTGTACTTTAGAAATGTACCTGAATCGTCACCAACAAACTGTCCTTTTTGGATGAAAATACACACAGGAGAGTAGAATTTACCTAAAAAATTTTATTAAGGGGTCACAACTAAACAAAGAGGGAGGCAACGCTGGAGAAACTGCAGAAGTGGGTGAAGCCTTGGACCCCCAGGGCAGACATCAATTATTTAAAAGCAAAATTGGTGGCCTGAGGAGTCCTTATCTAAGGGAGGGCAGTGTGGTCCAGAAGTCCCAGAGATCCGGAAAGCAGCAGATGACATCTATGTCCCCAGGCTGTGGTCATACGAGAGACTGCATCTTCTGTCAGACCAGACTGAACCCAGGGTCATCACTCTTTGGTCTTCCTTCCACGCTTCCTTCCAGCCTTTGGCTGTGGTGGTGGAGTTGTGGCAGCAGGAGGAGGAGATTGTCGATCTCAATGACATCCGTCTTGTGTGTCAGTTCCCCACTCTCCCCCTTACGTAGGACTTTATAAATCAGGTCCTCAGAGATCTTGCGTTAGCCCTCCTGCATGCCAAGCAATTTGGTGGCAGCCATGCAGGCAAAGGCCTCTTTAGGACTGAGGAAGGCTCTGAGGGACGCCGAAGCCTCCTGGATCAGCCTGTATGCTGAATCCTGCACAGGACTGGGAGTGGCCTTCCTGGCCCTTTTGTATGGAAGGCGGAGGGGAGGAACCTGAGACTCAGTCAGGCTGCGACTTGTCCCAGGCTTCTCTTGGCTGACACTTAGCCCCGCCTCCTCCTGGCTGCCACTAATCCCCGCCTCCTCCTGGCTGACACTAATAATCCCCGCCTCCTCCTGACTGCCACATTCCACAACCTCCTCCTGGCTGAGGTCTTCCTGTGTATGAAAAAGGGACATAGTTTTAGTTTTTTTTACATCAATCACACACAATTTTCAACTCCTGACTGCTGCAAATTCAATGTTAACAAATATAACAGACTATCCTTCTGAGCCCAGCATTTTGCATTCTTGTCCCAATTTTGGGTGCCCACTACTGTCTATTGATATGTAAAACACTTTTTTTAATCAGCAATTAATGATCAATAATAACATCTAGTAAACATCATTTATTTATTGACCAGCAATCTGTAGAAGAATGCTATACCTGACTCCAGCTGGGCTCCTCCACTTCTTCCTGGCTGGAAGGCCCAGGTTGGATATCAGAAGCCTCAGCTGGTATGGAAGGAAGCGTGGAAGGAAGAGTAGAGAGGGATTCCCTGACTTCAGTGTGGTCTGACAGAAATCGCAGTCTCTCATAGTACCACAGCCTGGGGACATAAACATCATCTGCTGCAGCTCCGGATCTCTGGGAATCTGTGACCTTCTTGCGCTCCCTAAGATAAGTGCTCCTCAGGCCACCAATTTTAGCTTTTAATTAAGGGATGGTTGCTGTGGGGACCACCGGCTTCACCAACTCCAGCAGTTTCTCCAGCGCTGCCTGCCTCTTCTGTTTGTGATTATAGTGGGGGTGTCTCACTTGCCACAGACAGGGCAGCTCCCTGTACTTGTCAATAAACAGGGGCAGGAAATTGTGGTCGTTGAACCCATCCATTTTCTCTGCAAGACACAACACAAGAGAAACCCTAATGTCAGGCCAAACTCCCCTAATCTTGTTACAATATAGGCTTCCATTTCGAAGCAGTATAGGCCCAAGTTTAGATCCTACCTTCGTTACCACGATCAGCGTCTCCGATGCTCCTTCCTCCGCTCACAGATCGTACGTAAGACGCGCGCGTTACGATTTATACACACTGCGCATGCGTATAACTCCGCCCGCCTCTGACGTTCTTTCTATTCTATTCCCTGCCCCTTTTTGTTTGGCGCAGTGGAGGAAGAGCACATGGCGTATAGACAGCAGGATCGTGCTAAGTACAGCAACGAGGAGGAGGGGGAGGAAAGGCCGGAGCCTGAAACGTCCCAATCCAGAAGGAGATTAAAGGACTCAAATATGTCCTTTGGGGAGATGTTGGAGATGGTGGACATCCTGAAGAAGGCTGACTATGATGGAAAGTATGGGCCTTACCCCAACCCCAATGTCCGAAAGGCCAAGATCATGGCGAAAGTGGTCAGGGTCTGCACCGGAAATTCAGGGTACGACAATTGAAAGATCAGCTCAGGAAGCGGTGGTCGGACCTGAAATTACGAGAACATGAGCAGTACAGAAAGATCCAGAGAGTGCTGCAAAAAAGTAAGTAGTTGTGCTGTGTTCCTATTCTTTTTGTGTTTATTACGTTCGTGCTGCTCCATGTGCTTTTAGGAACTGTTGTACAGTTTAAAATGGCAACTTTCATGTTCATGGGCACATTATTCGTTCGGATCACACATTTTTATTTCGGACTATAAAATACCATTGTTTAGGCCATATGCATTTGGCCACCATTTTGAGGCCCTATACTTGTCTTCAAAGAATTTGGTTGTGTAGATGGCTTTGTTACTAGAATGAAATGCAAACTAGATTCTGTGTAAGGAGAGGTCACTGAGCAGCTGTTTTCACATCTGGACACTGGAGCACTAGTGTGGGACACAAGAACACCATTTTTATTAGGGGGGCCACACAGGTGCTCCAGTGTATACTATAGGGGGGGGCTACATCTGTGAAGCTTGTACCAAACAGGTAAAGTATTGCAGGTTGACAAAGGACACTAAAAAAGCTACATCTTGGAACTCAGCTAAAATAGATAATTGTACCCCACTTCCAAGCAATGTTTCCTATTTCTAGTTCTGCCATCAAATATCTGTGTGCTAATTATACCATTTTTGTTTTACATAGGGGAGAAAAGACTCGTAGGACACCCCTCATCCGAGGAGATCAGAGCCCCCCCCCCCTCTGGAAGAAGGGGAAATCCACCCAACACAAGAAGAGCAGGAGGAAGAAGACGTGGTGGAACTAGTCACCACAACAGGTGAGTGTCTGCGACCACAGGCTCAGATAAGAGATGGATGGCGGCATTTTTTTTAGACCTAATTTATTTTGGGTTTCCTCTCTTTTTAGGTGATCGTGAGGTTGTGGATGAAGATCCTTTCACATCAGAAAGTGCCCAGATCGTGATTGGGGAGATCATGGGGTGTAATTTACAATTGGAAAACATCAAGCAAAACATCAATGATGTTATTCCAAAATATAAAAACATCATTGATGTTTTGGGGCGAGTTTAAAACCCCTCCAAATCACTTTCTTCTTTTGTCTGCTACAATGTGCGAAATGTTTTTGTGATTTTTCCCAAAGCCAAATTTGGAGGATGCACACAATGTGTCAACATGTGCTATCTGCCATCACGGGAGATCAATGGACGCGTTTTGGGGGTGCAACCCCTTCCTCAATTATAAAGTAGCGGTGAGGAAGGGCTTTCTCCCCCAAAACACGTCCCTTGATCCCCCAGATAGCACATGTTGACATTGTGAAATTTGTGTGCATCTTCCAAATTTGGCTTTTCCAGGGGTGATTTCCCCCCATCTGAACGCAATATCAAACACAGTTCCTAAATACTCATGTCTGATATTGCCTTCAAGTTCTACCAAATGTGAACTTTGTAAGATCAAGATTTGTGTCTTTCTTGTGGGTTTTACACAGGCCTGTTTTCTATAAAATGCACATTTTGATTTTGGATAATGACACCACAAAAATTGGTATACAACAAACATGTTGGTTTGTCAGAAAAACCTTTGGTAAATGCACATGTGATTGTGCAGGTATTAAAAAGATTGTTCATCAAGAATGTGTGGATTATTGTCTCAACACTACAACACTTTTGGGGTGATGTAATTGTTGTTTTATGAGAAAATGGGGGTAATTTCCTAAGGGCAAATCCTCTTTGCACTACAAGTGCAGTTTCAGTGCAGTTGCAAGTGCACTTGTAGTGAAAAGTGTCTTTGCATTTAGTAAATAACAGTCAACAGTGCTTTGTATAAGGTTACACAATCACAATATTTTCTGCACTCCACACATTTCTGTCAGGGTCAGCTAAAACAAACACAAGTAGTAAATGTCCACAAAGAAGAGCCTGGGGGGAGATGCCTGTCGAGAACTTGAGGTCCTGCAGGCTTCTCCCTGTGGCCAAATACCGCAGGGTAGCGACCAACCTCTGCTCCGGAGTGATGTCTTTCCTCATGCAGGTATCCTGCCTGCTGATAAAGTTCCTGAAATCATCAGGATTATTCTCACGGATCTCACGGAGCAAAGACATATGAGAGAACTGGTCACGCTGAAGCAACCAATTCTTGGTCCATGAACTCCTCCTCACCCTGTTCATGGACTGGACTTGTGTCAAGGTCAGGACCCCAACACCAAGCCCCCGCACAGCACGAACTCTACGAGGAGTACGCATACGAAACATGGCTAGAAAACGGTCGGCTGCTCAGAACGAAGTAACAGAACGCACTGAAGAACAGCAAGGCCTGTGAAGAGCGACCTGAAAACCAGTAACGAACGAACAAGAATACAATGACTACCTAAAGTCACGCGGAACTGACTGCACGCACTGAAGAGCAGATACAAACCCACAAGCACAAACTGAACGGCAGAAAACGATCTGAAAGCCACGAGTCTGAAAAAGCGCGAATCTTCTCTCACCAAACTTTTACTAACACGAGATTAGCAAAAGGAGCCCAAAGGGTGCCGCGCTTGGTTCTGAACCGGCCCTATCTAGTCTCGTCGTACGTGGTGTACGTCACCGCGTTCTTGGCGATCGGAAATTCCGACAACTTTATGCGACCGTGTGTAGGCAAAACAAGTTTGAGTCAACACCCGTCGGAAAAAATCCTAGGATTTTGTTGTCGGAATGTCCGAACAAAGTCCGACCGTGTGTACGGGGCATTAGAGTGTCAAAGAAATAATAATAATAAGCCACAATACAACAGGGACATGCGGGCGAACCTTGACCCGGTACATAGTGCCCAGAGGAGGGAAGATTTAAAAGTAGAAATACTATATAGCTGGTGACAATAAAACATTTTTAAAACATTATAAACCTGGTAAATGTAAGAAAGTAGGAAGTAAAAATACAAATATAAAAAAATAAAAAAAAAATAAAAAATAAAAAAAAAATTTAATAATAGAATAATAAATAAATGATAAATAAATGATATCCCTTGGTAATAGGGATATGATATGTTTATAGGTACTAGCATAGCACTTCACTTTGCATTGATGCCGGTGGGTGCAATAATGAGGGTACATATGTACATACACCACGGTCCGGTAGCTCCAGTCGCTACATCATTTATTTATTACTCTATTATTAAAAAAAAAAATTATTTTTTATTCATTTTTTATTTTTTATTTTTTTATATTTGTATTTTTACTTCCTACTTTCTTACATTTACCAGGTTTATAATGTTTTAAATTTTTTTTATTGTCACCAGCGATATAGTATTTCTACTTTTAAATCTTCCCTCCTCTGGGCACTATGTACCGGGTCAAGGTTCGCCCGCATGTCCCTGTTGTATTGTGGCTTATTATTATTATTTCTTTGACACTCTAATACTATATGGAGGCGCCCGACCTTGCCACTTTATTGTTTTCCACCAGGGGACGCTTTGATCCACTTACATTGATCTTCTTCCCCCCTTCCCTTAGCAATTACACATCAATTCCCGCTGGGTGGATGGGACGTCACCGTCAGCCTCCTTCGATTGGATACTGGGGCGCCTCCTTGTACTATTTAAGACGTGTGGTGTACCAAGATGACTGTGCCTCAGATGACATCTTGATGACGAAACGCGTAAGGCGTGGTCATACGGTACGCACACGTCGCTCCTACGTTCTGACTCTACACTTCCGGTTTCGGTAGCTAGGTTGGTGGAACGCACGCTACCACCTCGCTACCCCAGATATCATCCGCTTCTGTTTGTCAAGGGAGCATTGTCAGCTCCCGTTTTTAACTGAACACTAACTTTTTGGCAAATAAACTTTAAGTTTTTATGGACTTACACTATGAGGATTCCTTGTTTCTCCATACATATGGATTCTTTCCGGTGGATACTTATATAAAGAACACTGTGGATCTAGAGGGAAGCAGCTCGCTGAACCTGAGAGGGGGATTCCGGGCGTCCAGGATTCCGGCCACAGGATCCATTCATGCCTTCACCCCTGCAGGGGTTGGGCTTTCTGGTGATTGAGGGCATAAGTGGGGGCCTGCCAAACACGGACACATCATTATTGAAAATTTGCTGGGGATTACACGTCTGTTGGATATACCTACCATCTGTGTAGAGGGATCTCCTTCACATTTATTGGACTTTTACATTGGACGATTTTGATTGTAGCACATACATTATTTTATATATCTTTTTGATCGCACCTATTCACCATTACAATTTTTTGATTAATCCATCTCATACATACACATATTCTGTTTGCACCTATATACATTTTTTCTCACGGTTTATGTCAAGAGGGATTACAGATGTTTATTATTATTTGGCCTATTTACATGTATTTTTTATGTCACTGGGCACGTGAGTGGGATCTTTAAATGTTGATATAATTTTCAATGTCACTTTTATCTATTTTTTATTTTGTATGATTTTGTAATTCTTTCACCAATGGTAGTGAATTGCAGACTCACATCTTATGTAAAACACGCAATGGAATAGCTTGCAGGATTTTAGCAAGAATCTCTCACTTAGTCTGTTGTGGACTTTGGTGCACACCTCACACTCATTGTCCATTTTCTTTTCCAAAAAAAATTTTTTAATATTTTTTACATATTTTTTTATTCACATTTTTTTATATTTTTTCATTCACATTTTTTTTTGGTGTTTTTTGTTTTTCTGGTCTTTTGATTTTTCTACTGTCTGTGAATAGCGCCATTCCCCTATTAGAATACATCTTCTTCTTCTGGTTCTTCCTCCGGTGTTCTCGTCCAGCATCTTCCTCCACGACATCCCAATGTTGAGGGCATGTGGCCTGGTACGGTTCAGGAGGGGGGCTCTCTCATCCCCCCGTCTTTTCCTGTGGCCTGACAGGTTGCATGCTCAGATAAGGGTCTGGTATGGATTTTTGGGGGGACCCCACGCCATTAAAAAAATAAAAATCTGCGCGGGGTTCCCCTTAAAATCCATACCAGACCTGAAGGGTCTGGTATAGATTTTGAGGGGGACCCCACGCCATTTTTTTAAAAAATTTTGGCAGGGGTTCCCCTTAATATCCATACCAGACCTGAAGGACCTGGTATGGAATTTAGGGGGACCTCCCACGTCATTTTTTTTTTTTAATTTTGGTTCATGGTTCCCCTGTGGGGAATTCCCATGCCGTTTTTATCAATTAACGTTTATGTGTATTGTCGGACCGGTAATTAATTAATAGCCGCGAGTAGTTTTAAATGACTTTTTTTTCCTTTGAAATGTCATTTTGCTGTCAGACTGTTCTAAACACGGGAAACATGCGCCCCTTTACAGGCATACTATAGATACCCCCCAGGTACGAAATTTAAAGGGATATTACACTTTTATTGTTTCACTTTAAGCATTATTTAAATCACTGCTCCCTAAAAAACGTCCATTTTTAAAACTTTTTTTTGCATTGATCCATGTCCCCTGGGGCAGGACCCAGGTCCCCAAACACTTTTTATGACAATAACTTGCATATAAGCCTTTAAAATTAGCACTTTTGATTATTTATGTTCGTGTCCCATAGACTTTAACGATGTTCGCGTGTTTGAACAAATTTTTTGCCTGTTCGCAAGTTCTGGTGCGAACCGAACAGGGGGTGTTCAGCTCATCCCTACTCAGGACATCCTGTAAGCCCGGTTACCTGCTCAAGAACCACTGCATCACCAAGTTAAGGACGTGAGCCAAACAGGGCAAATGGGTCAGTTGTCCCTGCCGGAGGGGGGATAGGAGGTTGGTGCCATTGTCACAAACCACCATACCTACCTTAAACTGGCGTGTCGTCAACCACCTCTGAACCTGCACCTGCAGAGCTGACAGAATCTCTGCCCAGTGTGTCTGTTCCCCAAGCACACCAGCTCAAGCACCGCATGGCATCTTTTGGCCTGCATGCTTGAGTAGCCCCTTGAATTCCTACGGAGCACCGCTGGTTCCAAAGTCAAATCAGCACAGGAAGAGGCTATGGAGGAAGAAGAAGAGTAAGGGGTGGAGGAGAGAGGTGTGGCAGAATCCCCACTAGTAGTATTTTGGAGGCGTGGTGGCAGAACAACCTCCAACACTACTGCACCCTGTCCTGCATCCTTCCCAGCTGCCAGAAGAGTCACCCAGTGTGCGGTGAAAGATAGGTAATGTCCCTGTCCATGCCTGCTGGACCATGAGTCAGTGGTAATATGCACCTTACCGCTGACCACTCTGTCCAGCGAGGCCGAGACATTGCCTTCCAGATGCCAGTAGAGAGCTGGAATTGCCTTCCGTGAGAAAAAGTGGCATTTGGGAACCTGCCACTGAGGAACCGCACATTCCACAAACTCACGGAAGGGGGCAGAGTCTACCAACTGAAAAGGAAGCAGTTGAAGTGCTAGCAATTTAGCCAAGCTAGCATTTAACTGCTGGGCATGTGGATGGCTGGGAGCGAACTCCTTTTGGCGGTGCAGCAGCTGGGGCAGGGAAATTTGACGTCGGTGTACCGATAGCAGATTGCCCCCAAGTACTTGGCTCTGACACACCTAATTCTACACCTTAGTTCCTCTCAGTGCAGGTCTCAGAGAGGACTGAAAGTATAGTGGGGTTGCAGATCCCAGCTGATGAGGAGCAAGGAGAGGTCCTCTTTGTTCTTTGGTGTGGGTCAGGAGATGTTTTGGCCATGAGAGATACGCTTGAGACATATGTTGCAAATAGCAGCGGTGGGATCTGATGCACTCGTCTCAAAAAAGGCCCACACCAAAGAACTTTTGGAATAACGCACAGAGAAAGCAGCGCCCTGCACATGTGGAGCTCTGCGGTGTGATGCAGTAGGTGTGCTGCCCTTAAGCTGGCCCCTGGAGAGCATCCTGCCTCGTTGGTGATGTGCCTTCTCCTCCTCCTCTCTCCTATTAGGCACCCACGTGGGTCAGTGACCTCATCATCCCCTCCCTCCTCATCACTGGAGCAAAGCTGGCAGTATGCTGCAGCTGGGGGAACATGACTGCCAGATTGCTGTCCTTCTTGGGCACCCCCTCTTTCTGGGCTCACATTACTGCCTTCCTCTAGCTGGGTAACATCATCGGAGCCTTCAAAACATTGGGCATCCTCCTGGAGCATGTACCCAACACTGTGGTCAAACAGTTCGGGGGACTCCTCAGGAGGACATGGTGGGGCTAGGGAAGGAGTGACTGATGCCATTGAGCCGAGGGAAGAGGCTGTGTTGGCAGCTGCTTCGCCAGACAAAGTACCCTATGCCTGGGTGAGAGAGGATGAGGAGGATGAAGATGGCTTGGTCATCCACTCTACCAAGTCTTCGACGTGTTGCTGCTCAACACGGCCAGCTGCTGAAAAAAAGGACAAGCGTGTCCCACGGCCACGTGCTGATGAGGATGCACTGTCTCCACGACCAGCACTTTTGCCTCTAGACAAAGAGCCTGCTTGCCCTCTTTTATTGGCTTGTTACTGTCTGCCTCTCCTTGTTGTCCTTGCAGATATACTAATGGCCTGCAGTGAAGATGTAGCTGTACAAAGCTGGGTTGTATATATATACTGATACTGCAGCTAGCAGAATCAACTGCCTGCCTGTAGTATTTCCTAGTATGAGAACACCAGCAATTGCCTTCAGGTAGCTTTAGGTGCACACTGTGAAGAGGATGCAGTACACTAACTGTAAATACTGTAACAGCCTGCCTGTGGTATTAATAGGAGCAGAAAAACAGCAATTGTCTCCAGGTAGCTTTAGGTGCTCACTGTGCAGAGGATGCAGTACACTAACTGTAAATACTGTAGCTGCCTGCCTGTGGTATTAATAGGATCAGAAGAACACCACCAATTTTCTTCAGGTAGCTTTAGGTGCACACTGTGCAGAGGACACATTACACTTATGCCCCGTACACACGGTCGGACTTTGTTTGGACATTCCGACAACAAAATCCATGGATTTTTTTCTACGGATGTTGGCTCAAACTTGTCCTGCATACACACGGTCACACAAAGTTGTCGGAAAATCCGATCGTTCTAAACGCAGTGACGTAAAACACGTACGTCGGGACTATAAAAGGGGCTGTGGCCAATAGCTTTCATCTCTTCATTTATTCTGAGCATGCGTGGCACTTTGTGCGTCGGATTTGTGTACACACGATCGGAATTTCCGACAACGGATTTTGTTGTCGGAAAATTTTATATCCTGCTCTCAAACTTTGTGTGTCGGAAATTCCGATGGAAAATGTGTGATGGAGCCTACACATGGTCGGAATTTCCGACAACAAGGTCCTATCACACATTTTCCGTCGGAAAATCAGACCGTGTGTACGGGGCATTACTGTAAGTACTGTAGCTGCCTGCCTGTGGTATTAATAGGAGTAGAACAACATCAATTTTATTCAGGTAGCTTTAGGTGCACACTGTGCAGAGGACGCAGTACACTAACTGTAAATACTGTAGCTGCCTGTCTGTGGTATTAATAGGATCAGAAGAACACCACCAATTTTATTCAGGTAGCTTTAGGTGCACACTCTGCAGAGGACACAGTACACTAACTGTAAATACTGTAGCTGCCTGCCTGTGGTATTAATATAGGATCAGAAGAACACCACCAATTTTTTTCAGGTAGCTTTAGGTGTACACTGTGCAGAGGACATAGTACACTAACTGTAAATGCTGTAGCTGCCTGCCTGTAGTATTAATATAGGATCAGAAGAACACCACCAATTTCATTCAGGTAGCTTTGGGTGCACACTGTGCAGAGGATGCAGTACACTACCTGTAAATACTGTAGCTGCCTGCCTGTGGTATTAATATAGGAATAGAAGAACACCACCAATTTTCTTCCGGTAGCTTTAGGTGCAGACTTTGCAGAGGACACAGTACACTAGCTGAAAATGCTGTAGCTGCCTGCCTGTGGTATTAATATAGGATCAGAAGAACACTACCAATTTCCTTCAGGTAGCTTTAGGTGCACACTGGGCAGAGGACACAGTACACTAACTGTAAATACTGTAGCTGCTTGCCCATGGTATTAATAGGAGCAGAACAACAGCAATTGTCTCCAGGTAGCTTTAGGTGCACACTGTGCAGAGGACGCACTACACTAACTGCAAATACTGTAGTTGCCTGCCTGAAGTATTATTAGGATCAGAAGAACACCACTAATTTTCTTCAGGTAGCTTTAGGTGCACACTGTGCAGAGAACACATTACACTAACTGTAAATACTGTAGCTGCCTGTCTGTGGTATTAATAGGATCAGAAGAACACCACCAATTTTATTCAGGTAGATTTAGGTGCACACTCTGCAGAGGACACAGTACACTAACTGTAAATACTGTAGCTGCCTGCCTGTGGTATTAATATAGGATCAGAAGAACACCACCAATTTTTTTCAGGTAGCTTTAGGTGCACACTGTGCAGAGGACGCACTACACTAACTTGTAAATACTGCAGCTGCCTGTGGTATTGTACTAATAGGATCAGAAGAACACCACTAATTTTCTTCAGGTAACTTTAGGTGCACACTGTGCTGAGGACAAAGTGCACTAACTGTAAATACTGTAGCTGCCTTCCTGTGGTATTAATAGGAGCAAAACAACAGCAATTGTCTCCAGGTAGCTTTAGGTGCACACTGTGCAGAGGATGCACTACACTAACTGTAAATGCTGTAGCTGCCTGTCTGTGGTATTAATAGGATCAGAAGAACACCACCAATTTTATTCAGGTAGCTTTAGGTGCACACTGTGCAGAGAACACATTACACTAACTGTAAATACTGTAGCTACCTGTCTGTGGTATTAATAGGATCAGAAGAACACCACCAATTTTATTCAGGTAGGTTTAGGTGCACACGCTGCAGAGGACACAGTACACTAACTGTAAATACTGTAGCTGCCTGCCTGTGGTATTAATATAGGATCAGAAGAACACCACCAATTTTTTTCAGGTAGCTTTAGGTGCACACTGTACAGGGGACGCACTACACTAAATTGTAAATACTGCAGCTGCCTGCGGTACTGTACTAATAGGATCAGAAGAACACCACTAATTTTCTTCAGGTAGTTTTAGGTGCACACTGTGCACAGGACGCACTACACGAACTTTTAAATACTGCAGCTGTCTGCGGTACTGTACTAATAGGATCAAAAGAACACCACTAATTTTCTTTAGGTAGCTTTAGGTGCACACTGTGCAGAGGACGCACTACACTAACTTGTAAATACTACAGCTGCCTGTGGTATTGTACTAACATGATCAGAAGAACACCACTAATTTTGTTTAGGTAGCTTTAGGTGCACACTGTGCAAAGGACGCACTACACTAACTTGTAAATACTACAGCTGCCTGTGGTACTGTACTAATAGGATCAAAAGAACACCACTAATTTTCTTCAGGTAGCTTTAGGTGCACACTGTGCAAAGGACACAGTACACAAACTGTAAATACTGTAGCATCCTGCCTGTGGTATTAATAGGATCAAAAGAACACCACTAATTTTCTTCAGGTAGCTTTAGGTGCACACTGTGCAGGGGACGCACTACAATAAATTGTAAATACTGCAGCTGCCTTCAGTACTGTACTAATAGGATCAGAAGAACACCACTAATTTTCTTCAGGTAGCTTTAGGTGCACACTATGCAGAGGATGCACTACACTAACTTGTAAATACTGCAGCTGCCTGTGGTACTGTACTAATAGGATCAGAAGAACACCACTAATTTTGTTTAGGTAGCTTTAGGTGCACACTGTGCAGAGGACACTAACTGTAAATACTATAATTGCCTGCCTGTGGTATTAATAGGAGCAGAACAACAGCAATTGTCTCCAAGTAGCTTTAGGTGCACACTATGCAGAGGACGCACTACACTAACTGTAAATGCTGTAGCTGCCTGCCTGTGGTATTAATAGGATCAGAAGAACACCACTAATTTTCTTCAGGTAGCTTTAGGTGCACACTTTGCAGGGGACGCACTACACTAAATTGTAAATACTGCAGCTGCCTGCCTGTAGTATTAATAGGAGCAGAGCAACATCTTGGTCATCCACTCTACCAAGTCTTCGGCGTGTTGTGGCTCAACACGGCCAGCTGCCGAAAAAAAGGACAAGCGTTTCCCACGGCCACGTGCTGATGAGGATGCACTGTCTCCACGACCAGCACTTTTGCCTCTAGACACAGAGCCTGCTTGCCCTCTTTTATTGGCTTGTTACTGTCTGCCTCTCCTTGTTGTCCTTACAGATATACTAATGGCCTGCTTTGAGATGTAGCTGCACAAAGCTGGGATGTATATATATACTGATACTGCAGCTAGCAGAATCAACTGCCTGCCTGTAGTATTATTAGTATGAGAACAACAGCAATTGCCTTCAGGTAGTTTTAGGTGCACACTGTGCAGAGGATGCAGTACACTAACTGTAAATACTGTAACTGCCTGCCTGTGGTATTAATAGGAGCAGAACAAGAGCAATTGTCTTCAGGTAGCTTTAGGTGCACACTGTGCAGAGGACGCAGTACACTAACTGTAAATACTGTAGCTGCCTGCCTGTGGTATTAATAGGATCAGAAGAACACCACCAATTTTCTTCAGGTTGCTTTAGGTGCGCACTGTGCAGAGGACACATTACACTAACTGTAAATACTGTAGCTGCCTGCCTGTGGTATTAATAGGAGCAGAACAACATCAATTTTCTTCAGGTAGCTTTAGGTGCACACTGTGCAGAGGACGCAGTACACTAACTGTAAATACTGCAGCTGCCTGTCTGTGGTATTAATAGGATCAGAAGAACACCACAAATTTTATTCCGGTAGCTTTAGGTGCACACTCTGCAGAGGACATAGTACACTAACTGTAAATACTGTAGCTGCCTGCCTGTGGTATTAATATAGGATCAGAAGAACACCACCAATTTTTTTCAGGTAGCTTTAGGTGCACACTGTGCAGAGGACGCACTACACTAACTTGTAAAGACTGCAGCTGCCTGCGGTATTGTACTAATAGGATCAGAAGAACACCACTATTTTTCTTCAGGTAGCTTTAGGTGCACACTGTGCAGAGGACACAGTGCACTGCCTGTAAATACTGTAGCTGCCTGCCTGTGGTATTAATAGGAGCAAAACAACAGCAATTTTCTCCAGGTAGCTTTAGGTGCACACTGTGCAGAGAACATAGTACACTAACTGTAAATGCTGTAGCTGCCTGCCTGTAGTATTAATATAGGATCAGAAGAACACCACCAATTTCATTCAGGTAGCTTTGGGTGCACACTGTGCAGATGATGCAGTACACTACCTGTAAATACTGTAGCTGCCTGCCTGTGTATTAATATAGGAATAGAAGAACACCACCAATTTTCTTCTGGTAGCTTTAGGTGCACACTGTGCAGAGGACACAGTACAATAAATGAAAATTCTGTAGCTGCCTGCCTGTGGTATTAATATAGGATCAGAAGAACACCACCAATTTCATTCAGGTAGCTTTAGGTGCACACTGGGCAGAGGACACAGTACACTAACTGTAAATACTGTAGCTGCCTGCCTGTGGTATTAATAGGAGCAGCACAACAGCAATTGTCTCCAGGTAGCTTTAGGTGCACACTGTGCAGAGGACGCACTACACTAACTGTAAATGCTGTAGCTGCCTGCCTGTGGTATTAATAGGATCAGAAGAACACCACTAATTTTATTCAGGTAGCTTTAGGTTCACACTGTGCAGAGGACACAGTACACTAACTGTAAATACTGTTGCTGCCTGCCTGTGGTATTAATAGGAGCAGAACAACAGCAATTGTCTCCAGGTAGCTTTAGGTGCACATTGTGCAGAGGACGCACTACACTAACTGTAAATACTGTAGCTGCCTGCCTGTGGTATTAATAGGATCAAAAGAACACCACTAACTTTCTTCAGGTAGCTTTAGGTGCACACTGTGCAGGGGACGCACTACAATAAATTGTAAATACTGCAGCTGCCTTCGGTACTGTACTAATAGGATCAGAAGAACACCACTAATTTTCTTCAGATAGCTTTAGATGCACACTGTGCAGAGGATGCACTACACTAACTTGTAAATACTGCAGCTGCCTGCGGTACTGTACTAATAGGATCAGAAGAACACCACTAATTTTGTTTAGGTAGCTTTAGGTGCACACTGTGCAGAGGACACAGTGCACTAACTGTAAATACTGTAGCTGCCTACCTGTGGTATTAATAGGAGCAGAACAACAGCAATTGTCTCCAAGTAGCTTTAGGTGCACACTGTGCAGAGGACGCTCTACACTAACTGTAAATGCTGTAGCTGCCTGCCTGTGGTATAAATAGGATCAGAAAAACACCACTAATTTACTTCAGGTAGCTTTAGGTGCACACTGTGCAGGAGACGCACTACACTAAATTGTAAATACTGCAGCTGCCTGCCTGTGGTATTAATAGGAGCAGAACAACATCTTGGTCATCCACTCTACCAAGTCTTCGACGTGTTGTGGCTCAACACGGCCAGCTGCCGAAAAAAAGGACAAGCGTGTCCCACGGCCACGTGCTGATGAGGATGCACTGTCTCCACGGCCAGCACTTTTGCCTCTAGACACAGAGCCTGCTTGCCCTCTTTTATTGGCTTGTTACTGTCTGCCTCTCCTTGTTGTCCTTCCAGATATACTAATGGCCTGCTGTGAGATGTAGCTGCACAAAGCTGGGATGTATATATATACTGATACTGCAGCTAGCAGAATCAACTGCCTGCCTGTAGTATTATTAGTATGAGAACACCAGCAATTGCCTTCAGGTAACTTTAGGTGCACACTGTGCAGAGGATGCAGTACACTAACTGTAAATACTGTAGCTGCCTGCCTGTGGTATTAATAGGATCAGAAGAACAGAAGTGGTGAGTTAAAAACCAGAGGGAGAGTGAACAAGTTTTACTTTTTGTTTGCTGGGTTGAATTTTTGGGGCTTTTCCTTTTAGCTTTTTAATTACCTTTTTCTGTCACTTTTTAAATAGCTTTTTTTTTTTCTTTTTTTTTTTTTTTCTTCTTTGGTTCCTTCAGGCTATTAATTAGGGGGAGGGGGTAATTGCTCACAGGTGCCTGCAGTCTATATAACTGTGTGTAGGACTCATCCTCAGCCTGCTCATTGGGAGATTGCTGGAACTTAAACCAAGTGGAACTTTTCTAAGTGGTGAGTTAAAAACCAGAGTTTAAAACAGGAGATTATAACAGGGGTCATAGTACCTGGGTAGTGTGAGTACATGAGTGTTGTCTGAGTAGTGTGTGTGGATCGTTAGTACTTGTGTATTGTGTATTGTGTATTGTATACTTGAATATTGCGAGTGTACATAGGTCTGCGACTGTTCTGCGATTGCACGTAGGTCTGTGAGTACCTGTGTATTGTGTTGTGTACCTGTGTACCTGTGTATTGTCTTGTTGTGTACCTGTGTATTGTCTTGAGTATTAGTGCCAGGAAGCTAGCTGTTAGGTAATTTGGACAGGATAAAATCCCCAATCCTCACTAAATTTAATAGGTACGATGCCCGGCGGGTGTGGAGAGGCGACTCTTTGTACATCTTGCCGCATGTATGCATTCCTTGATCATCCAATCGAGGGCGAATACTGCTGTGCAAAATGTAAGCACATTATTTCCCTGGAAACCCAGGTTCTGAATCTGAGGAAGCAACTGTCAGCACTGAGAAGTCCCTCCATACTAAAGGAGAGCCAGGAACATACACAGCAGGTGCTGGCAGGGGCCAGCACAGAGGCAGGTGGAGACAAAGAGGTGCTGGCACTAGCAAAGAGTAGATGGGTGACAGTCAGGAGGGGTAGAGGGGGAAGTGCAAGGGAGGCCGATCCAGGACTGGAGCATCCCAATAAGTACGCTACTTTGAGTGACATTGGTAAAACCAGTCAGGGACCAGCACTGCTGGAGCTGAGGGACTCTCCTAGCTGCCGGGGGAAGAACTCCTCCACTGAGAGTGGGGGGCAGCAAAGGGAAAGGAAAGACAGATTCTGGTGGTAGGGGACTCAATTCTTAGAAGGACAGAGAGGGCAATCTGTAACCAAGACCTGAAGCGCCGAACAGTATGTTGTCTACTGGGCGCTCGGGTTCGGCACATCAAGGATCTTATGGACAGATTACTGGGAGGGGCTAGGGAAGACCCGGCTGTCATGGTGCACGTTGGCACCAATGACAAAGTCAGAGGCAGATGGAGTGTCCTAAAGAACGATTTTAGGGACTTAGGAGCTAAATTGAGGAAAAGGACCTCCAAGGTAGTATTCTCATGAATACTACCGGTACATCGAGCCACACCAGAAAGGAAGAGGGAGATTAGGGAAGTAAACAAGTGGCTGAAGAGCTGGTGTAGTAAGGAGGGGTTTGGGTTCCTGGAGGACTGGGCTGACTTCTCAGTCGGTAACCGGTACTATAGAAGGGACGGACTGCACCTAAATGAGGAGGGTGCAGATCTGCTGGGAAGGAAGATGGCCAAAAAGTTAGAGGGGTTTTTAAACTAGGCGATGGGGGGGAGGGTCCAGAGGCAGAGATAGCCAGCGCAGAAGATATTCCAGAGGGTAGTATTGGGGGCATTAGTGGTAGGTTAACCAAAGCACAAAAACACAAGGTGAGTACAGTAACAAGTCCTAGTTGCAATCTCGAAACACCCAATACGAAGAAAATATGCGACCGGTCTAAACTATGTGGCATGTTCACCAATGCCAGGAGCATGGCGGACAAGATGGGTGAACTAGAGATACTGTTGTACGAGGAGGATTTGGATTTTGTGGGAATTTCAGAGACCTGGTTCAACAGCTCTCATGATTGGCTGGCAAACATTCAAGGGTATACCCTATACCGCAAGGATAGAGAGGGTAAAAAGGGGGAGGGGTATGCCTATATATCAAGAATAATGTATAAGTGAATGTGAGAGATGACATCACTGAGGGAGCTAGAGAGGAGGTGGAATCCTTATGGGTAGAGCTCCAAAGGGATAAAGCTAAGGGGAAAATAATACTGGGAGTATGCTATAGGCCCCCTAACCTGAGGGAGGAAGTGGAGACGGATCTCCTATCACAAATTGGAGTAGCAGCAAGGATGGGAAGTGTTTTCATAATGGGGGATTTTAATTATCCAGACATAGACTGGGTGGCGGGAACCGCGCATTAATTTAAGGCTCACCAGTTCCTTAATGTCTTTCAGGATAATTTTATGGGTCAGATGGTAGACGCACCAACTAGAAAAAAAACATTACTGGATCCACATAGGTTGGACTTGATGGACTTGTGTCTTTTTTCAACCTCACCTACTATGTAACTATGTAACACCACCAATTTTATTCAGGTAGCTTTAGGTGCACACTCTGCAGAGGACACAGTTTACTAACTGTAAATACTGTAGCTGCCTGCCTGTGGTATTAATATAGGATCAGAAGAACACCATCAATTTTTTTCAGGTAGCTTTGGGTGCACACTGTGCAGAGGATGCACTACAATTAATTGTAAATACTGCAGCTGCCTTCGGTACTGTACTAATAGGATCAGAAGAATACCACTAATTTTCTTCAGGTAGCTTTAGGTGCACACTGTGCAGAGGATGCACTACACTAACTTGTAAATACTGCAGCGGCCTGCGGTACTGTACTAATAGGATCAGTAGAACACCACTAATTTTGTTTAGGTAGCCTAAGGTGCACACTGTGCAGAGGACACAGTGCACTAACTGTAAATACTGTAGCTGCCTGCCTGTAGTATTAATAGGAGCAGAACAACAGCAATTGTCTCCAGGTAGCTTTAGGCGCACACTGTGCAGAGGACGCACTACACTAACTGTAAATACTGTAGCATCCTGCATGTGGTATTAATAGGATCAGAAGAACACCACTAATTTTATTCAGGTAGCTTTAGGTGCACACTGTGCAGAGGACACAGTACACTATCTGTAAATTCTGTTGCTGCCTTCCTGTGGTATTAATAGGAGCAGAACAACAGCAATTGTCTCCAGGTAGCTTTAGGTGCACACTGTGCAGAGGACGCACTACACTAACTGTAAATACTGTAGCTGCCTGCCTGTGGTATTAATAGGATCAAAAGAACACCACTAATTTTCTTCAGGTAGCTTTAGTTGCACACTGTGCAGGGGACGCACTACAATTAATTGTAAATACTGCAGCTGCCTTCTGTACTGTACTAATAGGATCAGAAGAACACCACTATTTTTCTTCAGGTAGCTTTAGGTGCACACTGTGCAGAGGATGCACTACACTAACTTGTAGATACTGCAACTGCCTGCGGTACTGTACTAATAGGATCAGAAGAACACCACTAATTTTGTTTAGGTAGCTTTAGGTGCACACTGTGCAGAGGACACAGTGCACTAACTGTAAATACTGTAGCTGCCTGCCTGTGATATTAATAGGAGCAGAACAACAGCAATTGCCTCCAGGTAGCTTTAGGTGCACACTGTGCAGAGGACACACTACACTAACTGTAAATGCTGTAGCTGCCTGCCTGTGGTATTAATAGGATCAGAAGAACACCACTAATTTTCTTCAGGTAGCTTTAGGTACACACTGTGCAGGGGACGCACTACACTAAATTGTAAATACTGCAGCTGCCTGCCTGTGGTATTAATAGGAGCAGAACAACATCTTGGTCATCCATTCATCCAAGTCTTCGACGTGTTGTTGCTCAACACGGCCAGCTGCCGAAAAAAAGGACAAGCGTGTCCCACGGCCACGTGCTGATGAGGATGCACTGTCTCCACGACCAGCACTTTTGCCTCTAGACACAGAGCCTGCTTGCCCTCTTTTATTGGCTTGTTACTGTCTGCCTCTCCTTGTCCTTCCAGATATACTAATGGCCTGCAGTGAGATGTAGCTGCACAAAGCTGGGATGTATATATATATAGATACTTCAGCTAGGAGAATCAACTGCCTGCCTGTAGTATTATTAGTATGAGAACACCAGCAATTGCCTTCAGGTAGCTTTAGGTGCACACTGTGCAGAGGATGCAGTACACTAACTGTAAATACTGTAACTGCCTGCCTGTGGTATTAATAGGAGCAGAACAACAGCAATTGTCTTCAGGTAGCTTTAGGTGCACACTGTGCAGAGGACGCACTACACTAACTGTAAATACTGTAGCTGCCTGCCTGTGGTATTAATAGGAGCAGAACAACATCAATTTTCTTCAGGTAGCTTTAGGTGCACACTGTGCAGAGGACACAGTACACTAACTGTAAATACTGTAGCTGCCTGTCTGTGGTATTAATAGAATCAGAAGACCACCAATTTTATTCAGGTAGCTTTAGGTGCACACTCTGCAGAGGACACAGTACACTAACTGTAAATACTGTAGCTGCCTGCCTGTGGTATTAATATAGGATCAGAAGAACACCACCAATTTTTTTCAGGTAGCTTTAGGTGCACACTGTGCAGAGGACATAGTACACTAACTGTAAATGCTGTAGCTTCCTGCCTGTAGTATTAATATAGGATCAGAAGAACACCACCAATTTCATTCAGGTAGCTTTGGGTGCACACTGTTCAGAGGATGTAGTACACTACCTGTAAATACTGTAGCTGCCTGCCTGTGGTATTAATATAGGAATAGAAGAAGACCACCAGTTTTCTTCCAGTAGCTTTAGGTGCACACTGTGCAGAGGACACAGTACATTAACTGTAAATGCTGTAGCTGCCTGCCTGTGGTATTAGTATAGGATCAGAAGAACACCACCAATTTCCTTCAGGTAGCTTTAGGTGCACACTGGGCAGAGGACACAGTGCACTAACTGTAAATACTGTAGCTGCCTGCCTGTGGTATTAATAGGAGCAGAACGACAGCAATTGTCTCCAGGTAGCTTTAGGTACACACTGTGCAGAGGACGCACTATACTAACTGTAAATACTGTAGCTGCCTGCCTGTGGTATTAATAGGATCAGAAGAACACCACTAATTTTCTTCAGGTAGCTTTAGGTGCACACTGTGCTGAGGACACAGTGCACTAACTGTAAATACTGTAGCTGCCTGCCTGTGGTATTAATAGGAGCAAAACAACAGCAATTGTCTCCAGGTAGCTTTAGGTGCACACTGTGCAGAAGACGCACTACACTAACTGTAAATGCTGTAGCTGCCTGCCTGTGGTATTAATAAGATCAGAAGAACACCACTAATTTTATTCAGGTAGCTTTAGGTGCACACTGTGCAGAGGACGCACTACACTAACTGTAAATACTGTAGCTGCCTGCCTGTGGTATTAATAGGATCAAAAGAACACCACTAATTTTCTTCAGGTAGCTTTAGGTGCACACTGTGCATAGGGCACACTACAATAAATTGTATATACTGCAGCTGCCTTCGGTACTGTACTCATAGGATCAGAAGAACACCACTAATTTTCTTCAGGTAGCTTTAGGTGCACACTGTGCAGAGGATGCACTACACTAACTTGTAAATACTGCAGCTGCCTGCGGTACTGTACTAATAGGATCAGAAGAACACCACTAATTTTGTTTAGGTAGCTTTAGGTGCACACTGTGCAGAGGATGCACTACACTAACTGTAAATGCTGTAGATGCCTGCCTGTGGTATTAATAGGATCAGAAGAACACCACCAATTTTATTCAGGTAGCTTTAGGTGCACACTGTGCAGACGACACAGTACACTAACTGTAAATACTGTAGCTGCCTGCCTGTGGTATTAATATAGGATCAGAAGAACACCACCAATTTTTTTCAGGTAGCTTTAGGTGCACACTGTGCAGAGGACGCACTGCACTAACTTGTAAATACTGCAGCTGCCTGCGGTTTTGTACTAATAGGATCAGAAGAACAATACTAATTTTCTTCAGGTAGCTTTAGGTGCACACTGTGCTGAGGAGACAGTGCACTACCTGTAAATACTGTAGCTGCCTGCCTGTGGTATTAATAGGAGCAAAACAACAGCAATTGTCTCCAGGTAGCTTTAGGTGCACACTGTGCAGAGGATGCACTACACTAACTGTAAATGCTGTAGCTGCCTGCCTGTGGTATTAATAGGATCAGAAGAACACCACCAATTTTATTCAGGTAGCTTTAGGTGCACACTGTGCAGGGGACGCACTACACTAAATTGTAAATACTGCAGCTGCCTGCCTGTGGTATTAATAGGAGCAGAACAACATCTTGGTCATCCACTCTACCAAGTCTTCGGCGTGTTGTGGCTCAACACGGCCAGCTGCCGAAAAAAAGGACAAGCGTGTCCCACGGCCACGTGCTGATGAGGATGCACTATCTACACGACCAGCACTTTTGCCTCTAGACACAGAGCCTGCTTGCCCTCTTTTATTGGCTTGTTACTGTCTGCCTCTCCTTGTTGTCCTTGCAGATATACTAATGGCCTACAGTGAGATGTAGCTGCACAAAACTGGGATGCATATTTATACTGATACTGCAGCTAGCAGAATCAACTGCCTGCCTGTAGTATTATTAGTATGAGAACACAAGCAATTGCCTTCAGGTAGCTTTAGGTGCACACTGTGCAGAGGATGCAGTACACTAACTGTAAATACTGTAGCTGCCTGCCTGTGGTATTAATAGGATCAGAAGAACACCACCAATTTTCCCCAGGTAGCCTTAGGTGCACACTGTGCAGAGGACACATTAGACTAACTGTAAATACTGTAGCTGCCTGCCTGTGGTATTAATAGGAGCAGAACAACATCAATTTTCTTCAAGTAGCTTTAGGTGCACACTGTGCAGAGGACGCACTACACTAACTTGTAAATACTACAGCTGCCTGTGTTACTGTACTAATTGGATCAGAAGAACACCACTAATTTTCTTCAGGTAGCTTTAGGTGCACACTGTGCAGAGATCGCACTACACTAACTTGTAAATACTGCAGCTGCCTGTGGTACTGTACTAATAGGATCAGAAGAACACCATTAATTTTGTTTAGGTAGCTTTAGGTGCACACTGTGCAGAGGACACACTAAACTAACTTGTAAATACTGCAGCTGCCTGTGGTACTGTACTAATAGGATCAGAAGAACACCACTAATTTTCTTCAAGTAGCTTTAGGTGCACAATGTGCAGAGGACGCACTACACTAACTTGTAAATACTACAGCTGCCTGTGTTACTGTACTAATTGGATCAGAAGAACACACTAATTTTCTTCAAGTAGCTTTAGGTGCACACTGTGCAGAGGACGCACTACACTAACTTGTAAATACTACAGCTGCCTGTGTTACTGTACTAATTGGATCAGAAGAACACCACTAATTTTCTTCAGGTAGCTTTAGGTGCACACTGTGCAGAGATCGCACTACACTAACTTGTAAATACTGCAGCTGCTTGTGGTACAGTACTAATAGGATCAGAAGAACACCATTAATTTGGTTTAGGTAGCTTTAGGTTCACACTGTGCAGAGGACATACTAAACTAACTTGTAAATACTGCAGCTGCCTGTGGTACTGTACTAATAGGATCAGAAGAACGCCACTAATTTTCTTCAGGTAGCTTTAGGTGCACACTGTGCAGAGGACACACTACCCTAACTTGTAAATACTGCAGCTACCTGCGGTACTGTACTAATAGGATCAGAAGAACACCACTAATTTTCTTCAGGTAGCTTTAGGTGCACACTGTGCAGAGGACACAGTGCACTAACTGTAAATACTGTAGCTGCCTGCCTGTGGTATTAATAGGAGCAGAACAACAGCAATTGTCTCCAGGTAGCTTTAGGTGCACACTGTGCAGAGGATGCACTTTACTAATGCCCCGTACACACGGTCGGATTTTCCAATGGACAATGTCCGATCGGAGCGTGTTGTCAGAAATTCCAACCGTGTGTGGGCTCCATCGGACATTTTCCATCGGATTTTCCGACACACAAAGTTGGACAGCAGGAGATAAAATTTTCCGACAACAAAATCCGATCGCGTCAATTCCGACCATGTGTGGCCTGTTCCGGCGCACAAAATGCCACGCATGCTCAGAAGAAATTCCGACACGGGACAGCTCGTTTTGGTAAACTTAGCGTTCGCAATGGATACAGCACATTCATCACGCTGCAATGTTCAAAATGGTTTAATACAGTGCACTCTCTTCTTCTTTATAATGTGACAAGAATTAAGTAGTTTTGATGCTCATATTCACACACACTTCTCACAAACTTCTTTCGTTACTATTTATCGGGATTCCCTCAATATATTTTGATTTCTCACATCTGACAACATATTTTTTTTTTTTTTTTGACTTTAATGTAGATTCTTTTTTTGTGTTTCTCTTTTTTAATTTTGTTTTTTGGTGATTTTGATTTGTACTCCCGAAAATGTTTGTGTGTTTTTTCTGACAAGTTCCCACAACACCATTGATATGTTGTTCTATTTAATCTGTAGGAGATTGTTTGGTGTTGTTGTCCCTTGTTAATTTCACATTGTACTTTAGAAATGTACCTGAATCGTCACCAACAAACTGTCCTTTTTGGATGAAAACACACACAGGAGAGTAGAATTTACCAAAAAAAAATTTATTAAGGGGTCACAACTATAAACAAAGAGGGAGGCAACGCTGGAGAAACTGCAGAAGTGGGTGAAGCCTTGGACCCCCAGGGCAGACATCAATTATTTAAAAGCAAAATTGGTGGTCTGAGGAGTCCTTATCTAAGGGAGGGCAGTCTGGTCCAGAAGTCCCAGAGATCCGGAAAGCAGCAGATGACATCTATGTCCCCAGGCTGTGGTCATACGAGAGACTGCATCTTCTGTCAGACCAGACTGAACCCAGGGTCATCACTCTTTGGTCTTTCTTCCACGCTTCCTTCCAGCCTTTGGCTGTGGTGGTGGAGTTGTGGCAGCAGGAGGAGGAGGAGGAGGAGGATCGTCGATCTCAAAGACATCTGTCTTGTGTGTCAGTTCCCCACTCTCCCCCTTACGTAGGACTTTATAAATCAGGTCCTCAGAGATCTTGCGTTAGCCCTCCTGCATGCCCTGCAATTTGGTGGCAGCCATGCAGGCAAAGGCCTCTTCAGGACTGGGGAAGGCTCTGAGGGACGCCAAAGCCTCCTGGATCAGCCTGTATGCTGAATCCTGCACAGGACTGGGAGTCATCTTCCTGGCTCGTTTATGTGGCAGGCGGAGGGGAGGAACCTGAGACTCAGTCAGGCTGCGACTTGTCCCAGGCTTCTCTTGGCTGCCACTTAGCCCCGCCTCCTCCTGGCTGACACTAATCCCCGCCTCCTCCTGACTGCCACATTCCACAGCCTCCTACGGGCTGAGGTCTTCCTGTGTATGAAAAAGGGACATAGTTTTAGTATTTTTTACATCAATCACACACAATTTTCACCTCCTGACTGCTGCAAATTGAATGTTAACAAATATAACAGACTATCATTCTGAGCCCAGCATTTTGCATTCTTGTCCCAATTTTGGGTGCCCACTACTGTCTATTGATATGTAAAACACTTTTTTTAATCAGCAATTAATGATCAATAATAACATCTAGTAAACATCATTTATTTATTGACCAGAAATCTGTAGAAGAATGCTATACCTGACTCCAGCTGGGCTCCTCCACTTCTTCCTGGCTGGAAGGCCCAGGTTGGACATCGGAAGCCTCAGCTGGGGTGGAAGGAAGAGTGGAAGGAAGAGTGGAGAGGGATTCCCTGACTTCAGTGTGGTCTGACAGAAATCGCAGTCTCTCGTAGTACCACAGCCTGGGGACATAAACGTCATCTGCTGCAGCTCCGGACCTCTGGCAATCTGTGACCTTCTTGCGCTCCCTAAGATATGTGCTCCTCAGGCCACCAATATTTGCTTTTAAATAGGGGATGGTTGCTGTGGGGACCACCGGCTTCACCAACTCCAGCAGTTTCTCCAGCGCTGCCTGCCTCTTCTGTTTGTGATTATAGTGGGGGTGTCTCACTTGCCACAGACAGGGCAGCTCCCTGTACTTGTCAATGAACAGGGGCAGGAAATTGTGGTCGTTGAACCCATCCATATTCTCTGCAAGACACAACACAAGACAAACCCTAATGTCAGGCCAAACTCCCCTAATCTTGTTACAATATAGGCTTCCATTTCGAAGCAGTATAGGCCCAAGTTTAGATCCTACCTTCGTTAGCACGATCGGCGTCTCCGATGCTCCTTCCTCCGCTCACAGATCGTACGTAAGACGCGCGCGTTAAGATTTATACACACTGCGCATGCGTATAACTCCGCCCGCCCCTGACGTTCTTTCTATTCTATTCCCTTTTCGTTCGGCGCAGTGGAGGAAGAGCACATGGCGGATAGACAGCAGGATCGTGCTAATTACAGCAACGAGGAGGAGGAGGAGGAGGAGGAAAGGCCGGAGCCTGAAACGTCCCGATCCAGAAGGAGATTAAAGGACTCAAATACGTCCTTTGGGGAGATGTTGGAGATGGTGGACATCCTGAAGAAGGCCGACTATGATGGAAAGTATGGGCCTTACGCCAACCACAATGTCCGAAAGGCCAAGATCATGGCGAAAGTGGTCAGGAGTCTGCACCGGAAATTCGGGGTACGACGATCGAAAGATCAGCTCAGGAAGCGGTGGTCGGACCTGAAATTACGAGAACATGAGCAGTACAGAAAGATCTGGAGAGTGCTGCAAAAAAGTAAGTAGTTGTGCTGTGTTCCTATTTTTTTTGTGTTTATTACGTTCGTGCTGCTCCATGTGCTTTTAGGAACTGTTGTACAGTTTAAAATGTCAACTTTCATGTTCATGGGCACATTATTCGTTCGGATCACACATTTTTATTTCGGACGATAAAATACCATTGTTTAGGCCATATGCATTTGGCCACCATTTGGACGCCCTATACTTGTCTTCAAAGAATTGGGTTGTGTAGATGGCTTTGTTACTAGAATGAAATGCAAACTAGATTGTGTGTAAGGAGAGGACACTCAGCAGCTGTTTTCACATCTGGACACTGGAGCACTAGTGTGGGACCCCAGAACACCATTTTTATTAGGGGGGGCACACAGGTGCTCCAGTGTATACTATAGGGGGGGCTACATCTGTGAAGCTTGTACAAAACAGGTAAAGTATTGCAGCTTGACAAAGGACACTAAAAAAGCTACATCTTGGAACTCGGCTAAAATAGACAATTGTACCCCACTTCCAAGCAATGTTTCATCTTTATAGTTCTGACATTAAATATCTGTGTGCTAATTATACCATTTTTGTTTTACATAGGGGAGAAAAGACTCGGAGGACACCCCTCATCCGAGGAGACCAGAGCCCCCCCCCCCCCTCTGAAAGAAGGGGAAATCCCACCAACACAAGATGAGCAGGAGGAAGAAGATGTGGTGGAACTAGTCACCACAACAGGTGAGTGTCTGCGACCACAGGCTCAGATAAGAGATGGATGGCATATTTTTTAGACCTAATTTATTTTGGGTTTCCTCTCTTTTTAGGTGATCGTGAGGTTGTGGATGAAGATCCTTTCACATCCAAAAGTGCCCAGATCCTGATCGGGGAGATCATGGGGTGTAATTTACAATTGGAAAACATCAAGCAAAACATCAATGATGTTATTCCAAAATATAAAAACATCATTGATGTTTTGGGGCGAGTTTAAAACCCCTCCAAATCACTTTCTTCTTTTGTGTGCTACAATGTGCTAAATGTTTTTGTGATTTTTCCCAAAGCCAAATTTGGAGGATGCACACAGTGTGTCAACATGTGCTATCTGCCATCACGGGAGATCAATGGATGCGTTTTGGGGGTGCAACCCCTTCCTCAATAATAAAGTAGCGGTGAGGAAGGGCTTTCTCCCCCAAAACACGTCCCTTGATCCCCCCTGAATGCAGATAGCACATGTTGACATTGTGAAATTTGTGCGCATCTTCCAAATTTGGCTTTTCCTGGGGTGATTTCCCCCCATCTGAACGCAATATCAAACACAGTTCCTAAATACTCATGTCTGATATTGCCTTCAAGTTCTACCAAATGTGAACTTTGTAAGATCAAGATTTGTGTCTTTCTTGTTGGTTTTACACAGGCCTGTTTTCTATAAAATGCACATTTTGATTTTGGATAATGACACCACAAAAATTGGTATACAACAAACATGTTGGTTTGTCAGAAAAACCTTTGGTAAATGCACATGTGATTGTGCAGGTATTAAAAAGATTGTTCATCAAGAATGTGTAGATTATTGTCTCAGCACTACAACACTTTTGGGGTGATGTAATTGTTGTTTTATGAGAAAATGGGGGTTATTTCCTAAGGGCAAATCCACTTTGCACTACAAGTGCAGTTTCAGTGCAGTTGCAAGTGCACTTGTAGTGAAAAGTGTCTTTGCATTTAGTAAATAACAGCCAACAGTGCTTTGTATAAGGTTACACAATCACGACATTTTCTGGACTCCACACATTTCTGTCAGGGTCAGCTCAAACAAACACAAGCAGTAAATGTCCACAAAGAAGAGCATGGGGGGAGATGCCTGTCGAGAACTTGAGGTCCTGCAGGCTTCTCCCTGTGGCCAAATACAGCAAGGTAGCGACCAACCTCTGCTCCGGAGTGATGGCTTGCCTCATGCAGGTATCCTGCCTGCTGATATAGGGGGTCAGCAAAGCCAACAAACGGTGAAATACGGGGTCCGTCATCCTGAGAAAGTTCCTGAAATCATCAGGATTATTCTCACGGATCTCACAGAGCAAAGGCATATGAGAGAACTGGTCACGCTGAAGCAACCAATTCTTGGTCCATGAACTCCTCCCCACCCTGTTCATGGACTGGACTTGTGTCAAGGTCAGGACCCCAACACCAAGCCCCCGCACAGCACGAACTCTACGAGGAGTACGCATACGAAACATGGCTAGAAAACGGTCGGCTGCTCAGAACGAAGTAACAGAACACACTGAAGAACAGCAAGGCCTGTGAAGAGCGACCTGAAAAACAGCAACGAGCAGGCAAGATCACACAGAAAACTCCGATACGAACTGACTGCACGCACTGAAGAGCAGATACAAACCCACAAGCACAAACTGAACGGCAGAAAACAATCTGAAAGCCACGAGTCTGAAAAAGCGCGAATCGTCTCTCACCAAACTTTTACTAACACGAGATTAGCAAAAGGAGCCCAAAGGGTGCCGCGCTTGGTTCTGAACCGGCCTTTTCTAGTCTCGTCGTACGTGGTGTACGTGACCGCGTGGTTGTCGATCGGAAATTCCGACAACTTTGTGCGACCGTGTGTAGGCAAAACAAGTTTGAGCCAACATCCGTCGGAAAAAATCCTAGGATTTTGTTGTCGGAATGTCCGAACAAAGTCCGACCGTGTGTACGCCCTATAACTGTAAATGCTGTAGCTGCCTGCCTGTGGTATTAATAGGATCAGAAGGACACCACTAATTTTCTTCAGGTAGCTTTAGGTTCTCATTGTGCAGAGGACTCACTACACTAAATTGTAAATACTGCAGCTGCATGCGGTACTGTAGTAATAGGATCAGAAGAACACCACTAATTTTCTTCAGGTAGCTTTAGGTGCACACTATGCAGAGGACACACTACACTAACTTATAAATACTGCAGCTACCTGCGGTACTGTACTAATAGGATCAGAAGAACACCACTAATTTTCTTCAAGTAGCTTTAGGTGCACACTGTGCAGAGGACGCACTACACTAACTTGTAAATACTACAGCTGCCTGTGTTACTGTACTAATTGGATCAGAAGAACACACTAATTTTCTTCAGGTAGCTTTAGGTGCACACTGTGCAGAGATTGTACTACACTAACTTGTAAATACTGCAGCTGCCTGTGGTACTGTACTAATAGGATCAGAAGAACACCATTAATTTTGTTTTTAGGTAGCTTTAGGTGCACACTGTGCAGAGGACGCACTAAACTAACTTGTAAATACTGCAGCTGCCTGTGGTACTGTACTAATAGGATCAGAAGAATGCCACTAATTTTCTTCAGGTAGCTTTAGGTGCACACTGTGCAGAGGACGCACTACACTAACTTGTAAATACTGCAGCTACCTGTGGTACTGTACTAATAGAATCAGAAGAACACCACTAATTTTCTTCAGGTAGCTTTAGGTGCACACTGTGCAGATGACGCACTACACTAACATTGTAAATACTACAGCTGCCTGTGGTACTGTACTAATAGGATCAGAAGAAAACCACTAATTTTCTTCAGGTAGCTTTAGATGCACATTGTGCAGAGGACGCACTACACTAACTTGTAAATACTGCAGCTGCCTGTGGTACAGTACTAATAGGATCAGAAGAACACCATTAATTTTGTTTAGGTAGCTTTAGGTGCACACTGTGCAGAGGACACACTAAACTAACTTGTAAATACTGCAGCTGCCTGTGGTACTGTACTAATAGGATCAGAAGAACGCCACTAATTTTCTTCAGGTAGCTTTAGGTGCACACTGTGCAGAGGACGCACTACCCTAACTTGTAAATACTGCAGCTACCTGCGGTACTGTACTAATAGGATCAGAAGAACACCACTAATTTTCTTCAGGTAGCTTTAGGTGCACACTGTGCAGAGGACGCACTACACTAACTTGTAAATACTACAGCTGCCTGTGGTACTGTACTAATAGGATCAGAAGAAAACCACAAATTTTCTTCAGGTAGCTTTAGGTGCACATTGTGCAGAGGACGCACTACACTAACTTGTAAATACTGTAGCTGCCTGCGGTACTGTACTAATAGGATCAGAAGAACACCACTAATTTTGTTTAGGTAGCTTTAGGTGCACACTAGACATGTGCATTCGTTTTCGTCCAAATGCATTTTCGTCCGAATTTCAGGTATTTTCGCTATCGTTTTAACAAAGCTGAAAAACGAAAGATCCGACATAAAAAAATGCTTTATTTTCATTTTCGTTGCTACAACAGTTCGATATAGATAGGAGATTCGACATGATGATGACAATAACAATCTGTGTCCATCAAACCTGTGGTCAAATGTACCTAACCTTAAAGCGGGGGTCCACCTATCTATCGTTTTTTTTTTTTGGAGTTCATTCACAAACTTTTCTTCTCATGACTATCTACTCACATGTTCTGTGTAATAAGTCCGCCTGTGTCCGATTTCGTTGTAAAGAATAACTTATAAAATTCACTGAAGGCGGTTTCCATCTTCATTGTGGGCATTTGAAGCCCACAAGCATGTATTTCCTGGATGCGGTGAATGCTGTGCTCCCAGCATTCACCGAGATGTTGTGATGACGCTGTTGCACAATGCATGCTGGGAAGCCTGAGACTAGCTCCCAGGGGACTGTGGGAGGTCTGGGAGAGGCTAGAAACACACCTACTCCCATGGGAGGAAAACCAGGAAGTGCTAAGAAGATTAGAAAAAAAAAGGTAATTACGGCTTTTTTAAATTTTTTTACACAGCATGTCAGCATCTAGGCAAGGAAGAGAATGCATAGAGATAATGTTCAAAATTTGGGTGGAACCCTGCTTTAACTCTATTAGTCCAAGATTATTCTACATAGAGAGAAAAGATTCGACATAGAGAGAAAAGATTCAATGTAGGGGAGAAAAGATTCAACGTGGGGGAGAAAAGATTCAACGTAGGGGAGAAAAGATAGATAAAAATAATGATGATGATGATGAATGTTATTGGCTGATTGTAACCAAAGAGGAGGAGCAGTAAAATAGCTAAAACTAAGTACACACGTACTTTGGCTTATGGTGTGTGTTGAAAGTTCTAAGAAGATTCGACGGAGCAGGTAAACTATACGGCGTCGTACAGTTTAGCTGCTCCGTCGAATCTTCTTTGAACATTCGACAGACACCATAAGCCTTTAATGACAGATTCTACCTTAATTTGGATTTTTGGACGAATGCAATTTTTAACAGAACACGAAATAAATAAAAACGAATTTCGGGAGTAACTAAATAATTTTATTTTTCGGACGAAAACGAAATTCAGAAACAAAATATTTCAGTGTGCACATGTCTAGTGCACACTGTGCAGAGGATGCACTAAACTAACTTGTGAATACTGCAGCTGCCTGCGTTACTGTACTAATGGGATCAGAAGAACACCACTAGTTTTCTTCAGGTAGCTTTAGGTGCACACTGTGCAGAGGATGCACTACACTAACTTTAAATACTACAGCTGCCTGTGGTACTGTACTAATAGGATCAGAAGAACGCCACTAATTTCCTTCAGGTAGCTTTAGGTGCACACTGTGCAGAGGACGCACTACCCTAACTTGTAAATACTGCAGCTACCTGCGGTACTGTACTAATAGGATCAGAAGAACACCAGCAATTTTCTTCTAAATACTGTAAAAACACCTGCCTGCCTGTCAGTAGTAGGAAGAGAATAACAGGAACGGATCTAGCTAAACTGAATACAGTATATATATATATATATATATATATATATATATATATATATAAACACCTAGGATGAATATATATACAAAATACACTGTAAGTGCAGCTAACTGACTCGCCTGCCTACTCTATCTAACTTAAATCAAATGACACTGTCTCTCTGTCTTTCTATCTCTCTCTCAACGCCGAAACACACTACACAGGGCCTCCGTGCAGGCAGCCTTATATAGTGTGGGGCATGTACTGAACCCCCTGAGCTATAATTGGCCAAAGCCACCCTGTCTTTGGCCAATTACAGCTCTCTGTACAGACGGAGCTGTGATTGGCCAAGCATGTGGGTCATATTGCATGCTTGGCCAATCATCAGCCAGCAATGCACTGCGATGCCGCAGTGAATAATGGGCCGTGACGCCCACTCGAATTTGGCGTGAACGGCCCATATCATTCGGAATTCGGCGAGCGACCGAACAGGCAATGTTCGAGTCAAACATTAGTTCGTTTCGAACACGAAGATCATCCCTAGCCAGGACGGCCAGCTTGAAGCGCTGTCAGGGTTTTTTCATTAATATTAATTCTGGCCTCAGGCCCAGCTGAGTATTTAACCACTTCAATACCGGCGTATAGTAATATGACGGCCACAGATGGGATCTCCCATCCTGGGTGGCCGTCATATGACGTCCTGGGCTTCCCGGCTGCCTAGGGGTTGCGCACGTGCCACCGTGTTGCTCGGGACCCGGTGCGCATGCCCAACGGCCGTGATGTCCGCCGGGCACCCGCGATTGCCTGTTAACCAAGCAGGACCGTGGATCTGTGTGTCCTGTCAGTTGAGAGGAGACCGATCTGTGTTCCCAGTACAGAGGAACACTGATCGGTCTCCTCCCCTTGTGAGTCCCCACCCCCTATAGTTAGAATCACTCTCCTAGGAAACACATTTAACCCCTCGTGTCCCCCTAGTGGTTAACCCCTTCCCTGCCTGTCACATTTATACAGTAATCAATGCAATTTTATAGCATTGATCGCTGTATAAATGTGAATGCTCCCAAAAATGTGTCAAAAGTGTCCGATGTGTCCACCATAATGTCGCAGTCATGAAAAAAAAATCGCAGATCGTCGCTATTACTAGTAAAAAATAAATAAATACATTTTTTTAAAAATGCCATAAATCTATCCCGTATTTTGTAGAAGCTATAACTTTTGTGCAAACCAATCCATATACGCTTATTGCGATTTTTTTTTTTTTACCAAAAATATGTAGAAGAATACGTATCGGCCTAAACTGAGGAAAAAAATTAGTTTTTTTTTTTTTTTAATTGGGATATTTATTATAGCAAAAAGTAAAAAATATTGTGTTTTTTTCAAAACTGTCGCTTTTCTTTTGTTTATAGCGCAAAAAATAAAAACCGCAGAGGTGATCAAATACCACCAAAAGAAAGCTCTATTTGTGGGGAAAAAAGGACGTCAATTTTGTTTGGGTACAATGTCGCACGACCGCGCAATTGTCATTTAAAATGCGACAGCGCTGAAAACTAAAAATTGGTCTGCAAAGGAAGGGGGTGAAAATGTCCTGTATTGAAATGGTTAAAGACAAAGGTATAAGGTCCACCTATCAGTTTCCTCCCCCCACCCTCTCATGGGCCATTTTAAACATTTTAGGGGGGAGATGTTTTGGCCAGGTAACCCTCTCCACTTCATTGAGAGATGAATGCCTAAATAATGTGTATTACTTTGGCCAGCCCCTCCTTACTTACACTATTGGCAGCCCATTGGACAGGTAAGAAGTGTCATAATACAAAGATATAAATACACACTGTACACATTTTAGCACATTTTTACATTCTGCTATTACCTATCAAGATAATAATAGGATATAAAAACTTTAAACAGTACCATTTGAAAGTATTCAGGCAGGCCCTTGCACTACATGCTTTGGGGAATTCATCCATAAATATGACCACAAAAGAGGTGGGTATAGTGTGTATGGGTTTATCAAAGTCAGCAGATAGTGGATTGGTATCAGCTGAGTTAGCAGTTGGGGGGAGGGAGGGTTCCAAATGATTTTGGGACCCAAAAAAAAAAAACCTTGGGCACTCTGCCTGAATTTAAAGCACAAATCACAATTTTACACATTTTAGGGGTTATTTAGGGTAAAGCACTACTATAGAGCTGACAAAATACATTGTTAATTGAGTAGACAAGGTGATTTAGGCCCAGGAGAGCATGCTGGGGAGGTTAGTAAAGGCAAATTAGTATGAAGGGCAAAAAAAAATGTTTTAAAAATCCAGCATGCATGAGGACAAAGGGGACATTCACAGCATATTACAATCATGGTAATTAGGGAATGAGGAAAGAAATACAATATATTAACAAACATTAAATACAATAAAATGTGATGTTAAAGGATAAAAATCTTAACTTAATATACTCCTTCTGCAGGACCTGGATGATGGCAGAACAGGTCTCCGGGATAATGATCCCCAGAGCATGGGGGAGATGCCTGTTGAGAACTTGAGGTCCTGCAGGCTTCTCCCTGTTGCCAAGTACCACAGGGTGGCAACTAGCCTCTGCTCCACAGTGATAGCTTGCCTCATGCAGGTATCCTGCCTGCTGATATAAGGGGTCAGCAAAGCCAACAAACGGTGAAATACAGGTCTGTCATCCGGAGAAAGTTCCTGAAATTGTCAGGATTATTCTCACGGATCTGACAGAGCAAAGGCATGTGACAGAATTGGTCACGCTGGAGCAACCAATTCTTGGTCCATGAACTCCTCCTCGCCCTGTTCATGGACTGGGCTTGTGTCAAAGTAAGGACCCCAACACCAAGCCCCCGCACAGCACAAACTCTACGATGAGTGCGTACACGCAACATGGCTAGAAAACGGTCGGCTGGTCAGAACGGAGTAACAGAACGCACTGAAGAACAGCAAGGCCTGTGAAGAGCGACCTGAAAATCAGTAATGAATGGACAAGAACACAATGACAAATCAATGGGAACTCGCTGCATGCACTGAAGACCAGATACAAACCCACAAGCACAAACTGAACAGCAGAACTATGATCTGAAAACCACTAGTCTGAAAAAGTGCGAATTGTCTCTCACCAAACTTTTACTAACACGAAATTAGCAAAAGAAGCCCAAAGGGTGCCGCCCTTGGTATTGAACTGCCCTTTTTTAGTCTCGACATACGTGGTGTACGTCACCGCGTTCTTGGCATTCGGAAATTCCGACAACTTTGACCGTGTGTATGCAAGACAAGTTTGAGCCAACATCCGTCGGAAAAAATTCATGGATTTTGTTGTCGGATTGTCCGATCAATGTCCGACCGTGTGTACAGGGCATTAGGAGATTAAAAATAAGCGGTGATAAGGGGCATCCCAGGAGGGTTCCATTAGTGATTGGAAAGGGTTTATAAACCATTTCCTTTGTGTAGACTTGGGCTGAAGGGGACGAGTATAAAGCCATTATGGCTGATAGGATATGACCAGGAAGCCATATTTATGGAGTGTTGCTCTCAAATAGAACCAGTGAACTCTATCGAATGCCTTCTCTGCATCCAGTGAAAGGAGCAGAGAAGGGGTTTGGTTACTCTCAGCATTATGAAATTATGATATTTATGAGTCTGTGTGTTGCATCATAAGTTTGTCTTCCTTTGGGAAACCAGATTGGTCTGGATGTATTAATTCGGGCATAATTTTTACTAATCTAGTTGCTATGAGTTTGGTGAAAATCTTTGTGTCTAAATTTAGAAGTGAGATCAGCCTGAATTTTGGAGGTGTCATAGGTTCCTTCCCTGGCTTCGGTAATGTAACTATTAAAGCGTTAAGCATTTCATTAGAGAGAGAAGAGGAAGAGGCAGCGTCATTACACATTTGTCTAAGGTATGGTGCTAGGGTTGTGCAGAACTGTTTGTAATATTCCCCCGTTAGGTCATCTGGGCCAGGGGATTTGTTGACTGGCAAAGTTGAGATGATATTCAGAATCTCTAAGGGGGTGAATGGTTTGTTCAAATTTGTGAGGTGTTATTGGGAAAGTTTGGGTAGTTTGATTTATTGTAGAAAGGAATCAATATCTGCCATGGATGGTTGGGTGGTATTGAGATCATCTTTCAGATTGTATAGTGATTAATAGTAGTGGCTGAATGCATCTGCAATGGCTTGGGGGTCCATGAGTTTTTGGTTCGTGGTGGGGTGAAAGAGGTGAGGGATCTTAGTTCTAATATGATGACTAGGGATGAGCCGAACACCCCCCTGTTCGGTTCGCACCAGAACTTGCGAACAGGCAAAAAATTTGTTCGAACACGCGAACACTGTTAAAGTCTATGGGACACGAACATGAATAATCAAAAGTGCTAATTTTAAAGGCTTATATGCAAGTTATTGTCATAAAAAGTGTTTGGGGACCTGGGTCCTTCCCCAGGGGACATGGATCAATGCAAAAAAAAGTTTTAAAAACGGCCATTTTTTCAGGAGCAGTGATTTTAATAATGCTTAAAGTGAAACAATAAAAGTGTAATATTCCTTTAAATTTCGTACCTGGGGGTGTCTATAGTATGCCTGTAAAGGGGTGCATGTTTCCTGTGTTTAGAACAGTCTGACAGCAAAATGATATTTCAAAGGAAAAAAAGTCATTTAAAACTACTTGCGGCTGTTAATGAATTGCCGGTCCGACAATACGCATAAAAGTTCATTGATAAAAATGGCATGGGAATTCCCCACAGGGGAACCCCGAACCAAAATTAAAAAAAAGTGATGTGGGGGGTCCCCCTAAATTCCATACCAGGCCCTTCAGGTCTGGTATGGATATTAAGGGGAACCCCAGCCAAAATGAAAAAAAAAATGGCATGGGGTCCCCCTCAAAATCTATACCAGACCCTGCAGGTCTGGTATGGATTTTAAGGGGAACCCCGCACCAAAGTTTAAAAGAAAATAGCGTGGGGTCCCCCCAAAAGTCCATACCAGACCCTTATCCTAGCACGCAACCTGGCAGGCCGCAGGAAAAGAGGGGGGACGAGAGAGCGCCCCCCCTCCTGAACCATACCAGGCCACATGCCCTCAACATTGGGAGGGTGCTTTGGGGTAGCCCCCAAAACACCTTGTCCCCATGTTGATGGGGAAAAGGGCCTCATCCCCACAACCCTTGCCCGGTGGTTGTGGGGGTCAGCGGGCGGGGGGCTTATTGGAATCTGGAAGCCCCCTTTAACAAGGGTACCCCCAGATCCTGGCCCTCCCCCCTATGTGAATCGGTAAGGGGTACAAAACTACCCCTACCATTTCACAAAAAAACTGTCAAAAATGTTAAAAATGACAGTTTTTGACAATTCCTTTATTTAAATGCTTCTTCTTTCTTCTATCTTCTTTCTTCTATCTTCTATCTTCCTTTGGTTTCTTCCTCCATCTTCTTCTTCTTCTGGTTCTTTTGGTTCTTCTGGTTCTTCCTCCAGTGTTCTCGTCCAGCATCTTCCTCCGCGGCGTCTTCTTCCCTTCTTCTCCTCGGGCCGCTCCGCATACATGATGGCATGATGGGAGGCTCCCGTTGTGTGACGCTTCTCCTCTTCTGACGGTTCTCAGATAGCGGGGGCGGGACCACCGGTGACCCCGCCCCCCTCTGACGCACGTGGACTTGGCGGGGACTTCCCTGTGGCATTCCCCATGATGTCAGAGGGGGCGGAGTCACCCGTTACGTAACCCGCCCCCTTCTGATGTCACGGGGACCCCCACAACCACCGGGCAAGGGTTGTGGGGATGAGGCCCTTGGGGACAAGGTGTTTTGGGGGGCTGCCCCAAAGCACCCTCCCAATGTTGAGGGCATGTGGCCTGGTACGGTTCAGGAGGGGGGGACTATCTCTCATCCCCCCTCTTTTCCTGTGGCTTGCCAGGTTGCATGCTCGGATAAGGGTCTGGTATGGATTTTTGGGGGGACCCCACGCTATTTTTTTTTAAATTTTGGCGCGGGGTTCCCCTTAAATTCTATACCAGACCTGAAGCAGTGATTTTAATAAATTTTGGTTCGGGGTTCCCCTGTGGGGAATTCCCATGTCGTTTTTATCAATGAACATTTATGTGTATTGTCGGACCGGCAATTCATTAATAGCCGCGAGTAGTTTTAAATGACTTTTTTTCCTTTGAAATGTAATTTTACTGTCAGACTGTTCTAAACACGGGAAACATGAACCCCTTTACAGGCATACTATAAACACCCCCCAGGTACAAAATTTAAAGGAATATTACACTTTTATTGTTTCACTTTAAGCATTATTAAAATCACTGCTCCCGAAAAAACGGCTGTTTTTAAAACTTTTTTTTTGCATTGATCCCTGTCCCCTGGGGCAGGACCCGGGTCCCCAAACACTTTTTATGACAATGCCATGCATATAAGCCTTTAAAATTAGCACTTTTGATTTCTCCCATAGACTTTTAAAGGGTGTTCTGCGGCTTTCAAATTTGCTGCGAACACCCCAAATTGTTTGCTGTTCGGCGAACTGGTGAACAGCCGATGTTCGAGTCGAACATGAGTTCGACTCGAACTCGAAGCTTATCCCTAATGATGACCTTTGATTCTAAGTGCTAGTGCTTTCCCTGCTTTGTTTCCAGTTGAATAGTGTTTGGCTCTAAATTGTGTTTGAATTTTGATATGGGTTTCTAATAGTGTATTTCTTAGTTCCTGTCTGACAAGAGTTAATTTGTCTTTGATTTTGGGATCAGGGTTGTTTTGGTTTTGTTCATCTAAAGTTTTAATAGTGGATGTGAGGGTGTCTAGACGCTATGTTTTCCTCCTCTTCTCTCTAGTGCTAATCTGTATAATGATCCCTATGATGAATGCTTTGTGGGCATTCCAAAGGATAGTATTGTTAGAAGCTGATCCTTCATTTAGTTCAAAAAATTCCTCAAGATGCCAGGCTCATTTACCTCACAAACCGCTCAGCGTCTGCTATACCCCTCTGCCAATCCCTCCATGGGCTGACACTCAGTCACCGAATTAAATTCAAGATACTAACTATAACTTACAAAGCCATCCACAACCTGGCCCCCAGCTACATCTCTAACCTAGTCTCAAAATACCAACCTAATCGTTCTCTTTGCTCCTCCCAAGACCTCCTGCTCTCAAACTCCCTTGTCACCTGATCCCATGCTCGCCTTCAGGACTTCTCCAGAGCCTCTCCCATCCTCTGGAATGCTCTACCCCAATCCGTCCGATTTTCTCCTACTTTATCCACTTTCAGATAATCACTGAAAACTCATCTCTTCAGAGAAGCCTATCTGGCCCCCACCTAACAACTGTACATTTATCTTCTCAATCAGCACATCGCCCACAGTTATTACCTCTTGTATCTCTTGACCTTCCCTCTAAGATTGTAAGCTCTAAGCAGCAGGGCCCTCTGATTCCTACTGTATTAAAGTGTATTGTATTTGTACTGTCTACCCTCAAGTTGTAAAGCGCTACATAACTGTTGGCGCTATATAAATCCTGTATAATAATAATAAATAATAAAAGATGTTTACATATATAAGCTGAATGTTCGGGGGATTGGATATTTGCTATGTTGGCTCTCCAAATCTTGTTCCGTGAGGGATGTGGTCCATCTGCTACATCGATTGATACTGGTGCATGGTCCGACCAAGTTATTGTTCCTAGATAAGAGTCTGATGTCTTGGTCAGTGTCCATTTGTCTACAAGGAAATAGTCAATCCGGGTATATGAATTGTGTCTGTGGGAAAAGAAGGCATAGTCTCGTTCGGTGGTGTGGTGGCATCTCCACACGTCATATAAGTCACTGTTTCTTATGAAGGAGCCCATAGGTGAGATCAGTCTGGAATTGCGTGATGATGTGTCCATATTGTTGTCTGGTACTATCTTGAAATTGCCACATAAAATGAAACATCCTTGGCGGAATTTGGTGAGTTTTTTCATTAGTTTGGATAGGAATCAGATTTGCCCAGTATTTGGAGTGTATACATTGACAATGGTATATCTGGTTTTGTCTAATGTACAGTCTAGAGCCAGATAGCGCCCTTCTTTGTCTACGAGGCTGTTGTGTAGCATGAAGGTTAGGGAGTTTTTAAATGCAATCATAACTCCATTTTTCTTAGTGGGACTTGAGGCTTGGAAAATATGAGAAAAGTGATGGATGGTACGCCACATAGATGTTCTTTTAGTGGGATGGTTAAGTTTTGACATTAAGTGTCAGGAATTTAGGCATCCTGTTTTTCGTGTGGTAGTGTACAATAAAAAAGGTTAGTACTCACGGCCAGATAGATCCGATGCGATATTCTGTACAATTCAGTAGTTGGATACTCCAAAGATGTTTCAATCAGGTGCTCTTGGGATGAGGGGAAACAATAAGGAGATAAGGATGAAAGTAGAATAAAGAATAATAATATGCGTTAGAAAATAATCAATTCAGTATGTAAGTCTTAACAAGGTGACAACTTTTGACAGCCAATCACAATTAGGCTGTATTAAAATTGCGGGGTGAAAGTTTGTGGTGTAAATTGCAACAATAATAAATAAAATTAAAAAGTTGCGGTAAATTAATACCATGCAAAAATGACTGGCATATAAAATCTTAAATTGATACACGTGGACACCTATAAGTGAACTAGGAATCAATAAAAAGTGAATACAGGTGACAAAATAAGGAAAATCAAAACCTCAATAAATCATTCAAAGTGTCAATAAAGTAATACAATAAAAGCGTGTCTTCCCTTAGATGAGAAGGGCTAGTGTATAAACTTATATGTGTAGTAAAGTCCACAATAGCAAAATCTTGATGATGAACTCTGTACTTCAGTGTAAACAAACGAAAGGCAACTCAGGTGTGCGACTCTGTATATGATGACTCTTACCAGAGATGATGGACCCCCTAAAGAGCAGGGTCAGATGAGCAGGCAGAAATAGCCCTCTGCAGGACATAGGCTCCTCCAGTATCTCCGGTCTTAGGTTGTCTCAGGTGTTCAGTGAGGGGAGTCGCCGTATAGCAACGAATGCTTGTCAGCTGAAATCCTCAGTGGATGATGTTGCCGTATAGCAATAAATGCTTATCGGCTGGATCCCTCAATCTGAAAGAGAAACACACTCGTGCTCAAAGCCACAAATGAGCAGACAAAGAGGGACTCCGATCGTGTAGTAGGTTTAAACAATAGGTCTTTAATACTAATAAAAACGAGCATATGCTCGTGGGATAACAGGTACAAACACAAGCTTAAAATGACATAGATGAATAAAAGCCGGCTAGCTAAACAAACAGATAAAGATCACCCATGTGCCGGGTAACACGTGGCGTGATTGCGTCAGCACAACGCACTCACGACGCAATCACGCCACATGTTACCTGGCACACAGGTGATCTTTATCTGTTTGTTTAGCTAGCCGGCTTTTATTCACTTTTTATTGATTCCTAGTTCACTTATAGGTGTCCACGTGTATCAATTTAAGATTTTATATGCCAGTCATTTTTGCATGGTATTAATTTACCGCAACGTTTTAATTTTATTTTTGATTACTACCATTAGATATTAGATGGTTTATTGTTGGGGCTTTGGTTTTTAGGAGTTAGTCTGAGCGCGGTATTCTTACTTATTTAATACAAATTGCAACAAGCAAGGCATCCGACCAGACAAAGGTACACGGGTATCAATTCTTACCCGCCATTCAGGGTCAGTTTAGTGTTTCCCAGCTGTTGAGTTATCATAGGAGGTATGAGCGTCTCCTGTTTGGTTGGGTATGGTTGTTGCTGGTGGTTCAGGGATTATTCCCCACAGGTTGAGGAGATTGATTCCTTCCTGTACCATGGATATACTGTGCTTGACTCCATTTTTGGTGACCACAATTTTGGTGGGGAATCCCCATTGGTATGGTATTTTATGGTTATTAAGTGGTTTTGTTATGGTATTCAGCTGCCTGCATAGCTGGCGAGTGTATTGCGAGAGGTCAGCATAAAATTGTGGGTGGCTGTATGGCGCCGGGAGTTTTCCTAGGTGTCTCGCTTTGAATGGAAGCTGGTCTTTTGCTTGGAAAAAATGGACCCTCATTAGGACATCTCTGGGTATATCCGCAGGTAGGTGCAGTGGTTTAGGAATGCGATGTATGCGATCTATTATGGTTTCCATCTGCACCAAATCCGGCAACATGATGGAAATCAGTTTTCTAGCATAAGCTTTTAAATCATGCGGCATAACATTTTCAGATTTACCTCTAATTTTTACATTATTATGGCGGGACCTGTCCTCGAGGTCCACCATTTTGGCCTTCATCCATTGTTGTTCTTCATGTGTGTGGTCTTGTGCTTCCACCAGATCGTTTACTGTTTTGGCCATATTACCTATACGGTTTTCAATGACATGTACTTTTTGGCCCACAAGCTGCATATGAGCTGAAAATTTTGTGAACATGGATGCTATGTCATTATGCAGTGAGGTCTGCAGTGTCATGAGCATCTCTTTCATTGTGGTGTCAAGTACAGGTTGATTAGATGTAGGGAAGGCCAATATGGCGGAGGAGTATGACGAGGTGAGGGAAGATGCAGGGCTCACCTCTATGCCGGCGTCAGTAGAATCCAGGCTCATCATAGATTTTGCAGGACTGTTACCAGCAGAGATTGAAGTATATTGTGGGTTGGAGTCTGAGGATTGTTGTTGTGGGGATATTTCTGAGCCATCGGCATCAGGAAGGTCAGTATAAGCCGAGGCTGTTCCATGTACAGGGCCACGGGTGCCATCTTGAGAATCAGTGTCCGGAGGCTGTGTAAAGAAACCAGTTAGTTTCCTCAGCGGCCTGTAATTTTTCCGCTTGAGGTTTTGTTGTGGCATGGCGGAGGCTGGGGGGAACGTCTCTGTGGCTTTGTGTGTCGCTGTGGTGTGTCTGGATGGCGGTGGTATTAGCGAATTGTTCGGTCGGTGCAGGAGATGAGGAGTCAGACGTCCATCTTGCTCGGTGGTTAGCCACGCCCCCATCATGTGTTTTTTAACATTTTGACACTTTCTTTGTGAAATGGTACGGGCACAATGTACCCATTACCATTTCAAACGGGGAGCTGGCGGTCCCCCTGTTAAAGGGGGCTTCCAGATTCTGATAAGCCCCCTGCCCACAGACCCCCACAACCACCAGGCAAGGGTAGTGGGGATGAGGCCCTTGTCCCCATCAACATGGGGACAAGGTGCTTTGGGGGGCTACCCCAAAGCACCCTCCCCATGTTGAGGGCATGTGGCCTGGCATGGTTCAGGAGGGGGGGCACTCTCTCATTCCCCCTCTTTTCCTGCTGCCTGCCAGGTTGCGTGCTCGGATAAGCATCTGGTATGAATTTTTGGGGGACCCCCACAGTTTTTTTTTTACACTTTGGCGTGGGGTTCCCCTTAAAATCAGGTCTGGTATGGATTTTGAGGGGGACTCCTACACCATTTTTTTAAATTTGGCACAGGGTTCCCCTTAATATCCATACCAGACCTAAAGGGCCTGGTATGGAATTTGGGGGGACACCCATGCAATTTTTTTTTAATTTTGGTTCAGGGTTCCCCTTAATATTCATACCAGACCCAAAGGGCCTGGTAATGGACTGGGGAGATCCCATGCCATTTTTTAAATTGACTTTTATCTGTATTGCCGGACCCGACAATTCATTATAGCCACAAGTACTTTAAATGACTTTTTTTCCTTTAGAAATGTCATTTTCTGCACGGACTGTTCTAAACATGGAAAAAATGCGCCACTTTACAAGCATACTATAGACACCCCCCAGGTACAAAATTTAAAGGAATATTTCACTTTTATTGTTTCATTTTAAGCATTATTAAAATCAATGCTCCAGAAAAAACATTTGTTTTTAAAACTTATTTTTGCATTGATACATGTCCCCTGGGGCAGGACCCAGATCCCCAAACAGTTTTTATGACAATATCATGCATATAAGCCTTTAAAATTAGCACTTTTGATTTCTCCCATAGAAAATTAATTATAGCTGTGAGTACTTTTAAATTACTTTTTTCCTTTAGAAATGTCATTTTGTTCAGGGACTGTTCTAAACATGGGAAAAATGTGCCACTTTACAGGCATACTATAGACACCCCCCAGGTACGAAATTTAAAGGAATATTTCACTTTTATTGTTTCACTTTAAGCATTATTATTAAAATCACTGCTCCTGAAAAAACAGGCATTTTTAAACCTTTTTTTGTATTTATACATGTCCCCTGGGGCAGGACCCAGGTCCCCAAACACTTTTTCTGAAAATAACTTGCATAATAACCCTTACAATTAGCACTTTTGATTTTTCACGTTCGTGTCCCATAGACTTTAACGGTGTTCGCGTGTTCAAACATATTTTTTGCCTGTGCCTCTTCGCATGTTCTGCTGTGAACCGGGGGGTGTTTGGCTCATCCCTAGATGATACTAAGCTAAGCAGGGCAAAAACTTCTCCACAGGATGTGGAAACCTTGCAAAAAGATCTGAACAAATTAATGGGGTGAGCAACTGCATGGCAAATAAGGTTCAGTGTACAAAAATGTAAAATAATGCATTTGGAGGACAAAAATATGAATGCAATCTATACACCGGGGGGATAACCTCTGGGGGAATCTAAGATGGAAAAGGACCTGGGGGTCTCAGTAGATGATAGTCTCAGCAATGGCATGCAATGCCAAGCTGCTGCTAACAAAGCAAACAGAATATTGGCATGCATTAAAAAGGGGATTCATTCCAGGGATAAAACAATAATTCTCCCGCTCTACAAGACTCTGGTCCGGCTGAACCTAGAGTATGCTGTCCAGTTCTGGGCACCAGTCCTCAGGAAGGATGTACTGGAAATGGAGCGAGCACAAAGAAGGGAAACAAAGCTAATAAAGGGTCTGGAGGATATTAGTTATGAGGAAAGGTTGCGAGCACTGAACTTTTTCTCTCTGGAGAAGAGACGCTTGAGAGGGGATATGATCTCAATTTACAAATACCATACTGGTGACTCCAGAATAGGGATAAAACTTTTTCGCCGAAGGGAGTTGAATAAGACTCGTGGCCACTCATTAAAATTAGAAGAAAAGAGGTTTAACCTTAAACTACATAGATGGTTCTTTACTGTAAGAGCGGCAAGGAAGTGGAATTCCCTTCCACAAGCGGTGGTCTCAGCGGGGAGCATAGATAGTTTCAAGAAACTATTAGATAAGCAACTGAATGACCACAACATACAGGGATATACAAGGTAATACTGACATATAATGACACACATAGGTTGGACTTGATGGACTTGTGTCTTTTTTCGACCTCACCTACTATGTAACTATGTAACTATGAAAGGAGATGTTTTAAGTAAGCTTACATTGAATTGTCAAAAATAAATATTAATTATATTGCTATCACAATACTGATATTTTATTATGCACTCTTTATTTAAGAAAAGAGTATTCAAAGAATACAGGTTTCAATAAAATAGTCAAGAAACTCAGTAGTCAAACATGCAAATGACCAACAGAAGTTTTTACATAGATCAACAGACCAGGCGGTGCCTAAAAGTGGAACTAGACAATGACAATAATTCTGAGAGCCCATGAGAGAGAAACCCAAGGGCAAATACCAGAAAGCTGTCCGGGTCTGTGAATAGTCCACATGGCATTTGAGTAGGTGTGTCATTAAAGAACAACAAAACAGAGGCTTGTGAAAGCAAACATAAATGGAACATATCAAAGTATTTGTTAACCCAAAAACAAAAATATAGATCCTGGTCCCTTAAAGCAGATTGCACAGCACAGTGCTTGTGCTGTGTACTCTGCCCCTCTCTAAACTGTAAAAATACTTCCCTGAACCTGCCACTTCCTGTATGCCCTCTCTATACTAACCCTGAAAATCAGGGCTACTGAGCCCTGACCACCGTGGTCAGAGTGAGACCCTCCGCCATACGCTGCTCGCTGCTCTGCTCTCAGCTCTCCTCTCTCCCCCCTCACCCCCTCCTTCCTGCCTGTCATCTCCCTCTCTGTGTCTGTCTCCAGCCTGGCCCCACCCCCCCACCGCTATTATTGTAAAAGAAAAACCTAAAATTGTCACTGCCAGCCCCTCTAATAGAGGCTGGCATAGCACACTAGGTAAGTCATTTTGAAAAACGAGTATTCTAGATATCGATTTTGAGCTGTCTTCAGGCCAGTCACATGACTCGCAGCCGCTTTACAGCTCTGATGGATGTTTTTTGCGGGAGAAGACACGTGGTCACATAATCTCTCTGACTGACATCAGAGGGAGATCATACCCCCCCTGCAGAAACCAACCATCGGAGCTGTAAAGTGGCCGCGAGTCACGTGACCAGCCTGAAGACAGCTCAAAATAGGTATTTGGAACACTTGTTTTTCAAAATGACTGACATAGTGTGCTATGCCAGCCTCTATTAGAGGGGCTGGCAATGACAATTTTTGTTTTTTTCTTTTACAATAATAGCGACAGGGCCGGGCCAGAGACAGACACAGAGAGGGGCTGGTATAGTCTTATATAAATGCCTTAACAAACACTTTAAGGATGAAAAAACCTATTCAGACTTGAGACGATGGTTGATGCTACAATGGGGAGAAGAAAGGAAAGGTAGTAAGGAAGTAGTGCATAGGAGGGTCGTGTATAGGGTTTCACCAGATGGGAGGGGGGGGCACTGAGATTACTAGTAGTCAAATGGCCCGTTTGAGATGAAAGTTTGAGAAGGCACTGCACAATATTAAAAGGGGATGATGAGGGTTTTTTGGAGAAGGGAGTAAGGAGCCAGATAATTGTTTGTAGTCATCTGTGTAGGAAAGTCCAACCAGTAAAACTATATAATGCAACATTTTTTGGCAGTCTCCCTAAGAGCTGGTTAGGTCTTCCATTTGCTTGATATCTTCAGTGTGGTGGAGCTGCATTGACCAACTGGATAATAACTGAGTTTTTATATATTTTGAGAGGGAAATCTTTGTAGTTAAAGTGGTGTTCCAGCCGAAATGATACTTTTAAAATAAAAATACCCCTATAATACACAAGCTTAATGTATTCTAGTAAAGTTAGTCTGTAAACGAAGGTCTGTTTTGTTAGTTTATAGCAGTAGTTTGTTATTTTATAAACTTACAGCAGGCCGTGGCCATCTTAAGTGTGGGCATCTGAAGCCAGACTGTATTTCTTCTTGGATCTCATCCTTGCAGATCTCGCACATGCTCAGTGCAGCACAAGCAGTGTAATAGGTTTCAGGTCAGGTTTCCATAGCAACGGCAGTGTCAGAGGAAGTTGCCGCCCCTTCCCAGAAGGCATTGCAAACAGGAAATGATGCGATGGGCCATGGCCAGGGAAGAGGTGAAAAAGTGAAAAATGAATATAGCAGATATACAGTAGGTGCTGAGAAAATTTTTTTTTAAAAATATCCAATTCGTTTACAGTGCACAGTTTAGTGAGGGATGCTGAAGAGTTGTAAAAGTGGGTGGAACTCCACTTTAAGAAGAAAGAAATGTGTCCTTAGGGAGGTAAACTTTTGAGTTAGGGTATGTACTTGAGTCCAACAATTATGTTAGCAGGGACATGACCAAAATATGTGCAATAGGTCTGCCTAAGGTAAATCACACCACCAGCAGGAATCCAGAACAAATGGGTACATGGAATGTAAGCGCTTGTAGGTGCAATACCATCTTAATATTCAGATTTCAGATTTCTGATTGATAGATTATATTACTGATTGATAGAGAAAAAATGGACCTGGCTTGTGTGTTTTTTTTTTTTAATTCAACTTTATTTTCATTTTCTTTTTTCCAATGATCACAGAAATATTTTACATACAAAAGATCATAAAAACAGTACAAAGAGATACATGTTCAACCCACCAATCCCCTTCCCCTCCTCCAATTTCCCGTTTTCTTAAACAATACTTTTCCAATATATATTTCCTAGAGGTTCATCATCTTAGGCATCAAACTTGGGTTTTCTATCCATCCTTTCCAAATTTACTTTTATATCCTCTTCTCACAAAGGCCAGTTTTTCTCTTATTATTGTATCATTAACCCTTCTCAATCAATCCATTAGTTGGTGGTCTAGTATTAAGCCATTTCCAGGTAAACGTTTTTCTGGCTTGATATAAGCATCTCAAGATTGCCATTCGCATATCCCCTGATCATACACTCTGCTTCATGTATCCCAACACACACATTATCAGGTACAAGCTTAAGTTTGTTCCAAAAACTAAATTTATTTTCTTCAATAGCTCTTCCCAGTACCTATATAATGTGGGGCACCTCCAGAGCATAAAAATCATGTCCCCAACTGAGCCCCGACATCTAGGACAGGATGCATCTGGCTGTCCCCCAAACAGTGACATTCTCTTTGGTGTGTAATATGCTCTATGAACAATGTAGAAATGTGTAAGCTTCTGAGCTGGGGAGAAGGACAGTCGATCTATTAAGGTCAATATATTATTCCATTGCATGTTAGTGAACTTCCCCACATCCACTAACCATTTTACTCTACATTTTACTCTACTTTACTCTACTTGACAACTGAGAGTCTTTTCCCAATACTTTTAGGTGTATATTTTGATATAGTTCTGAGATTAACCCCTTTAGGGAGGTGGTTTATATTAAGATTTTCAATATAGGGACACTACTCCATTCCAATATTCTCTCTTTAAACTCTGATGTCAATGCGTGCCTTAACCACTTCAGCCCCGGAAAATTTTACCCCCTTCCTGACCAGAGCACTTTTTACAATTTGGCACTGCGTTGCTTTAACTGACAATTGCACGGTCATGCAATGCTGTACCCAAAGCTTTCTTTTGGTGGTATTTGATCACCTCTAGTGTTTTTATTTTTTGCGATATAAATTAAAAAAGACTGAAAATTTTGAAAAAAAATGATATTTTCTAATTTTTGTTATAAAAAAAATACAATAAACTCAATTTTAGTCATACATTTAGGCCAAAAAGCATTCAGCCACATGTTTTGGGTAAAAAAATAATTCAATAAGCATATATTTATTGGTTTGCACAAAAGTTATAGCGTCTACAAACTAGGCTACATTTTCTGGAATTTAGGCAGCTTTTAGTTTATGGCTGCCTATCTCATTTCTTAAAGTGCTAAAATGGCAGGGCAGTACAACCCCCCCAAATGACCCCATTTTAGAAAGTATACACCCCAAGGAATTTGTTGAGAGGCTTGTTGAGCACATTGAATTTTTTATTTTTTTGTCATAAGCGATTGAAAAAAAAACATTTACACAAAATTGTCACTGAAATGATACATTGCTCAAACATGCCATAGGCATATGTGAAATGACACCCCAAAATACATTCTGCTACTTCTCCTGAGTACAGGGATACCACATGTGTGGAACTTTTTGGCAGTCTAGCCGCGTACAGGACCCCGAAAACCAAGCACCGCCTTCAGGCTTTCTAAGGGCGTAAATTTTTTATTTCACTCCTCACTACCTATCAGTTTTGGAGGCCATGAAATGCCCAGCTATCACAAATCCCCCCCCCCAAATGACCCTATTTTGGAAAGTAGACACCCCAAGCTATTAGCTGAGAGACATGTTGAGTCCATGGAATATTTTATATTTTGCCACAAGTTTCCGGAAAATTACAATACTTTTTTTTTCACACAGTTGTCACTAAACTAAAATTACAATCCTCTTTTCCCCCCCTGGACAGAATATTAAGGCTTTCCAATGGTGAACAAATAAGGGTCTATTTAGAATTGGACACTTTGTCCCCTCTGAGGGGCCCTCTGATGGTGTCCCATTGTGTTAGAAAATTGGAGATGCCACAATCAGAAAGATTCAGACTACATCAAATCAGACGCTTCATCGTCTCACAGTGGCATTCCAAATCAGACCCCCCACATGTCACAGCTTATGAGCAGTGGTGTTATGGAGTCCTGGACCAAAGGGGTGGCATTTCCTTAATTTACACAGCCTTTACAGAGACCTCAGAAAAACCCTCCTATGCACTAAGTTTGGAAAGGGACTTGGATTTCAGCTGGTAAGTCGATACATGGTATAGCCTCTTCAGTAGATCATTCAAAGGAACAGTGAATCTCTCGCTAATGGACGCAAGTGTGAAGATGTTCACTCGATAGTATCAGGTCCCCTACCGATTAGCAATAATCTTTCTGGGTTTCTCTCCCTTTTGCTTTAGGGGCTGTGGCCATGTTGGTACTCTATCTCATACTTGTTGGGAATGCTGCGCATTAGGGGTTTTGGAACAAAATCTTTTGTTTGCTGAGCAAGGTCACTGGCCTTGCAATCCCCAAAACCCCAGAAATTGCCTTGCTGAACAGCAAGCCACCTGAATGCTTAAAGTATCTCCTAAAATTAATTTACTTTATACTGCTAGGAGCCAAAATGACTTTGGCCCAAGCTTGGAAGCACTGTCTGTGTTGGTGGAAGCAGCTAAGTGAAAGATTTCTTGGATTATGGTACAGGACAGTCAGCATTCTCATGGACACTTCTAAAACATTTGAAACAGTGTGGGAACAGTGGAGCACATATATTCATCAACCCTTGTAAACCTCTACACTGTGGACTAATCTGTGTAAATCCCAGATGCACACCTTGTCTTTAACCCCTCTCTAGCCTTATCTGTCTCTAGCTCTTTTCTAGGTTTCACTTCTGTTTCTCGCTAAGCTCAAGTTTCTCTTACTTGGTCACCCTTCGTACATGTATAATAGATCATAGTTAAGGTTATGTAGGTTTAACTAAGATAGGCTTATATTTTGCCTATGTTGACCCTACTAGGATGATGTAGTTTTCCTAGCTGGAAGGAACTTTGGGTCTCTTCAATAACCACATCAGTTAGCCGCTTCCTCACTAACACTATGCTGGATTTATATCTCAAGATAGCGTCTTTGGCTAACACATATGCATTATTTCCAGTTTGACATGGCAATGGTTAATTTGTTATCAGAATTTATGTCCACACTTATGTGGGCACATATATTCCTATGTGGGCACTCATGCAGGCTTGCTCCCATTGTATCTTTAGACACAGACAGCGCAGAACCCCACCCCCTAATAAATTAGCAATGGTTGCTAGTTGGTTGGCACATCTCCCTTTTATGAAAACAGTGACCCTCATCATCTTTATACTCATCGACATGTGTCACCCCCCTGGATTTTTTGTCTGGTAGCCCAAATGATAGACAGTGGTAAAATACTGGTCTCTCATTGTGGGAATTTTAGAGGTGGGAAAATAGCTTTCTGTAGGAGTTTTACATGTTTTCTTCTTACACAGATCTGTAAGTATCATGCAATGTTTCTCAGAGGTAATCAGACCCCGAGTATTCAGCAAGATTATTTTCAGGCTTGACATGATGAATACGTGATCTGGAGTTACCTAGATGTAGACACAGTGCACCCCATCGGGTGTGGGGGGAGAGCAGGGAGCATATGGAAACCTAAGGTGGAAGGGAAAAAAGCAGAATAGGGTGACAGAAATGTACGTAGGAAGGAAGACAATGGACAGAGGTAAGTGGAGAGCAGAAAGAAAGATATTTACTAAGGTAGAAGAAACTAACAGTGTCCCTGAGCTGTACCAGGCAGTGTACAGGGTGAACCTTTTTGGGAGAAGTGGCAGAACATTAGGGGAATGAGCCCCTGCGTCCCTAATTGGTAAGTTGGAACATAGATGGAGTTAAGCGTAGAGATGTATGTGTATTTGCCCGTAAGATAGAGCCTAGGCAGAGACACATCTGGTAAACAGTGGAGCTGAAAGAAGAGCAGGTAGTGGGGTTTTCGAATTGATGTGGATGAACTGGAAGGAAGTATATAAACCTCAAGCAAATCATTGTCAAAGGACTTAATAAATGCTATCACATACATTTAGGATCGTAACAAAGAGCCAGAGGAGTCAACCAACACAGCCTAAAGGGATATCCGATACTCATCCATTTGCTACTCAGGTCTGGTAATTTGGTATTTAAATCCCCAGGAAAGGGAAGTGATCTAAAATGGGGGATATACAGATGTTACCAATTCATTATGGAGTATTATGAATACCTGAAGATGAGAGGATTATAATGGATTAATTATAGGATGCAGGGGAATAAAGGTGGGAAGCTGTTGTGGGTACCTGGACTGGCTCATGGGTTACACAATGGAATTACAGTTGGGCAAAAAAGTATTTAGTCAGCCACCAATTGTGCAAGTTCTCCCACTTAAAAAGATGAGAGAGGCCTGTAATTGTCATCATAGGTATACCTCAACTATGAGAGACAAAATGTGGAAACAAATCCAGACAATCACATTTTCTGATTTTTGAAAGAATTTATTTGCAAATTATGGTGGAAAATAAGTATTTTGTCAATATCAAAAGTTTATCTTAATACTTTGTTATATATCCTTTGTTGGCAATGACAGAGGTCAAATGTTTTCTGTAAGTCTTCACAAGGTTGTCACACACTGTTGCTGGTATGTTGGCCCATTCCTCCATGCAGATCTCCTCAAGAGCAGTGATGTTTTGAGGCTGTCGCTGGGCAACACGGACTTTCAACTCCCTCCAAAGGTTTTCTATGGGGTTGAGATCTGGAGACTGGCTAGGCCACTCCAGGACCTTGAAATGCTTCCTACAAAGCCACTCCTTCATTGCCAGGCGGTGTGTTTGGGATCATTGTGATGCTGAAAGACCCAGCCACATTTCATCTTCAATGCCCTTGCTGGTGGATGACAATTGGTGGCTGACTAAATACTTTTTTGCCCCACTGTAAGTATTGAGTTAGAACAGACTTATAGAGTCCAGCTATAGCTCGCCTGGGGTGGAGGTTTGGACAGTTCAGGAATAACTTAACAGGCAGACATTGTAGCTGCTAGGCCAGGCTGCATGTGGCCCTAGGGGGGCATATACTATGTTGGAAAGGAGAGGAGAGACAGGCTATTGTCAAGTCCAGGGTCACAAATCTCAGAGTTGTCTGTGGTGCGGAGGGTGTACTGGCTGCATACCTTTCTTGCCATTGCGCTATTGCTGGGTGTCCAGTGCATCCCTGTACCTTTATAGAGGGGTAGTCTCCCTCCAGACATACCTGCCCTTAATCTATCCATTATATATGTGCTCAAACTTTGGAGACTTTCAAATTATAGAGTTAGGTGTGCAGTACACTGGGGTGCCGTGACTTGGCCTCTGCCGCTTATGCATGTATTTGCAAATGTGTGCAAATGAAACACCTTGTTTTTAATGTGAACTGTTAGACAGGGTCAATTCAGGTTGTTGCAAACTGGCTGAGCTGTGATTTTTGTTTGTTTTTTGACATGCGTCGCCCTTCCATGTGCTCCTTGCTGTAAAGGTCAGTTATATGTTGAGGTAGTTGCCATTTGTTTTGTATCACGGTTGTCTGTGCCTATTAGTCAAAAATGCTAAAAAGGCCCTCTTTTAGGTATTGTATCTTAAAAATTTCCAGAGGGGATGGGAAGCTTAAGGTGTCTAAGTCGATCAACCCTCCAGCATAGGTATAAACCTTACATAGCATCAGATAATGACAAGAGTTCAGGTTAACCAACACCTGTATGTAAAATGTTGCATATTTTTAATAGGCGTTGCGGCAGATAGGTTTACCGTATTAAGTGATAACAAATGCTCAATCTAAGCAAGTTATTTTCTTAGTATAGGCAGCACAACAGGGCAATCTTTGGATAATGCTCATGTTAGATAATAAAGGAGAAGAGACACTAGATAACCAAACCTGCAGTCCAATTATATTGTTAAAATGGAAAAGTGCCTGTGTGGAGGCATATAAGCTGGGAGGGTAGCCATGATGTGAGTTCACGGCAATATGCAGGGAAACTGAGCAGCAGATCCAGTTTTACGTTTCATTGGTAGTGGGATACTCCTTTGCTCTCCATGAAGTCGCAGTGGTGTGAGGTTGTAGAGGACATGGACCCCCAGAGGTCCTCCGGTGGCAAGCGGTGGCTTCCTCAAGAAAATGTTCAATCCCAAGTCTTTCAAGCAAGGCTGGGATATCTGCAGCAGAGCAGATATAGAGGGTGTTACCATCTTTTCTGATTATCAAACCCAGTGAGTATCCCCATCTGTATATGGCTCCAGCATTGTGGAACTTTTCTAGAAGTCGCTTAAGTATAGCACTCCTGCGTAGCATGTTCCTAGACAAGTCAGGAAGAATTTGTATATGGGCCCAATTGAAGTTGATGGTGCAGAGCTGGAATGCTTTGCTTCACGGTGTAAAAGTGTATCCAGCAGATGACATCCCTGGGGTGTCTGGGATCCTTAGACTTAGGACTCAGGGTTTGGTGAATCTGGTCCACTTTAATTCCTTCTACTGGGGTGTAGTAAAAGTGCTAAAGATACTCAAGACTGTGACCCTCAGCTTCAGCCAGTTACAGGGTTCTGGGGAAGGTGTCCCAAAGCAGCAGGCTCCTCTGGAGATGGCAGTTTGTGTCTGCACCTTTTTGACCGCTGATGGCTCTGCCGCAGCCGCAGGAAGTAATTTAAAAAAAAAGGTTGATGCAGTATTTATACCTATGCAATATTTGTTTGTGAATTGAATATTTGTATTAGAATATTTTCATAAGCGAAAATAACAAATGTAGTAAATAATTGTTCATTTTAGAGAACTGGCCCTTTGTGGTGGTCATAGGCTATAAAATTGGCAAGGCATTTTCATATCGTTAACTCATATGATTTATAATATATATTTTTTATATTGATTTTTGGAATATTTTTCATGTAAAATGCAGCGTACAAAAATATTCATTGCAAATCTCCAAAAAGGATGAGCCGAACACCCCCCGATTCGGTTCGCGCCAGAACTTGCAAACAGGCAAAAAATTCAGACAAATACACAAACACCATTCAAGTCTATGGGACACGAACATGAAAAATCAAAAGTGCTCATTTTAAAGGCTTATATGCAAGCATATTGCCATGTTTGGTGACCTGGGTCCTGCCCCAGGGGACATGTATCAATGCAAAAAAAAGTTTTAAAAATAGCTGTTTTTTCGTCACAAGGCATCGGGGGGCGGGGTCACCATTTACGCCAACGAGTTGGCCCGCCCTCAGCTATATAACAGCTGTCATCGAGAAGAAGCGTCACTCGGCAGGAGCCTCCCATGGAGGCAGAGCTGTTGCATTTTTTTCTTTTATCGGTTCGTCGGGCGGCATGATAGAAGATGAATGGACATCTCTGGACATTTTTAATTTTTTAATAAAGGACTTGTCCCAAAGTGTCTCCTGTCTTTTTTACTGTTTTTGATACTTTTTTTTGTAAAATGGTAGGGGGTACCCCTTACCAACTGACATAGTGGGGGAGGATCTAGGGGTCCCCTTGTTAAAGGGGGCTTCCAGATTCCAATAAGCCCCCCGCCTGCAGACCCCCACAACCACTGGGCAAGGTTTGTGGGGATGAGGCCCTTGTCCCCATCAACATGGGGATAAGGTGCTTTGGGGGGCTACTCCAAAGCACCCTCCCCATGTTGAGGGCATGTAGCCTCATACAGTTCAGGGAGGGGGGGGCGCTCTCTCATCCCCCCCTCTTTGCCTGCGGCCTGCCAGGTTGCATGCTCAGATAAGGGTCTGGTATGGATTTTGGGGGGACCCCATGCCATTTTTTTTACATTTGGCGCAGGGCTCCCCTTAATTTCCATACCAGACCTGGTATGGATTTTGTGGGGACCCCCACGCAATTTTTAAAAAAATTTTTGGTTTGGGGTTCCCCTTAATATTCATACCAGACCCAAAGGGCCTGGTAATGGACTGGGTGGGAACCCATGCCATTTTTTTCAATGAGTTTTATCTATATTGCCGAGACCCGACAATTCATTACAGCCGCAATCAGTTTTAAATGACTTTTTTCCTTTAGAAATGTAATTTTGCTGTCGTACTGTTCTAAACACGGGAAAACCGCGCCACTTTACAGGCATACTATAGACACCCCCCAGGCACTATATTTAAAGGAATATTTTATTTTTATTAAAAAGAAAACGTGGAAATAACTGCACATCAAAAAGGTAATTATAAGTAAATTATAAAAAACAAGCTGCAAAATCCTATATGTGACACAAACACACAACGTAAACCATAATAAACTGGTGACTCGCGCTTTTGACAAAACACAGTGAATATAAATGTAAAGGTGGTCAGACATCACCTTAAACAAAATTCAAATATGCATATAATCATATATCCAAAAAAGAAGGGCATGTGCAAAAAATATACTAGCAACAAAGGCTGCAATATGTTGTGCAACAATATTTTAGAAGGTTGTGAGTAATAGTCCATATAAGAACACCCGAGTATGGTGTGAAAATCCAGTGAAGGTCCAGTTATATGGAAACATAAGTGCTTGGGTCCACCACCATAAATATCTGCTATCTTCTTTTCCGCCTCCTCTCCTCCTGACCGCAGCATCTGGCACTTGAATCATTCCCTGTTGGTTTTCAGGTCATGCTTATCAAGTCCTTTATGATTTTCAGTGCATTCTGTCAGTTCGTTCTGAGCAGCCGTTTGTTTACTAGCCATGTGGCATTCTCGTCGGAGAGATAGTGCTATTGTTGAGTTTGGAGTTATTGCTTTGACCCAAGTCCAATCCAGGAACAGGGGGAGGAGGACCAAGAATTGGTTACTTAATCGTGACAAATTCTGTCATATGCCTTTGCTGCGGGAGCTCTAGGAGAATAATCCTGATGATTTCAGGAATTATCTCCGGATGACGGACCCCATCTTTCACCATCTATTGGCTTTGCTGCCCCCTTATATTACTAAGCAGGACACCTGCATGCGGCAAGCCTTCTCTCCCGAGCAAAGGCTCGTCGCCACCTTGCGGTACTTGGTGATAGGGAGAAGTCTTCAGGATCTCAAGTTCACAACTGGGATCTCCCCCCAGGCTCTGGGAATCATTATTCCAGAGACCTATTCTGCCATCATTCAAGTCCTGCAGAAGGACTATATTCGGGTAGGTTTTATCCTTTAACATCACATTCTATGTATTTAATGTTTGCTAATGTATTGTATTAATTTCTTCATTCCATAATTACCATGCTTGTAATATGATGTGACTGTCCTCTTTGTCCTCATGCATGCTGTAAGCTTTTAATGCTCCTTTTTTGTCCTTCATGCATATTTTCCTTCACTAACCTCCCCAGCATGCTATCCTGGGCCCATATGCACCTTGCCTAGTAACTTTACAATGTTTTTTGTCAGCTACATTTTAGTGCTTACCCTAAACACTCCCTAAAATGTGTCCAAATGTTATTGCTGGCCTTAAATTCAGGCAGGGTGCAAGAGGCTATTTTTTGGGGGCCCAAACTCATTTGGAACCCTCCCTCCCCCCTAACCGCTAAGTCAACCAATACCAATACTCTATCTTCTGACTTTTCCAAGCCCATACACACTATACCTACCTCTTTTGTGGTCATATTCATGGATGAATTCACCAAAGCATGTAGTGCAAGTGCCTGCCTGAATACTTTCAAATGGTACTGTTTAAAGTTTTGTTCTCCTATTATCTTGATAGGTAATTGCAAAATGTAAAAATGTGCTTTAATTTGGACAGTGTGTATTCATATTTTTGGATTATGACACTCTTTACCTGTCCAGTGAGCTGCCAATAGTGTAAGTAAGGAGGGGCTGTCCAAAGTAACACACATTATTTATGCATTCAGCTCTCAATGAAGTGGAGAGGGTTACCTGTCCAAAATATCTACCCATCCCCCCTACCATAAAATGTTTCCAATGAGCCACCAGATGGGGTGAGGAATCTGATAAGTTGACCTTATACTTTTGTCTTTAAATACTCATTTCAATAAATGTTATACTTATGTTGGCCAAGAATGTTTGTGTCTAATCTGCTTGCAATGTTATGTGCAAAAGTACTAATTATTTTTTTCTTGTTTGACTCCACAGTTTCCTTCCAACCCACAGGAATGGCAGACTGTGGCTTCCCAGTTTCATCACCAGTGGGATTTTCCCAATTGTGGTGGTGCTATAGATGGGAAGCATGAAAGGATCGTACCACCACCCAACTCGGAGTCTTACTACTACAATTATAAGGGGTTTAGTAGTACTGTGATGTTGGCGGTGGTGTCGGACAATTATGAGTTTCTTAATCATACATCATGGGCCACAGAGCCATAGTAATAACTATATGGGTATATAGGCCACCTTTAGGTGATGGACACTGGCACGCCCTAAGACAGGAAGTTCATTCCCTATATAACCCCTCCCATTACTGGGAGTACCTCTGTTTTTTTGCCAGTGTCTTAGGTGTTGGTTATGAGTAAAGATGTGCTATGCAGAGTCTCCACTGGAGTATTCCTTGCTGGAACAAGCCTTTGCAACCGGATCCATCCAAAGTGCCATTGAGGCCAAAGTAGTTGGTACCCGGGCATTGTGGCTGAAGAAACGAAGTTTTGCCTGTAAAGCTTCTCTTTGAGAGCTGGACCCTGGGATTCAGTGCTTTGGTCATATTACAGTGCCATAAAGCTTACTGACAGGGTGCTATACAGGTCCAAGGCAGTGGAACTCTGATAAAAAGGGACCCCAGTCTTTGAAGGTTTTTTAACAGAGCCCGCCGTGATAGGTGAAGATTGGGTCTGTTTGGTTTTACCACAGAATCCTGCAGCGGGATAAGGTAAGTGGAGATTCCTAAGGAATTTAAAAACTTTCTTTGGATTGTTCCTTGCAGTAAATGTTGTCATGCCTAAAGTCACCACTAGAGGGTGTAAAGAGCACGTACCTGTTCCTTGCTTTCAGATCTCGCTCTGTGTCAGCAGAAGCTGCAGGCTTCCTCCAGCTATCCGTTCCTGGCCACTGGTAAAAGGTTTGGGGGGGTTTGGTTGGAAATACCCCCATCTGGGCTGTGTTTCCTCTCCCTTCTCCAGGAGCAGGCAGGGGGATGCTAAAGGGTCCGGCGGTCTGCCGCTCCGCTCCCCCTTCCATCGCCCTCAGCAGCGGCGGCTCTCCTGTCTTCCCCAGTGCCTCCCCTCCACGCCGATCTAATCATATCGGATGCCTGCACGCGTGCGGGGAACACTTTTTTGAAAAAGAGAAGGGGTTATAGTGACAAAGTAGGGGGCGTGGCTTAGCCCAGCGGGTATCACAGTATAGTTTACAAAACCTCCATTGCCAGACTCATTTGGCTGACGGAGGGGCACAGAAGCAGACTGCTGGTTGAAAGCTAAACAGTGGGGACCATGAGTGGAGAGTGAACAAGTCTTGCTTTTTGACTGCTGGTGATTGCTGGGTTGCGTTTTTAGGTTCTTTTTGGGACTTTTCCTTTTAGCTTTTTAACACCTTTTTCTGACACTTTTTAAACAGCTTTTTTTTCTTTGCTTCCTTCAGCCTACTAATTAAGGGGAGTGGTTAATTGTTCACAGGTGCTTGAGGCCCATATAACCTTGTGCAGAACTCATTGTGAGCCTGCTCATCTTTGAGTCTGCTGGAACTCTGTCCAAGTGGAACTGGTCTAAGTGGTGAGTTAAAAACCAGAGTTAGTGGAACTGGTCTAAGTGGTGAGTTAAAACCAGAGTTAGTGGAACTGGTCTAAGTGGTGAGTTAAAAACCAGAGTTGAAAACAGGAGATTATAACAGGGGTCATAGTACCTGTGTAGTGTGAGTACCTGAGTGTTGTCTGAGTAGTGTGTGTGGATCATTAGTACTTGTGTATTGTGTACTTTGTATTGCGAGTGCACGTAGGTCTGTGAGTGGTCTGCGAGTGCACGTAGTTCTTCGAGTGCACGTAGTTCTGCGAGTGCACATAGTTTCGTGAGTGCACGTAGGTCTGCGGGTGCACGTAGGTCTGCGAGTGGTCTGCGAGTGCACGTAGTTCTGCGAGTGGACGTAATTCTGCGAGTGCACGTAGGTTTGCGAGTGGTCTGCCAGTGCACATAGTTCTGCGAGTGCACGTAGTTCTGCGAGTGGTCTGCGAGTGCGCATAGGTTTGTGAGTGGTCTGTGAATGCATGTAGTTCTGCGAGTGCACGTAGGTCTGCGAGTGGTCTGTGAGTGCACGTAGTTCTGGGAGTGCATGTAGGTCTGCGAGTGCACGTAGGTCTGTGAGTGGTCTGTGAGTGCACGTAGTTCTGCGAGTGCACATAGTTCTGCGAGTGCACATAGTTCCGTGAGTGCACGTAGGTCTGCGGGTGCACGCCGGTCTGCGAGTGGTCTGCGAGTGCATGTAGTTCTGCGAGTGGACGTAATTCTGCGAGTGCACGTAGGTTTGCAAGTGGTCTGCCGGTGCACGTAGTTCTGTGAGTGCACGTAGTTCTGCGAGTGGTCTGCGAGTGTACATAGGTCTATGAGTGGTCTGCAAGTGCATGTAGTTCTGCGAGTGCACATAGGTCTGCGAGTGGTCTGCGAGTGCACGTAGTTCTGTGAGTGCATGTAGGTCTGTGAGTGCACGTAGGTCTGCGAGTGCATATAGGTCTGCGAGTGATCTGCGATTGTACGTAGGTCTGCGAGTGGTCTGCGAGTGCACGTAGTTCTGCGAGTGCACGTCGGTCTGTGAGTGGTCTGCGAGTGCACGTAGGTCTGCGAGTGCACTTAGGTCTGGGGGTACCTGTGTATTGTCTTGTTGAGTACCTGTGTATTGTCTTGTTGAGTACCTATGTATTGTCTTGTTGAGTACCTGTGTATTGCCTTGTTGAGTACCTGTGTATTGTCTTGTTGAGTATTAGTGTCAGGAAGCTAGTTGTTAGGTAATTTGGACACTGTATAATCCCCAATCCTCATTATAATTAATAGGTACGATGCCCGGCAGGTGTGGAGAGGCGACTCATTGTACATCTTGCGGCATGTATGCATTCCTTGATCATCCGATCGAGGGTGAATACTGCTGTGCAAAATGTAAGCGCATTGCTTCCCTGGAAGCCCAGGTTCTGAATCTGGGGAAGCAACTGTCAGCACTGAGAAGTCCCTCCATACTAAAGGAGAGCCAGGAATGTACACAGCAGGTGCCGGCTGGGGCCAGCACACAGGCGGATGGAGACAAAGAGGTGTAGGCACTAGCAAAGAGTAGATGGGTGACAGGAAGGGTAGAGGGGGAAGTGCCAGAGAGGCCGATCCAGGGCTGGAGCATCCCAATAAGTACGCTCCATTGATTGAAATTGGTGAAACCAGTCAGGGACCAGCACTGCTGGAGCTGAGGGACTCTCCTAGCTGCCGGGGGAATAACTCCTCCAATGAGAGTGGGGGGGAAGCAAAGGAAAAGGAAATACAGATTCTGGTGGTAGGGGACTCAATTCTTAGAAGAACAGAGAGGCCAATCTGTAACAAAGACCTGAAGCGCCGAACAGTATGTTGTCTACCGGGCGCTTGGATTCGGCACATCACGGATCTGGTGGACAGATTCCTGGGAGGGGCTGGGGAAGACTCAGCTGTCATGGTGCACGTTGGCACCAATGACAAAGTCAGAAGCAGATGGAGTGTCCTAAAGAACGATTTTAGGGAAAAGGACCTCCAAGGTAATATTCTCAGGAATACTACCGGTACATCGAGCCACACCAGAAAGGCAGAGGGAGATTAGGGAAGTAAACAAGTGGCTGAAGAGCTGGTGTAGTAAGGAGGGGTTTTGGTTCCTGGTGGACTGGGCCAACTTCGATAACCGGTATTATAGAAGGGATGGACTGCACCTAAATGAGGAGGGTGCAAATCAGCTGGGAATGAAGATGGCCAAAAAGTTAGAAGGGTTTTTAAACTAGGTTATGGGGGGAGGGTCCAGAGGTAGAGATAGTCAGCGTGGAACATATTCCAGAGGGTAGTATTGGGGGCATTAGTGGTAGGTTGACTAAAGCACATAAACCCAAGGTAAGTATAGTAGCAAGTCCTAGTTGCAATCTCGAAACACCCAATAAGAGGATAATATGCAACCGGTCTAAACTACATGGCATGTTCACCAATGACAGGAGCCTAGCGGACAAGATGGGTGAACTAGAGATACTGTTGTATGAGGAGGATTTGGATTTTGTGGGAATTTCAGAGACCTGGTTCAACAGCTCTCATGATTGGCTGGCAAATATTCAAGGGTATACCCTTTATCGCAAGGATAAAGAGGGTAAAAAGGGGGAGGGGTATGCCTATAGATCAAGAATAATGTACAAGTGAATGTGAGAGATTACATCACTAAGGGAGCTAGGGAGGAGGTGGAATCCTTATGGGTAGAGCTCCAAAGGGATGAAGCTAAAGGGGAAAATAATATTGGGAGTAGGCCCCCTAACCTGAGGGAGGAAGAGGAGACAGATATCCTATCACAATTTGGATTAGCAGCAAGGATGAGTAGTGTTATCATAATGGGGGATTTTAACTATCCAGACATAGACTAGGTGGAGGGAACCATGCATTCATCTAAGGCTCGCCAGTTCCTAAATGTCTTGCAGGACAATTTTATTGGTCAGATGGTAGACGCACCAACTAGAAATAAAACATTACTGGATTTACTGATTACCAACAATACAGACCCGATCACGGATGTGGAGATACGGGGCAATTTAGGTAACAGCGATCACAGGTCAATTGGCTTCAGTATAAATCACACAAATAGGAAACATAAGGGGAATACAAAGACACTGAATTTCAAAAGAGCCAACTTCCCTAAACTACGAGCCTTGCTAGAAGGCATAAATTGGGATAAAATCTTAGGAACAAAGAACACGGAGGAGAGATGGGTTTGCTTTAAGAGCATATTAAATAAGGGCATTAGCCAATGCATCCCATTGGGTAATAAATTTAAAAGGGCGAACAAAAGTCCTGGATGGCTTAACTCCAATGTAAATATGCATATAAAAGCAAAGGAGAAGGCCTTCAAAAAATACAAGGTTGAGGGATCATCATCGGCATTCAGACATTATAAAGAATGCAACAAGAAATGTAAGGGTGCAATAAGGATGGTTAAGATAGAACATGAAAGACACAAAGCAGAGGAGAGCAAAAAAATCCCAAGAAATTCTTTAAGTATGTAAACAGTAAAAAAGGGAGGACAGACCATATTGGCCCCATAAAGAACGTGGAAGGACATCTGGTTACAAAGGATGGGGAGATGGCGAAGCACCTCCATGGTTAACAGAGGACAGAATTACAATTAGACTTGGGAAACTTAACATTAATAAATTACCGGGACCAGATGGCTTGCACCCGAGGGTACTTAGGGAACTCAGTTAAGTACTTGCCAGACCATTGTTCCTAATTTTTACTGACAGTCTACTGACTGGAATGGTACCAGCTGATTGGAGAAAAGCCAATGTAGCACCAATATTTAAAAAGGGCCCAAAATACATCCCTGGAAATTATAGACCAGTTAGCCTAACATCAATAGTATGTAAACTCTTGGAGGGGATGATAAGGGACTATATACAAGATTTTAGTAATGAGAACTGTATAATTAGCAGTAATCAGCATGGATTCATAAAGAATCATTCTTGCCAAACCAATCTATTAACCTTCTATGAGGAGGTGACGTAGTGTATCTGGACTTTGCAAAAGCATTTGACACAGTTTCCCATACACGTTTACTGTACAAAATAAGGTCCGTTGGCATGGACCATAGGGTGAGTACATGGATTGAAAACTGGCTACAAGGGCGAGTTCAGAGGGTAGTGATAAATGGGGAGTACTCGGAATGGTCAGGGGTGGGTAGTGGGGTCCCCCAGGGTTCTGTGCTGGGACCAATCCTATTTAATTTGTTCAAAAATGACCTAGAGGATGAGGTAAACAGTTCAATCTCTGTACTTGCGGACGATACTAAGCTAAGCAGGGCAATAACTTCTCCGCAGGATGTGGAAACCTTGCAAAAGATCTGAACAAATAATAGGGTGGGCAATTACATGGCAAATGAGATTCAATGTAGAAAAATGTAAAATAATGCATTTGGGTGGCAAAAATATGAATGCAATCTATACACTAGGGGAAGAATCTCTGGGGGAATCTAGGATGGAAAACGACCTGGGGGTCCTAGTAGATGATGGGCTCAACAATGGCATGCAATGCCAAGCTACTGCTAACAAAGCAAACATAATATTGGTATGCATTAAAAAGGGATCAACTCCAGGGATAAAACGATAATTCTCCCGCTCTACAAGACTCTGGTCCGGCTGAAGCTAGAGTATGCTGTCCAGTTCTGGGCACCAATCCTCAGGAAGGATGTACTGGCAATGGAGCGAGTACAAAGAAGGGCAACAAAGCTAATACAGAGTCTGTAGGATATTAGTTATGAGGAAAGGTTGCGAGCACTGAACTTATTCTCTCTGGAGAAGAGACGCTTGAGAGGGGATATGATTTCAATATACAAATACCATACTGGTGACCCCACAATCGGGATAAAACTTTTTTGCAGAAGGGAGTTGAACAAGACTCGTGGCCACTCATTAAAATTAGAAGAAAAGAGGTTTAACCTTAAACTACGTAGAGGGTTCTTTACTGTAAGAGCGGCAAGGATGTGGAATTCCACAGGCAGTGGTCTCAGCAGAGAGCATCGATAGTTTCAAGAAACTATTAGATAAGCACCTGAACGACCACAACATACAGGGATATACAAGGTAATACTGACATATAATCACACACATAGGTTGGACTTGATAGGTTGGAGGAAAGACTGACTGCTCTAATCGCATCTTCCCAGCATGGAAGAAAACACGATAGGTCTCCTTCTACCGCCCAGGTCCCTCAAACAGAGGATCAGTGTGCGGGGGAAGATGAGGCCCCCTCAGTGGACCATGGGGAGGCTGACTCCTCTTCCGAGGAATCAATTGTGGAGGAACCTTTTTCAGCTTCACAAACTGAAAAATTGCTGGTACAATCAATTACAGAAATGGTTCGCTCCACATTTAAGCTACCCTCAAAAGAGTCAGCTGAAAGGCCCACTTCTGCTTTGGGTTCCCTAAAGCCTCCCCAAGTTATGCATGCTTTTCCTGTCCAGGGGCATTATGTTTTGCTATTGACGCTATTAGAGATTCTATTCTTCAGGCTTCATGCCTTACGCTTGTTTTTGTGCATTTGCGTAGGATCTTGTGGTTGAAAAATTGGTCAGCCGAAGCGCCATGCAAAAAACTCCTGGCTGGGTTTCCTTTTCACGGTGAACTTCTGTTTGGAGATGATTTGGATAAATATATCCAGAAAATTTCAAGTGGAAAAAGTACCCTTTTGCCAATTAAGAAAAGGAATAAACGTCCTTCATTTTAACAGGGTCCTTCTCCAGGGTTAGGGGCATCAGCCTCTAAGCAGTCACGACGGCCTCCACCATCAGGTTCAAGAGGTAAACCTCAGGGTCAACCCCAGGGACAGAAGAAGTCCTGGGGAAGGAAACCTTTAAAACAAAATGCTTAAGGAAGGCGAGCCCCCACTCGTGCGAGTGGGGGGAAGACTTCTGGAGTTCTCAAGGATCTGGCAGGAAGAGTTTCTAGACAGATGGGTGGTCTCCATAGTAGCTATAGGTTACAAACTAGAGTTCCGGGGGGTTCCCGTCTCCTCGTTTTCTGAGATCAAACGTCCCCAAAGATCTAGAGAAAAAGAAGTCTCTCTTTCAAGCATTAGACCTGCTCTTGTTTCAAAGAGTGATCATGGAAGTCCCCATGGAAGAGCAGGGGTTGGGGATTTATTCAAACCTCTTCACAGTGCCAAAACCAAATGCAGATGTCAGAGCCATTCTAGATCTCAAGGATCTGAACTAGGGATGAGCCGAACACCCCCCAGTTTGGTTCGCAGCAGAACATGCGAACAGGCAAAAAATTTGTTCGAACACGCGAACACCGTTAAAGTCCATGGAACACGAACATGAAAAATCACAAGTGCTAATTTTAAAGGCTTATATGCAAGTTATTGTCTTAAAAAAATGTTTGGGGACCTGGGTCCTGCCCCAGGGGACATGTATCAATGCAAAAAAAGTTTTAAAAACAGATGTTTTTTCAGGAGCAATGATTTTAACCGCTTCAGCCCAGGACGAATTTATCCCCTTCCTGACCAGAGCACTTTTTGCGATTCAGCACTGCGTCGCTTTAACTGACAACTGTGCGGTCATGCGACGTGGCTCTCAAACAAAATTGACGTCCTTTTTTCCCCCACAAATAGAGCTTTCTTTTGGTGGTATTTGATCGCCTCTGCGGTTTTTATTTTTTGCGCTTTAAACAAAAAAATAGCAACAATTTTGAAAAAAACGCATTATTTTTTACTTTTTGCTATAATAAATATCCCCAAAAAATATTTAACCACTTCAGTACCAGGCACTTAGACACCTTCCCACCCAAGCCAATTTTCAGCTTTCAGCGCTTTCTCAATTTGAATGCCAATTGCGCGGTCATACAACACTGTACCCAAACACATTTTTTATCATTTTGTTCCCACAAATAGAGCTTTCTTTTGGTGATATTTGATCTCCTCTGCGGTTTTTATTTTTTGCGCAACAAATAAAAAAAATTTAGAAAAAAAACAAGTTTTTCTTTGTTTCTGTTAAAAATTTTTGTAAATAAGTATGTTTTCTTCTTCAATGACGGGCACTGATATGGCTGCACTGACGGGCACTGATACGGCGGCACTGATGGGCAGCGATGAGGTGGCACCAATGAGGTGGCACTGATGGACATGGACACTGATAGGCAGCACTGATGGGCACTGATAGGTGGCACTGATGGGCACTGATAGGTGGCACTGGTATGCGGCACTGATGGGCACTCATAGGTGGCACCAATGGGCACTCATTGGCAGCACTTATGGGCACTCATAGGCACTCATAGGTGGCATTAATGGGTACTTATGGGTGGCACTGATGGGTACTTATGGGTGGCACTGATAGGTGGCACGGATGGGCACTGATAGGTGGGCACTGATGGGCACGGATGGGCACTGACAGGTGGCACTGATGGACACTGATGGGTGGCACTGATGACACTGATTGGTGGCACTGATGCCCCCAAGGGTGGCATTGCTGGGCATCACTGCAATATAATGGTGCAAATCAGTGCCCATTTGTGGGCACTGATTGGCACAGATTGGGCACTGACTGGGAACATGTGGATGGCTATGGGGTACATACCTGGCCATCCACGTTGCCCCCTTCCCTGGTGGTCCTAGTGGCAATCCCTGGTGGTCCAGTGTGGTCATCTGAGGGGGGGGCTGCGCTGATAAACAATCAGCGCAGACCCCTTCTGTCAGGAGAGCCGCCGATCAGCTCTCCTCTACTCGCGTCTGTCAGACGCGAGTGAGGAAAAGCCGATCAACGGCTCTTCCTATTCACATCGTGATCAGTCGTGATTGGACACGGCTGATCACGTGGTAAAGAGCCTCCACCGGAGACTGACACACCGTTCCACCGATCGCCGTGATGCGTGCCCCCGCAGGCTCGCGGCGGCATGTTATCCTGCTGGACGTCATATGACGTCCAGTCAGGATAACTGAACCACTGCCTGGCCGTCATCTGCTATGGGCCGGCCGGCAGATACGTATTCTTCTACATATTTTTGGAGAAAAAAAATCGCAATAAGCGTTTATTGATTGGTTTGTGCAAAAGTTATAGTGTTTAAAAAATAGGGGATAATTTTATGGCATTTTTATTATTAGTTTTTTTTTACTAGTAATGGCGGCGATCAGCGATTTTTATTGTGACTGCGACATTATGGCGGACACATTGGACATTTTTGGGACCATTGTCATTTATACAGCAATCAGTGCTATACAAATTTAAAAGTGAAATTCTCCCCATTGGCACACTCTTAAACCCTCCCTGGACCTCCCACTCACCCTTCACGGTTGCCAAATCGCACATAACCTACCTGGGCATAAAAATAGGGAAGCTACCATCTTCAATATCATCTCAACTACCCCCCCCTGATTGCTAAGATATCCCAAGAATTGGATAACTGGATGGATCTGCCTCTCTCACTCCTAGGAAGATGCCACCTTGTAAAAATGGTCAGTTTTGCACGCCTACTATACCCAGTTCAAACGATACCGCTACTTCTGAAACATAAAGATATTAAATTATGAAATAAAGCCATCTCTAAATTTATCTGGCAAAACAAACGACCACACATTGCACTTATGAAACTATAACTTCCCAGATGCGAAGGGAGTATAAGTCTACCAAATGTCAGAACTTACAACATAGCATGCCTTCTCCAAATAAGCCTGGATTGGATATCACAATCCTCCCGTTACTCTAACTACCTCATTGAAACAACAAAGCCCCATCCTTATTCATTGGCTGCCCTGCTTCACTGTAAGTGGAAATCTATCCCCTCAACTTTACAACATAATCTCCTTCTACAAGACACCACTATAGCCTGGAGGGAAGCAAGAAAGAGCCTCAAGCTCTCATCTTTCCTATCCAGGCATCTCCCAATCCAGGACAACCCAAACTTCCCACCGGGGATGGAGCACAAACCATTCCTCATTTGGAAAAAAAAGGACTCACAAACTTCTGATCACTTTGCAACGAGGAAGGAGGGAGACCCAAAGCCTTCATAGTCATTGCTGAAGCCTTCTCCCTTCCCCAATCTCATGCCTTCTATTGCCTTCTTGGGCAATGTGTCAGTTTCCTCCACAGCCCTTGCAGAGAAGAGCGCAAAAGATTCAAAGCCTCTATTACAGATCAAATGATCCAAAAAGGTTTCTGTACAATCTCCAAAATATATAAACCTCTCCTGCAAAAAAAATAGCGTCTTCATCAGCAGCAAACTGGGGCAGAGACTTTCACGATACTGACTCAGTGGACAAAATTCTACAAGGTTATAACAAAACCCTACAATTGATTCCCAATTAATCTTGAAGAGAAACCCAACTAAAAATCCTCCATAGTGCCTATATCCCTTTTCTCCATGATAAAAACAACCCAGAATTAGCCATCTGCCCTCTACGCCAACAACCCAAACCTTCACTAACCCAACGTTTCTAATCATGCATGTATATCCCTACCTTCTGGGAACAAGTCCTATCATTCATTTATGGAAAAGAAGAAAGGTAGCAGCGCTCTCTGCAGGGACAACTCGATCCATACACCAGGTCCACTCACAGGTGCCGAGGCTCGATGTGTCCCAACACACTCCAATGCAACAGCTAGCTTTATTGTTTTATTGTCACTCTGATGTACCAATAAATGACACTTCAAGGATTACAGTTTTGACCGCTCTCCTTATTACTATCATTCATTTATGGTATAACCTTGCTGAAGCTACCAAAAGACCCACTACTTCTTATCTTTGGATATTGGGAGAAACAACTACTAACATGGTCCTTCAACGTCCACACCCCACACAAGAACTGGATCCTGATATGCCTCCTAGTCACCAAAAGATACATTCTAAAGAATTAGACTTCCCCCTGCCAGCCAAAAATCTCACAGATCAAAAGGGAATTCCTGCACCTACTATATAAAGACAAACTCAACACCAACTTTAAACACGAAAACTCCAGAAATCATCTATACTCCAGATGGCAAGCTTTCATGGAAACTACATTATCTCCAGAGGTGCTTGATAACTTTAAAACCTCTTTCTCATACTATGGGGCTCGCCATCCGACTCCGGGGTCAGTAGACACCTCCATCAATTAACGCTTGCCTGGAGGGTTCTCGGAATCCTCCACACCACAACAATGGGTCCATCCTACCCCCACCTTACAGGTATCTCAACCATTGAAACGCCCCTCTAAGAGTACCCTGCTCTGTTTCTATTTCACCAACCTAAGGTCATTATGCAACATAAGTGGTGCAAACTCCCCAAATCCCATCCCTGCCTCCCCCTCTTTTCTTCCGTAGTTCCACCCTGTTTTTCTTGTTTCTAGGGATCCCCCCACGGATGATCCATCCCGTTATTGCTGCATGAGTGTCTTTACTCATATGTTGTTGTTCATTATTGACATTGTTATGTAATCCACCTATGCACACAATACCTAGGCATGGTTTTTGATTTATGTCTACTATTTCCTGAAAAAATTAACTTCACCCCTTTGGCATATACTGTAATGTAATTCTTCTCAATAAAATCTATATTAAAAAAAAAAGCTCTGCCCACGATGAAGGCTAATGCTGACTGCCTGCTCTGCCGATTGACAGTTCCTGAATAGGCAAGGAGTGGGGCCACCTGGTAACGTCACCAACCCAGCATGCATCGGTCGGTGCTTTGGGGTGGTGGGCAGAGCCACCTGTTTTGGATGGAAGGGGCAGAGTTGATAATATCAATGCAAAAAACATTTTTTTTAATTATGCTGCAGCTGCATGCTCGGATAAGGGTCTATTATGGATTTTTTTTTTTTGGAGGGGGGACCCCACACGGTTTTTAACAAAAAAATTTGGCGCTTTTTACATTTTTTTGTTGTCTTGCCGGCAATACCTTGCAACCATGAGTCAATTTAATTCAGGTTCTATACAAAGTACAGATGTGCCACTTTACAGGCAGACTAAGGGGACCCCGCAGGCACTATATTTAAATACAGTTTTAATTTTTATTGTTTCACTTTAAGTTTTTATCATTAAAACCACTGCTCCTTTAAAAACAATATAAAAAAAATTGCATTAATATATGTCCCCCAGGGCAGTACCTGGGCCCCCATACCCTTTTTAGAGCCAATAACTTGCATATAAGCCTTCAAAATAGGCACTTTTGATTTTTCATGTTTGGGTCCCATAAACTTTAATAGAGTTCTTGGCTCGGGTCTGAACTTTTTCTCTTTTCTGGTGGTGCGAACCAAATTGGGGGTTCAGCCCATCACTATGACTACTAGTTTCCATAGACTGAAAAAAAAACCCTTTGGACCTTGATGTGAATGTATTTTCAAAGCGGCATTCATTTAGAATCAAGAACAGTTAGTAAGTAGTACTGATATGCATTTATAAAATTCTCACATTTTACAGCTAAAGAAAACTAGAATAATGAAAATAGATTTTTCAATGCCATTTTGTAATTGAATGCAATATTGTCCCTTTCAAACAGATACTGTGATTTTTTTTTTTTATTATTAAAAGTAAAAGACAATTTTCTTGCAATATGCTAACCCAGAGGCACTGGGGTTGATTTACTAAAAGGAAATAGTTCACTTTGTAAGGGAAGCAGCACTTTGCTAGGGAAATTTCCTCAGAGCTCAGTGAATAAGGTGAAGTTTTGCTGACTTCCATTAACCAATCATGTGTGGGGAAATAGATTGTTGTTTTATTTTCCTTGCTTGTGATTGGGTACTCTACAAGATGAAACTTCATCACATTCACTAAGCTCTGAGGCACTTCCTCTTGCAAAGTGCAACGTTCCTTGCAAAGTGAACAGCCTGTTTGCCTTTAGGAAATCAACCCCATTGTGTACATTCTGTGTGTACGGAACTCCCTCCAAGATCTCATTTCCTGCTTGCATGACACGCTTACTAATTATCTGAAAGTCTGCACTGAGCTACGAGGTGCAGGCATTTCCTGCAACAGGAGCTGCATTAGACCCCTGCGCTGCTAGTTTTACCGGCGCTTTACCGTTGTTTTAGCTGCGCTTTTCGACCCCTACCAGGGTGCTTTTAACCCCCCGCTAGCGGCTGAACAAAGAGTTAAAAGTGCCTGTGTTGCAGCGCTGCCAAAGCAGCGCAACAAGACCCCCCTAAAATGCTGCTTGCAGGACTTTTTTTCTTGTCCTGCAAGCGCACCGCTCCAGTGTGAAAGCACTCTGGCTTTCACACTGGGGAGGCATGAGAGGCAGTTTTCAGGCACTTTACATTCGCTATTTTTAGCGCTAAAATGCCTGAAAAGTGCCTTCAGTGTGAAAGGGGTCTTAGTGAGACACTTTAGAAGTTTCATTCCTAAAGCTAAAGTCCAGGAGGCCTAAACATAATGTAATTGTTCTTTTCTGTTTAAGGGATTCGAAAAAACAGATTTATTGCCCAATCCTTTACTCCTGCAGGCTTCTTTGTTCTATTGGTACCTACAGACTCTTCTCCCCCTGCTTTGGTGTTCTAAGGTCCTCTGACATCAATAAGACCAATCCTGGGTCCACAGTCCTGCAATCGATGTGAGGATGCAGAGGGACAGTCTACACTGGTTGCTGTGAAAGCAGATGCTCAGGTTGGTAAAATTGCTTCTACTGTTCCCTAGACTAAACGGGCAGTTAACCCTTGTAGTGTGGGCACAGCCCCACAGACAGGATGGTTTTTTATGGTTCCTGGAGACAGACCTGAAAGAAATGCAAATGTTGCAGCTCACAACACTGAGGTTCTGCAGATGTTTATATTAAAGGAAGGAAGTGAACTTTAACCTTAAAGCGGGGTTCCACCCAAATTTTGAACAATATCTGTATGTATTCTCTTCCTTGCCTAGATGCTGACATGCCGTTTAAAAAAAATTAAATCGCCGTAATTACCTTTTATTTTTCTATTCTTCTTTGCACTTCCTGGTTCTCCTCCCATGGGAGTAGGCGTGTTTCTAGCCTCTCCCAGACTCCTGGGAGCTAGTCTCAGGCTTCCCAGGATGCCACTGAGCATGTGCGGGAACGAGCGGTGAATGCTGGGAGCACAGCATTCACCACATCCAGGAAATAAATGCTTGTGGGCTTCAAATGCCCACAATGAAGATGGAAACCGCCTGCAGTGAATAATATAAGTTATTCTTTCCGACTAAATCTGACACAGGCGGACATATTACACACAATATGTGAGTATGTAATGCTGAGAAGAAAAGTTTGTGAATGAACTCAAAAAAAAAAAAAACAGAGATAGGTGGACCCCCGCTTTAAAATAAATTTCCAGGGTGCATATCAGTTCTATACATAGTACACACTGCAGACATGATTGTCAACTTACAAGTATCCACACAAAACTAAACATGGCCTGAGGAGTTACAGACATCAGCTGTCAATTCTGAAGGAACACTTGAATAACACAGCACATGCTATCAGTCACAATTTAACATCAATCGTGGTCAGTCAGAATAGGCTTCCTTTTAGTAGTGAATAAATTAAGTTGCTCTTTTACAGTATACCAGGCAGCATTTCACTTACATATGATCAGTTATATACTGTATATGTGTATTACGTTAATTTACTGTTGTGTTAATTTGCACTTTCTTTCATTATTTGCTGTTTATATTTTTAATTACATAAAGGTTTAATCCAGTTAAAATTAAAAAATAAGTCTCAAAATGCATACTGAGTGCACAGTCATCTCTTTGGACTTCTAATTTTGGTCCAGGTATTGCTGTAATGTTATGATACATATACTTGTTAAAAAACATTGGGATTGATTTACTAAAGGCAAATCCACTGTGCACTACAATTGCAGTTGGAATTACAGTCAATGTAGATCTGAGGGAAGATGTGAAATGAGGGGAAGCTCTGCTGATTTCTATAATCCAATCATGTGCAGGCAAAAATGCTGTTTTTTATTTTCCTTGTATGTCCCCCTCAGATCTGTAGCGACTGCACTTCCAAGTGCACTTGCTTTGCACAGTGGATTTGCCTTTAGTAAATAAACCCCATTGTGCTGCTAGTATGCTGATGTTTTGGCAACTTCTGTACTTGATTTGAATCAGTGGCCTGTGTGTTCTCAATACCACTTACTGCCCTATATTGTGCCCTGGGAAGTCAAGACATGTGTTTACTATGATAAAATTATCCCTTTCTGTCCTTGCAGCCTTCTTGAGCCTTCTCGGCTCCTTTCTCACTTTTCCCAGTTCCAGTAAGCTTTTTAAGCACTACCCATGTCCCTCTGGAGAGTTATCACATATTCAAGCTCTGACACTGTCGAGACCTCCGATTCTATAAACAAAAAGACATTTTGCGCTAGGTGCATAAATAAATAAACCGAAAATGTGAAATTTTAAGGAACAAAAAAACCTGTGATAGGAGTCCTGCTGCTTAGCACTATAACCTCGATATAAGGGCAAGATAAATGTATATATATTGAACAGTGCAGCGCTGGACACACAAACAAGTAAAGTGATAATCTAAGTAATACTGATACAATCAATGTGTATAATAAAGTATTATTAAAGCAATAATGAAAATCCACCAATATGTTACTATCAATCAATGCATATGTTAGTGCCAAAACTAAAAAATAGTGAAAAAGTTCAAATGAAGTGAAGAAATCAGAAAAATGTCCAAAAATAATTGTGTGGAAAATGTGAAATCCAAATGCGATACTCCACTTGATAGTGCTGCCCGTCACCAGGTGAAAAATATGGAGGCTTACCAGAAAGCCTGCGACCGCCCTTACTCAGATCTTACTTAGATCACCGTGGATGTGCCGATAAGATCACAGTTGATGGCCCTCTTTACTCCTTCCTGGATAGTTCATCAATGGCAGCAGGGGACACTCAGGACAAACGTGGTCATAGGATGACTCCAGCAGTGAACACTCTTGCCCGTTTAGTGCAGAGTACTTCCAATTCTATGCATATTTTGCATACTCATTAGGCTTTCTGTACTGTGTGAATACTTACTTAAGATCAGTCTCACAAAAACAGCATATTTTTAAATAGGTTCTTCTAAAGTAAGGCTTTGGTGCACACAAATGTGGGATGATCATTATCAACTAATTGCAACCTAACACTTGCCTAGAGTTTAATTTTATTGAAATACTGGAGGTACCTGAGAGGGTTAGTTACATTAGTAGAAAAGAAGCATTCATGTTTATATGCACACTGGAGGAAGTGAATTATTAGTTATTATCATGCCCTGTCTCACAAAAACATGCACAATTGCAGATTTTTTAAAAAGATTCCTCTAAAGTGAACCTGTGAGGAAAGAAACATAGGCGCTGTCAATGCTGTATTTTTTATTGACGTAATCAAACAGATGCATACTCACAAACCAAACTGCTACCTATCACAAGTTCAATAAAATGATCAATGGCCTATTTTGCTAAATCTGCTCCATACGTTTCATATCTTGGGAAGTTGACACCCAGACCTGTGCAGCTGGCTCGTTTTGTAGGAGGTCCCTTTTTCATCAGAGCCAAATAAAAGATCCCCTGTAGCCTGACTTTATATATCTTACTGAACATAATATGACTGTCTCTTGCTCCTCCCAGCAAGATACCATGTGACCACACACACTATTTGATTATGTCATGAGGCAAGATGGCCAAAGATTAGGCAACAAAAATAATTCTAGCATCAGTAAAACTACATCAGTGTATCAGTATACAGAATAATTATGTATAAGTAATAAATGCATATAATAAACAAACAGCTTGTCCTTATGCATACTTTAAGGTGCAAACCATGCCCTCTGCACCTGAACTCCGTATTGAATAGTGGCAATACTAAAATCCGCCATTGTGTCATATTAATGAGACATACTGTAATGGAATGTACTAGCTTTGGGTGTCCAAGATGGCTCTCCACACCAGCATGGAACACACACTACCAGCAGAAACCAGAAGTGGGGCACAGGAATGCATTACATATGCCACTTCCGGTTGCACTACTGTGTCAGAGGGGAACCCAATAGAATCAATACTATTAGAAAAAAAGGGCATTGCTTCTCCATTAGTGGCTTGGGATGCTATGAAGTCTTATTTACGCGGTTTGTTTATTAAAGAATTCTCTAAAATCAAGAGCTCATCAAAAAAATGGGAGGAGGAAGTAATGCAGATGGTGAATCAGGCAGAGCAGGATTTTATTGGGGACCCCACTGAAGATAGTCGATTATCTTGTCAAGAGGCTCAGAAAATAAATACTACCTTATTGTTAACCAAGGCAAAAAATAGTAGATTTTTCCAAAGTCAAAAACAGTACGAAGTAGGGGAACAAGTAGGGAGTATGTTGGCAGTATAGCTGGGGCACAGGAGGGGCCAGAAACTATTGTAGCTGTTAAAGATGAAAGGGGGGAGATAGTATATGATACAAATAGTATTCAAAGTACATTTGTTAACTTTTATTTTATGCTCCATGAGTCCAAGATGCCAGAAGTAACGAGTCAAATTAAACAGTTCTTAGATGAACTTTGTATTCCTAAAATTAATTTTTAGATATCCCTATATGGAGGAGTTAAAACAAGCAGTATCCCAGACCCATAATAATAAGGCCCCCAGGGCAAGACAGATTTCCTATGGAAATTTATAAAAAATATGGACAGATACTGCTTCCCGAACATTTGGAGGTATTAAATGAGGCTTTTAAAGTACAAAGACTCCCAGAGTCAATGCAGCAAACAATTATAATTGTGGTTCTTAAACACGGTAAAGATCCAGTAATGCCAGAATCTTATCGACCTATATCCCTCTTAACGTCAGATGTGAAGATCTTGGCAAGGGTACTTGCGGATAGGTTATATAGATATATTAATATCATAATCCATGGGGATCAAACAAGCTTTATGCCTTCAAGAGCTGCATCAACAAATATCTGTATTGTTTGAAATATGCAATTACCTATGGATAAGGTAGGCTCAAGAGCAATACTGTGTTTGGATGCACAGAAAGCTTTTGACATGGTGGAGTGGGAGTATATTTGGGCTGTACTAGCTGCCTTTGGTATAGGTCCAGGCTTCTTAACATGATTGAGAATGTTATATAGTGAACCTAAAGCGAAGTCAAGAATTAACTAGCAACACATTATCCTCCTCCTTTTCACTATCGAGAGAAACTAGACAAGGCTTCCCCCTGTCCCCACTTTTGTTTCCCATGGCCATAGAGCCTCTGGCTCTTGCAATTATACAATCAGTTGGGATTAGGGGGTTTTGCTGTGCAGGTAGAGAGCATAAAATAGCCCTATATGCAGATGATGCCCTTATTTTTTGGGGGGGATACCTCAAATTAATTAACTGAACTTATGGGCCTCATTTCTGCATTTGGGCTAATTTTGGGCTTTCGGGTTAATTGGGAGAAATTGATATTACTTCCATTAGATGATCTAAAAGTGCCCTTGCAAGATATAGCCTCACAAATTCAAACCAAGCACACAGTGAAATATTTGGGTATATAGGTATCCCGAAATGTAAAGTAGTATATTAGTTTGAATCTTAAACCATTACTAACTAAATTTGCAGCTAAATGTCAGAGCTGGTGTAAGTTTCTATTGACAGTGATTGGCAGAGCCAAGCTTATAAAAATGATATGGACCCTGCAATTGTTTGATATACTCCATAACTTTCCCATACGGATTACTTCATTTTGGTTTAGAAGGATAGATGCTCTTTTTCGACAACTTATCTGGTGGAAAAAACAGCCTTGTATTAAACTGACTACATTAATGTTAGCCAAAGAGGCTGTTGGGCTTGCTATCCTCCATGCAAAAAATTATTTCTTAGCATTGCAATTACAGCATTTTGCTGGTTGGTCTGAAATAATGGACTCTGATTCTATACAGGGTCTATAAGAAGGTATTTTTGTCTCATCTTATTATCCTCTGGAAGTCTGCATTCAGTTGGGTATATTTTCCCCTTTCTCCATTGCCTTTTTTCTTCCTTCCTTCTTTGTTCAGATATTTGTATAGCCTCATCAGATAGCCACTTTGCTTTCTTCCTTTTCTTCTTCTTTGGGATAGTTTTGATTGCTACGTCTTGTACAGTAATACACACTTCCTTACACAGTTCCTCAGGCACTCTGACTATCAGATCTAACCCCTAAATCTGTTAGTCACCTCCACTGAGTATTCACAAGGGATCCAATATAGATCATACCGGAAATGTTTAATGGTGTTTCCCACTTTCTGCAATTCAAGCCTGAATTTTGGCATAAGAAGCTCATGGTCTGAGCCACAGTCAGTTTCAGGTCTTGTTTTGACTGAGTGTATAAAGCTTCTCCATCTTTGGCTGCAGAGAATATAATCAATCTGATATCTGTTTTGACCATCTGGTGATGTCCATGTGTAGAGTCGCCTCTTTGGTTGTTGGAAAAGTGTTTGTTATTACTAGGGATGAGCATTATGGGGCATTTGGGGAAAATTTGATTGCCGCGTAACGCCCCATAATGCTCTGGGAGGACGCAGTGCATTGCTGTATGATGATGGGCCAAATCTTGCACCTGACCTGCCTGCTTTGGCCAATCACAGCGTGCTCTGCAAAGAGATCCATAATTGGCCAAGGCAGGGTGCCCCACACTATATAAGGCTGCTTACACGGCGGCCGTGTGTAGTATTGTTGGCGTGGACAGAGAGATAGCTTGATTTATATTAAGCAAGCAGGTTATTCAGCCAGTGGCAGTGTATTTGTATTTTGTATTTGCATATATATATATATATATATATATATATATATATATATATATATATATATATATATATATATATATATATATATATATATATACAGTATACAGTCAGTGTAATAATAATGATAATATATATATATATATATATATATATATATATATATATATATATATATATATATATATATAGCATAGACTATACATTCAGTGTTTACTCGATATTCAGTCAGTGCAGGCAGTGTGTTAATATAAATATATATATATAGATATATCTATATATATAGATATATATATCTATATATATATATAGATATATATAGATATATCTATATATATCTATATATATAGTCTCGTATGTGAACGGTCATCCTTTGACACATTTTTTAGTGTGTGGACCTCTGTGAGGTTCGATCACAATGTTATACCTCGAGCAGCGGCGGAATTATAGGGGTCACTGAGATCGCCATGGCGATCGGGCCCCTTGCTGCAGGGGGCCCTTGAGGGCCCCCTGTACTCTTCGATAGGAGGAACGGCAGGGGCGGCTGAGACCGAGCTCCCCGATCATCAGCCAAACTGTAATCGGCACTGACTGTGCAGGGAGCTCATCAAAGTGAAAGCACAGTGTGTGGTGTGCTCTTTGTCTCCCCCTACAGTGCAGTACCCGGCAGGAAGAGCTAAGGTAAAGGTCTGATGTTTTTTTTTTTATAAAACTATTCTCTACTGTATGTGTGTTTTATATGTGTGTGTTTATGTATGCATATGTATGTGAGTGTGCATGTATGTATGTATGTGAGTGTGCATGTATGTATGTGAGTGTGCATGTATGTATGTATGTGAGTGTGCATGTATGTATGTGAGTGTGCATGTATGTATGTATGTATGTGAGTGTGCATGTACATATGTGAGTGTGCATGTATGTATGTATGTATGTGAGTGTGCATGTATGTGCATGTGTTTATCAGTGGCGGTGCGTCCATAAGGGCACACGGGCGCCACCCCCTCTCTCCAGCCACCCCCTCCCTCTATGACCAATGGATAGATTCATGTATAGCATGAATCTATCCATGGCCACCTTTGCCACCCCCATATTTAGATGTCCGGCCCCTTTTCGGGTGCCAGGTGCCTGAATTACAGTGGCGGGTAGGTGTTTTTGAAGCACCCGATTAGAGCCATAGGCTCTAATAGGCTTCAAAATAGGTGAACTGCGAGTGCCATGCTTGGCGCTCACAGTCCACCCAAGTGTGTTAGAAAAACAAATTAATATTCACTTTCCTAACACTGAACCCCCTCTTCACCAATCAGGTGTGCGGGTCTGTTACCCATCACCTGATTGGCTGAAACAGTAGGCACAGCTATTGGACGCCTATTAGGAGGAGAGTACGAGAGATGAGGACGGCAGGAGTCGCGTGGAGGACCCCGCTCGTGGCCGTCACCCTCTGCCCCACCGAGACAGGGTAAGTGCCGGGCAGACGGCAAGCGGGCGGGGGGGATTCACAGTGACAGCATTCAATGACACAGTTGCAGCATTTGATGGCACACTGGCAGCATTTGATGGGCACACTGGCATTTAATGGGCACAGTGGCAGCATTCAATGGCACAGTTGCAGCATTCGATGGCACACTGGCAGCACTTGATGGGCAAAATGGCATTATTTAATGGGCACAGTGGTGGCATTTGATGAGCACAGTGGCGGCATTTGATGAGCACAGTGGCGGCATTCAATGGCACAGTTGCAGCATTTGATGGCACACTGGCAGCATTTAATGGGCAGATTGGCGGCATTTAATGGGCACAGTGGCAGCATTCAATGGCACACTGGCAGTATTTGATGGGCACACTGGCAGCATTTAATAGGCACAGTGGCAGCATTTGATGGGCACAGTGGTGGCATTTGATGGCACAGTGGCGGCATTTGATGGCACAGTGGCAGACTTCGATGGGCATAGTGGCAGCATTTGATGGGCACACTGGCAGCATTTGATGGGCACACTGGCAGCATTTGATGGCACAGCGCAAGAGCTTGATAGGCACAGTGGCAGCATTTGATGGGCACAGTGGCGACATTTGATGGCACAGTGGCGGCATTTGATGGGCACAGTGGCGGCGTTTGATGGGCACAGTGGCGGCGTTTGATGAGCACAGTGGCGGCGTTTGATGGGCACAGTGGGAGCAATTGATGGGCACAGTGACTGCCATTGATGGGCACAGTGGCTGCAATTGATGTTTTTTTTTCTGAATTTTTCAGTTTGCTTGCGCCCCCCTAAAAATTTGAGCACCAGCCGCCACTGTTTTATATGTGCATGCATATGTGCATTTATATATATATATGTGTGTTTTTTTATATATGTGTGTGTTTACATGTATGTGTAGCACTAACTCTCGGTGGAGCTGCTGGTTTAAGCGGGTCTGTTACCTTCACTCTGCTTCCCTCTGTTTCACCATCACCGGGTCTAGGGTTCTATTGAGTTTACTTCTGGACGACACATGCACCAACTCTGGAGTACGTTTTCAATGCTTTATTAAACAAACGACTTAGGAAGTAGCTGGAAAGAGGTAGAAAGGAAACTCGCAGAAGAAACTCAAATATTCTCTGAAAGGGTTCTCTTGACAAAATGTCCTGGTAGGATTCAAATACTATTTGAAATGCGCTCCCCTCGTGGGACACACTCCTTGCTCATCTGGATAGGCCTCTGTCACCGGTCTAGCAGCCAGTACGCAGCACGAATCAAAGTCTCTGCCACAGACTTGTTTGGAAATAAAAATCCGTATGATCCTCTGCCACAGGATGTATAGATTTGCCGTAGTGAAAGTCAGTCACAGTGCTTGAACCTTTAAGCCGAGCCGGCAACACTATGCTGTATAGTTACTTTTGGATACGTCCTCCAACCGAGTCACCGGGCCCCTCTATAGACCAGCATGCGGCGTGATCTCTCCAAGACGGGTCCTCCCCTGGGATCTTCTCGGTTGTCCAGCTTCTTCACACAGGACCGACAGCTCAGGACCTTTCCTCGGCCGCGGTGGCAGGCTCCAGACAGGCCTCTGGACCCACCCCTGCGCCGCAGTATCGTGAGCCTCCCGGACGGAGGACCACGAGGTAGCTCCTTAACGCATACCTGTCGGCCAGGAGGGCCAGCAGGTGGCTGCAAAACGAACCCCAAAATATGGCGTCTGTCCCATAAATACCCTCGCCCAGAATGCAACTCAGAGGACCACCTCCACGGAGCGTGCCTCTGGGACAGAGGAGCATCCATACGCTTCAACATATTGCCTTTCCAACCCTGACCAGTGGTAACAGCGACACCCACCGGTCAGCACGGAACACCCGCAACGTCAGCCAAGCTGGAACAGAGGCGAACTTTTAACCTTCCTAACACACAATTTACTAACTTTACCTAACATTCGGTAGATTGCAAATCTACCAGCGCTACATATGTATGCACATTTTAGGTATACACTTTTAATCCTGACCCCCTATATGTGTACAATCAGAACTGATTTTTTAATTTCTTTTTGCTTGTTCATAGTACCAGCAAAAAAATGTTGTTCCTCCGAAAAGCGATCCAGGCTCAGATCGATTTTCAGAGGCATTTGACAGCCAGTAAAGAGGCAATATGTTGCCTACTGACCGCCTGTTTTAACCCCTTAAATGCATCATCACTATGCTGAAACTGCATGCAATGCACACAGTTGCAGAGTGGTTGTAGTGCAGCCTCATTCACCTAGGGGTGTACTTCAAGGGTGCCCTGACTGGAAAAAGATTGAGAAACACCGTCATAGGGGAACCCATCTCTCCATTTTCCTCCTGCAGCCGCTGAATGCCCGTGTGAGGGAGAGGAGGAGAAGCAGGGGGAAATGGAGAAATCGTTTCCTTTATATGCAGCCACCTACTTGTGACCGGGCCCTGGTGTTCTGCCATCGGGCTCGGAGAAAAGAGCACTGTCCGGGGGTCAGGGGGGCCCTCCATGGTTTCTTGCATCGGGGCCCTGAAGGTTCTAGTTACGCCACTGACCTGGAGGGGTTACCCTTGAGGTTTTACTTTTAACTTTCAGCTCTTGATACATCTATTATCATGGATCCAATTACATTTTTATTATTAAATTTCTCTTTTTTGGGGGGGGGCATGAATACTGCAGGTTTCATTACCACTGCAATATTGACCAAATGTGGCCCCTATGGGACCGTTATGATAGGTAGAATCCCTATTCACCGCACAATCCATATGCGTGGGGTGTATCATCTTTTGACATCATTTGTGTTTATAATTTCATTTTTTTTTTTTTACCTGTTGTAATTCGAAACCATGAATTCATTGACATTCAGAGCCATCACTGTGGATGGTCTTATTTCTGTTTTCTTCGTTTTTGCCCCACAGTAAGATGGCGTGAATAGCCACTGCTCGGGACTTTTTTATAATGTTTATGTAGTTTTTTGTATTTGCCCTTAGCATGAGCTCTTTTCATGTTATCAATCCTGACTTTCCCTTAAATAAGATGGCCACACTATATTAGCGTATGTTTTTTATTACGCTTATGCAATTTCATTATTTGCACTTAGTATGAGCGCTTTATATGTTACCAATTCCAATCTTCCCACAAACAAGATGGCCACACCAGCGGCCGGGACTCAGACCGAGGCTTGGTAGTCTGGTTGTACTATATATAGCGGTGCGTCAGAACGCCACCTGTGCCCCGAGATGACGTCCTTTTGTGTGACAAAACATGTAGGGTAAGCGACGTACTGATGTCACCACGTACTGTCCCGCTCCACTTTGCACAGGCGTGTTTTTCTGCTTTTTAAATTTTGCCGGCTGGCTTCTATTGTGCGCTATGATATTGTGCCCTTTCTGTCTGTATAGGCTTTTATTGACTAGTTTTTTTTTGCTTTAATAAACCATCGGATTTTACCTATGGTGGTGCATTTTTGTTTTCTCCCCATGGTTATACATCCCTGATTAGATCATCCACCTTTACCTCTTTCCCCTTCTGCTGGACCGAGTGTTTCACTACCAAGTATTCAGTGTGTCAGCTGATACTGACATACTGGCATTGTCGGATTGCTTTAACTGGAACTTCGGGAGACGCCAGGTCCGTGAGTTGTTTGCAGTGGCCGTTTGCAGCAGCGGGAGACCTTCACTACCCAGGATTGGGTGACAAGCCCTTTTCAGATGATAATCTGGTAAGCCTGCATTTCTTAAGGCGGTGGAATCACAATGTTCCCTGACCCACGAAGATCTCTGTCACAGGGTGTTGTAACATCATCATCATGTTGATTACAACTGTCACTGACTGCTCTGTGCTTATTTGCCTTTATTACCAGCACCATTGACTTTTTGTAATGCATTTTCAATCTGGTCTATAGTGTTTATTAACATTATGGTAATTCCGGTGTGACACACATATACACATGCACAATTGCACTTCTAGTTTGTTTATTTATTCATTTAATTATTTTTTGGTTTTCATTTATTGTTTATTTATCACTAGTGCAGCTCCTTTTGTTCTCTTTTGTTCTACTGTTTTGTTTGTGTTGTATATCAGTTGCGGCTTTCTAGCACTTATTTTAAATAGCGTAGTTTTTCTTTTGCTATATATATATATATATATATATATATATATATATATATATATATATATATATGTATACTCTGCATCCAGTGTAGCCTATATCTACAGTGCATTCTGTGGTGCACTGTTTCTTGTACACTTTAGGCAGTGTACACAGTATAAAATACAGTGCAGCCGTTGTACAGTTTCTAATACAGTGCAGGCAGTGTACACAGTATATAATACAGTGTGTACAGTTTCTACTACTTTTCTGGTGGTGTACACAGTATCTAAAACAGTGTGTACAGTTTCTTCTACACTTCTGGTGGTGTACACAGTACACAATAAAGTGCAGCCGTAGTACAGTTTCTACTAATTTTCTGGTGGTGTACACAGTATCTAATACAATGTGTACAGTTTCTACTACACTTCTGGTGGTGTACACAATACAGTGCAGCCATAGTACAGTTTCTAATACAGTGAAGGCGGTGTACACAGTATCTAACACAGTGTGTGCAGTTTCTACTACACTTCTGGTGGTGTACACAATACAGTGTAGCCATAGTACAGTTTCTACTACTTTTCTGGTGGTGTACACAGTATATAATACAGTGTGTACAGTTTCTACTACACTTTTGGTGGTGTACACAGTACCCAATACAGTGCAGCTGTAGTACAGTTTCTAATACAGTACAGGCAGTGTACATGATATCTAATGCAGTGTGTACAGTTAATACTACACTCCTGGTGGTGTACACAGTATACAATACTGTGCAGCTGTTGTACAGTTGTTAATACAGTACAGACAGTGTACACAGTATCTAATGCAGTGTGTACAGTTTCTAATACACTTCAGGTGGTGTACACAGTATCTAATACACTGTAGTGTGATGTTGCAAAACAAAACATACATCATGTCCGGAAGTCCAACAAGGAGAGACAGACGCTCAAAGGCCACTAAAAGAGGGCAAGCAGCCTCTGTGTCTCCAGTCAACAGTGGTGGTCATGGACATGGTACATCCTCTGCAGGTGGCCGTGGGGCACGCTTGTCCTTTTCTTCTGCTGTTGGCTGTGTTATTGAGCCAGAACACACAGAGTTGGTGGAGTGGATAACAAAGCCCTCCTCATCCTCTGTCACCCAGGCTCAGAGTAGTTTGCCTTCCAACGGAGCTGCCAAAGCGGCCTATGCCACTGGCTCCATGTCCACAGTCACTCCTTCCATAGCCCCACCATCATGCACGGAGGAATCCCCAGAATTATTCGACCACAGTGTCGGGTACATGCTGCTGGAGGATGTGCAGTGATTTGAAGGCTCTGATGTTGGTTCAGAGGTGAGAAAGGGATTAACGTGAGCCCAGAGAGAGGGGGTGCCCAAGAAGGATAAGAAAATGGCAGTCATGTTTCCCCAGCTGCAGCATACTGCCAAGTTTGCTCCAGTGACGAGGAGGGAGTGAATTATGAGGTCACTGACTGTATTTGGGTGCCTGAGAGAAGAGAACAGGAGGCACAACTCCAACAAGGCAGGATGTCCTCTAGGGGGCAGCTTAAGGGCAGACACCCTATTGCAGTGGTTCTCAACTCCAGTCCTCAGGACCCACCAACAGGCCAGGTTTGCAAGATAGCTGAAATACAACACCAAGCGGGGGCTTGGTGTTGGGGTCCTGACCTTGACACAAGTCCAGTCCATGAACAGGGTGAGGAGGAGTTCATGGACCAAGAATTGGTTGCTTCAGCGTGACCAGTTCTGTCATATGCCTTTGCTCTGTGAGATCCGTGAGAATAATCCTGATGATTTCAGGAACTTTCTCAGGATGACGGACCCCGTATTTCACCATTTGTTGGCTTCGCTGACCCCCTATATCAGCAGGCAGGATACCTGCATGAGGCAAGCCATCACTCCGGAGCAGAGGTTGGTTGCTACCTTGCGGTATTTGGCCACAGGGAGAAGCCTGCAGGACCTCAAGTTCTCGACAGGCATCTCCCCCCAGGCTCTTCTTTGTGGACATTTACTGCTTGTGTTTGTTTGAGCTGACCCTGACTGAAATGTGTGGAGTCCAGAAAATATCGTGATTGTGTAACCTTATACAAAGCACTGTTGGCTGTTATTTACTAAATGCAAAGACACTTTTCACTACAAGTGCACTTGCAACTGCACTGAAACTGCACTTGTAGTGCAAAGAGGATTTGCCCTTAGGAAATAATTTCCATTTTCTCATAAAACAACAATTACATCACCCCAAAAGTGTTGTAGCGTTGAGACAATAATCCACACATTCATGATGAGCAATCTTTTTAATACCTGCACAATCACATGTGCATTTACCAAAGGTTTTTCTGACAAACCAACATGTTTGTTGTATAACAATTTTTGTGGTGTCATTATCCAAAATCAAAATGTGCATTTTATAGAAAACAGGCCTGTGTACAACCCACAAGAAAGACACAAATCTTGATCTTACAAAGTTCACATATGGTAGAACTTGAAGGCAATATCAGACATGAGTATTTAGGAACTGTGTTTGATATAGCGTTCAGATGGGGGGAAATCACCCCACGAAAAGCCAAATTTGGAAGATGCACACAAATTTCACAATGTCAACATGTGCTATCTGCCATCACGGGGGATCAAGGGACGTGTTTTGGGGGAGAAAGCCCTTCCTCACCGCTACTTTATTATTGAGGAAGGGGTTGCACCCCCAAAACGCGTCCATTGATCTCCCGTGATGGCAGATAGCACATGTTGACACACTGTGTGCATCCTCCAAATTTGGCTTTGGGAAAAATCACAAAAACATTTCGCACATTGTAGCACACAAAAGAAGAAAGTGATTTGGAGGGGTTTTAAACTCGCCCCAAAACATCAATGATGTTTTTATATTTTGGAATAACATCATTGATGTTTTGCTTGATGTTTTCCAATTGTAAATTACACCCCATGATCTCCCCGATCAGGATCTGGGCACTTTCTGATGTGAAAGGATCTTCATCCACAACCTCACGATCACCTAAAAAGAGAGGAAACCCAAAATAAATTAGGTCTAAAAAAAATGCCGCCATCCATCTCTTATCTGAGCCTGTGGTTGCAGACACTCACCTGTTGTGGTGACTAGTTCCACCACGTCTTCTTCCTCCTGCTCAGATTGTGTTGGGTGGATTTCCCCTTCTTCCAGGGGGGGGGCTCTGGTCTCCTCGGATGAGGGGTGTCCTCCGAGTCTTTTCTCCCCTATGTAAAACAAAAATGGTATAATTAGCACACAGATATTTGATGGCAGAACTATAAAGATGAAACATTGCTTGGAAGTGGGGTACAATTATCTATTTTAGCCGAGTTCCAAGATGTAGCTTTTTTATTGTCCTTTGTCAAGCTTCAATACTTTACCTGTTTAGTACAAGCTTCACAGATGGAGACCCCCTATAGTATACACTGGAGCACCTGTGTGGCCCCCCTAATAAAAATGGTGTTCTGGGGTCCCACACTAGTGCTCCAGTGTCCAGATGTGAAAACAGCTGCTGAGTGTCCTCTCCTTACACAGAATCTAGTTTTCATTTCATTCTAGTAACAAAGCCATCCTCACAACCCAATTCTTTGAAGCCAAGTATAGGGCGTCAAAATGGTGGCCAAATGCATATGGCCTAAACAATAGTATTTTATCGTCCGAAATAAAAATGTGTGATCCGAACGAATAATGTGCCCATGAACATGAAAGTTGCCATTTTAAACTGTACAACAGTTCCTAAAAGCACATGGAGCAGCACGAACGTAATAAACACAAAAAAAGTAGGAACACAGCACAACTACTTACTTTTTTGCAGCACTCTCCAGATCTTTCTGTACTGCTCATGTTCTCGTAATTTCAGGTCCGACCACCGCTTCCTGAGCTGATCTTTCGATCGTCGGACCCCGAATTTCCGGTGCAGACTCCTGACCACTTTCGCCATGATCTTGGCCTTTCGGACATTGGGGTTGGGGTAAGGCCCTTACTTTCCATCATAGTCAGCCTTCTTCAGGATGTCCACCATCTCCAACATCTCCCCAAAGGACATATTTGAGTCCTTTAATCTCCTTCTGGATCGGGACGTTTCAGGCTCCGGCCTTTCCTCCTCCTCCTCCTCCTCGTTGCTGTAATTAGCACGATCCTGCTGTCTATCCGCCATGTGCTCTTCCTCCACTGCGCCGAATGAAAAGGGGCAGGGAATAGAATAGAAAGAACGTCAGGGGCGGGCGGAGTTATATGCATGCGCAGTGTGTATAAATCGTAACGCGCGCGTCTTACGTATGATCTGTGAGCGGAGGAAGGAGCATCGGAGACGCCGATCGTGCTAACGAAGGTAGGATCTAAACTTGGGCCTATACTGCTTCGAAATGGAAGCCTATATTGTAACAAGATTAGGGGAGTTTGGCCTGACATTAGGGTTTGTCTTGTGTTGTGCCTTGCAGAGAAAATGGATGGGTTCAACGACCACAATTTCCTGCCCCTGTTCATTGACAAGTACAGGGAGCTGCCCTGTCTGTGGCAAGTGAGACACCCCCACTATAATCACAAACAGAAGAGGCAGGCAGCGCTGGAGAAACTGCTGGAGTTGGTGAAGCCGGTGGTCCCCACGGCAACCATCCCTTATTTAAAAGCCAAAATTGGTGGCCTGAGGAGCACGTATCTTAGGGAGCGCAAGAAGGTCACAGATTCCCAGAGGTCCGGAGCTGCAGCAGATGACGTTTATGTCCCCAGGCTGTGGTACTATGAGAGACTGCGATTTCTGTCAGACCACACTGAAGTCAGGGAATCCCTCTCTACTCTTCCTTCCACGCTTCCTTCCATACCAGCTGAGGCTTCCGATGTCCAACCTGGGCCTTCCAGCCAGGAAGAAGTGGAGGAGCCCAGCTGGAGTCAGGTATAGCATTCTTCTACAGATTTCTGGGCAATAAATAAATGATGTTTACTAGATGTTATTATTGATCATTAATTGCTGATTAAAAAAAGTGTTTACATATCAATAGACAGTAGTGGGCACCCAAAATTGGGACAAGAATGCAAAATGCTGGGCTCAGAAGGATAGTCTGTTATATTTGTTAACATTCAATTTGCAGCAGTCAGGAGGTGAAAATTGTGTGTGATTGATGAAAACAATACTAAAACTATGTCCCTTTTTCATACACAGGAAGACCTCAGCCAGGAGGAGGCTGTGGAATGTGGCAGCCAGGAGGAGGCGGGGATTAGTGGCAGCCAGGAGGAGGTGGAGATTAGTGGCAGCCAGGAGGAGGCGGGGCTAAGTGGCAGCCAAGAGAAGCCTGGGACAAGTCGCAGCCTGACTGAGTCTCAGGTTCCTCCCCTCCGCCTGCCACATAAACGAGCCAGGAAGATGACTCCCAGTCCTGTGCAGGATTCAGCGTACAGGCTGATCCAGGAGGCTTCAGCGTCCCTCAGAGCCTTCCCCAGTCCTGAAGAGGCCTTTGCCTGCATGGCTGCCACCAAATTGCAGGGCATGCAGGAGGGCCAACGCAAGATCTCTGAGGACCTGATTTATAAAGTCCTACGTAAGGGGGAGAGTGGGGAACTGACACACAAGACGGATGTCATTGAGATCGACGATCCTCCTCCTCCTCCTGCTGCCACAACTCCACCACAGCCAAAGGCTGTAAGGAAGAGTGGAAGGAAGACCAAAGAGTGATTGCCCTGGATTCAGTCTGGTCTGACAAAAGCTGCAGTCTCTCGTATGACCACAGCCTGGGGACACAGATGTCATCTGCTGCTTTCCGGATCTCTGGGACTTCTGGACCACACTGCCCTCCCTTAGATAAGGACTCCTCAGGTCACCAATTTTGCTTTTAAATAATTGATGTCTGCCCTGGGGGTCCAAGGCTTCGCCCACTTCTGCAGTTTCTCCAGCGTTGCCTCCCTCTTTGTTTATAGTTGTGACCCCTTAATAAAAATTTTTTAGGTAAATTCTACTCTCCTGTGTGTGTTTTCATCCAAAAAGGACAGTTTGTTGGTGACGATTCAGGTACATTTCTAAAGTACAATGTGAAATTAACAAGGGACAACAACACCAAACAATCTCCTACAGATTAAATAGAACAACATATCAATGGTGTTGTGGGAACTTGTCACAAAAAACACACAAACATTTTCGGGAGTACTAATCCAAATCACCAAAAAACAAAATTAAAAAAGAGAAAAACAAAAAAAGAATCTACATTAAAGTCCAAAAAAAATAAAAAAAATATGTTGTCAGATGTGAGAAATCAAAATATATTGAGGGAATCCCGATAAATAGTAACGAAATAAGTTTGTGAGAAGTGTGTGTGAATATGAGCATCAAAACTACTTAATTCTTGTCACATTATAAAGAAGAAGAGAGTGTGCTGTATTAAACCATTTTTAACATTGCAGCATGACGAAAGTGCTGTATCCATTGCGAACGCTAAGTTTACCAGACCGAGCTGTCCCGTGTCGGAATTTCTTCTGAGCATGCGTGGCACTTTGTGCGTCGGAACAGGCCACACACGGTCGGAATTGACGCAATCGGATTTTGTTGTCGGAAAATTTTATCTCCTGCTGTCCAACTTTGTGTGTCGGAAAATCCGATGGAAAATGTCCGATGGAGCCCACACACGGTCGGAATTTCAGACAACACGCTCCGATCGGACATTGTCCATCGGAAAATCCGACCATGTGTACGGGGCATAATTCTAGCAGTGGGTGAAGCGTATAGTGTTAGGATCCTTTGGATAAAATGTGCCGGAAACCCCATAGCCTGTAGTACTGCAGTCATGTAGTCCCAAGCCACCCTGTCGAACGCCTTCTCTGCATCAAGGGATAGGAAGAAGCCTTGTTTGGAAGATGTTGATAGCCAATGATGGACATTGATAGCTTTTATAGTGTTATCCCTAGCCTCCCTGCCAGGGATAAATCCGACCTGGTCTAGGGAAATCAGATTGGGAAGGAGCGGGAGAATTCGGTTGGCGAGAATTTTGGCATAAATTTTCATATGGACATTTAGGAGAGAGATAGGTCTGTAGTTGGATACCAATGTCTCATCTTTGCCTGGCTTCGGTATGAGTGTGATGTGTGCTTCTAGTAAGTCTTTATGTACTTGGGAAGAAGATGAAATATCATTGAAAGTCTTGGCGAGGTGAGGAGTCAGTATTTCTTGGAAAGTTTTATAATAACTCACAGTCAGACCGTCTGGGCCTGGGCATTTGCCTGATTTAAGTTGTTTCAGCACTGCTGTGATTTCATCTGAACTAATGGGGCAGTCAAGATGCTCCACGTCTGCTGGGGTGATAGATGTTGGGTAGTATTGGGGTAGAAAATCTCTTATTGCTTACTGTTTGTATTAGGAGAAAAAAAAACAAGAAAAAAACAGAAAAATTCACGCTGAACCAAAAGAAAGCAAGCAGCCAGCAAAGTTCGTTATCAAACAAAAAGTCACATTAAAAAATTATTGCGGCGCTAAGGAAGTCTGAAGAGTGGGAGGAATCTGATCACCAGATGTAGTGTGAAGATGTAGAGAAGTCACTCGTCACCACGTGATAATGTAGTCTGCTTACCAGAAGGTAATAAGGATAAGGCACGAATGGTTATCTCTAAATGACATCCAGCAAATCCAGCCAACCGGAACCCCTCGTCAGACAACAACCTCCGTGTAACTTCCTTCATGTGTATACAACTCCCAATAATCGCATCAGAATTGAGGCTTTCAGGCATGTAGTCATCATAAACCCAGAGAGAGAAATGAAGGACCCATAGTGAAGCCAGACTATAACTTTTTACTCCTGTGCAACCATCCTGAAGAAGGTCAGATCTTTGCTGCATAAATATTTCTTATATATCTTAAGCTGCATCAAAGTACCCCATGATCAGTGGGTCCTACACTGTCCATAGACCGGGAGATCCTGCCTGTATGTATTATGTCTGTATTAGGACCTGTCTCCCTAGAGGAGGGTAGGTTATATAAATCGGAGAAATAACGGACAAATTGGTTGGCTATATCTGCTGGAGCGGCAAAATGTGCACCTGAGGAAACTCTAATTGTGTGTATGGTATTTGATGCTTTCTTAGATTGTAACGCTCTGGCTAGTAATTTTCCAGATTTATTTCCGAATTCATAGAACAGTTTGTGTGTTAAAACATATTTGCGTTTCAAGGATTTACCTAATTCTTCCGGTAGCTCCTCCCTAGCTTTTATTAAGTCGATCAATGATTTTGTAGCTAGTGAAAGTTTATGAGCTTTTTCCAGAGTATGGATTTTTGTATATAGGGCCTTAAGGCGATCTCATTTGAGTTTGTATTTGTTAGCATTTAGAGAAATAATTTCTCTACGTATTACACATTTATGTGCAGCCCATATGCTGGATTGTTTTGATTCCCCAGGAGCATTTTCCACAAAATATTGTGTAAGGCATGTGTTCAGTTTTTGGGTGATTTAAATGTCTGTTAAGGTTGAGTTATCAAGGCGCCAAATTCTGTTTCTAGTTCGTATTGTTGGAAAGTCTAGGGTAATGGAGACAGGGCTATGATCAGAGATAACCATCGGGTCAATGGAGGCCTTTGATAGTAACGGTAGGTCGTTCTGTGATATGAAGAAATGGTCAATTCTTGTGTATTTGTTGTGCGATGATGAATAGAATGTGAAGTCCCTCTCATTTGGGTGTAGTGTTCTCCAAGTGTTGTGTAAGGTCAGTTCCTGGAGGTGTTTTTTGATGGATTTAAGGGCTCTGTAAGGCATGGAGGACGTCCCTGTGGACGAATCTTGAGAGGGCGAGAGTCCTACGTTGAAATCTCCTCCAACAATGAGGATACCAGAGCAAAATTCGGTTAGTAAATGAAGGGTTTCATGGAAAAATAGAACCTGATTTTTGTTGGGTACGTATAAGTTAGCCAAGGTAATGGGTTTGTTATGAAGGGTTCCCTTGAGGAATAGGTATCTGCCGCATGCGTCTCTTTTAACCTCTGACACTTGTAGGGGACAGTTTTTTGCTATCAAAATCGAAACACCTTTTGTTTTCGCTTCTTTTTTGGATGCATGATAAACAGTAGGGTAATGATGGTTGGAGAGTTTTGGGATGTTGTCGGAGCGGAAGTGAGTTTCCTGAATGAAGGCTATCTGAGTTTTATAATTTCTCAGTGTGTGTAACAGTTGAGATCTTTTTTTGGGTATATTAAGTCCGCGGATATTCAGGGAGCAAAGTTTCACCCGGGCAAAGGGTGAGGACGTAGTGTGATTTTGCATGTTAGGAGTTCGAGTGTCCGCCAATATGGGAGGGAAGGGGGAGTCCGTGTGGGTTTATGGAGGTATCAGGGGTTAGCAACTTAAATGTAAGTAAGCAGGAGTTGAGTTATCCGTCTTTAAAAAGGAGCCAAATTAGAAGGGGGGGTATTTAACTAACCTCCTCTACTTTATAGAGGGGGTGATATGTACGGTGTGAGGGCAGTGGAGTTTGACCTGGAATCAGGTCTAAACTGCTTCACTGCACCGTATGGGGGTTGGTAACTGCCTAGCACTGTAGATACGTTCAACCGCGAGTAGGCCCGCTGTTGCCAGTTCTAGAGGTGTACCAGTGGAGGGTAGTGCGAACATGTGAAATCCAAAAATATGGGAGGTCATGTGTATTTAAATAGTGATCAGGGGACATTCCTCCAGCCCTCTATCCCCAAGACCCGGGTGTGGGATTAAAGGAACACCCAAGAGATAATACTACAGGGAAGGGTGAAATAGACATCAGTCAATATAGACTAAGTGATTATAGTGTTTATAGGAGAATGTGCTTATGAGCACAGAGGTGTTATTAATGGCCGAGCAGTGGGCAATGGTTTCCTACGAACGTAAAGGTCCATGCTATATTTAAGCCTGTAAAAGATATATTAATCCACTAAGTCCAGTAAAAACTGGACTTAGTGGATTAAGTCAAATGAAACATAGATTGTAATGCGAACAATAAAAAAAAAAAAAGAAAACAATTGGAAACCATCATAACAGTGCAATCGATGTCGATGTCTGTAGAGTTGCCGCTCACTTGGCATCAATAGTTCTAGTAGTATCTTGGATGAGACTGTGTATAGCGATATTCCTGTGCTTATCAGCCGGCTGCCCAGCTTGCTGTCTTTGCCTACTACAATGTGCACTGTGAGACGTTTAGCAAGGATCATATGTGTGTATGTATACCGCTTATGTTAGATTTAGACCCAGGTGTAAGAATGGTTCTAAACAGACTTGTTTCGTATTGTAGGAGCCTTGGGCTCTGATGTACGGTCGGAGGTCTAAAATGTGAGGTGCGTTAGCACTTCCTTGCAATACATGTAGTCTAGGTCTTTCGGTTGAGTATTCTAGTATGATAGAATGATTTCAGAATCCTACCGGATCATCATATTGTCATTCATATCAATATCACCAGTGACATCTGATTATATGCTGTATGTATGTGGATGTGGGGGGATGATGTCCTGTTATTTAAGGTGAAGAGGCCGTTCACAGTCTCGTGTATACATGTCTATTGAAGGTCGGGGTTGTAGGATTTACAAAAGCATGTGTTTTGTTGTGTTGTAAAACGGATTGCAGTGAATGACAGGTATGATGGGGAAGATTTCGTAAGATACTAGGAGGCAATAATGAGGTATACTGTCTTTATGTATTAAACAAAAATATTAAACTATAGCCGTTGTATGCTGATATACTTATAGGGCGTACACACGGTCGGACTTTGTTCGGACATTCCGACAACAAAATCCTAGGATTTTTTCCGACGGATGTTGGCTCAAACTTGTCTTGCATACACACGGTCACACAAAGTTGTCGGAAAATCCGATCGTTCTAAACGCGGTGACGTAAAACACGTACATCGGGACTATAAACGGGGCAGTGGCCAATAGCTTTCATCTCTTTATTTATTCTGAGCATGCGTGGCACTTTGTCCGTCGGATTTGTGTACACACGATCGGAATTTCCGACAACGGATTTTGTTGTCGGAAAATTTTATCTCCTGCTCTCCAACTTTGTGTGTCGGAAAATCCGATGGAAAATGTCCGATGGAGCCCACACACGGTCGGAATTTCCAACAACACGCTCCGATCGGACATTTTCCATCGGAAAATCCGACCGTGTGTACGGGGCATTAGTGTGAATGACCAGAGGGTGATATCCTATGGCTCACAAGGACTGAAAATTTGTTATGGGATAAAGTAGAGAATACTCGTTGTCTAATGAGATGTGGGCTGGGTGTCTCCTATAAGAACATACTCAGCAATCAGTGTACAAGTGCATTTGTTATACATTACCAAGTCCAGCATAAGACTGATCAGCCTAAAGACAGTGTAATACATCTAATCTTTTGGTGTAACCGCATTGTCCTGGAGGGGTTAAAGGTAGACAATCTTGGCAATGTCTGGGTTTGTCTTGAGGCGTAGGAGTCCATTGAGGATGTTGAGCAGACATCAGGTAGGTATCGAAAGAGCTAGAGTCCATCAGTCACGGGATGAGCCAGACAGAACCATTATGAAGGAGGAGGGGGGAGGGAAGGAGGCCTGTGTAAACTTCCATGTAGTGTCACAGCGCATATTGCCGGGGTTGATTTTGAGTGTTAGCCCTTGATTCTAATTAGCTGTCAGGGCCAAAGAGTGATATTGAGGCACTCGGGTAAACTCAAAAACAATCTCTGAGGGGTCCTGCGCCAAAAAACATTAACCTGAACAGGGTGTATATCAAACTTGTAAGGAATCTGTGGATAGTAGTTAAGAGAGTTGTGTCCCCGTAGTGCACTGTGCGTTGTAAGTACCGTATTTGTCGGTGTATAACACGCACTTTTTCCCCTTAAAATCAGGAGAAAATCGTGGGTGCGTGTTATACGCCGATCCCCGCTAATTGTGAGCTATCGGCAGCGATCGCCGCCGACATTCACATAGCGAGTAGTTTTAAATATGGCGCCGCGGAGTTCGGAGGGACTCGGCGGTGCTCGTTCAGCTCCGCCGAGTCTCTCCGAACTCCGCGAAATCACAGAGCCGAGATACACATAGTCGAGTGTATTCGGCTCTTTCCGGCGCCGCTCACAGTCGCGCCCAGTCCCGCCATTGGACCTGTGTTATGTCCATCATAGGGGGGGACTGGGCGGGACTGTGAGCGGCACCGGAAAGAGCCGAATACACTCGACTATGTGTATCTCGGCGGCGTTCGTTCAGTTCCGCCGGCGCCCAGTCCCTCCGAACTCCGCGGCGCCATATTTAAAACTACATGCAGCTATGTGTATGGCGGCAGCGGTAGGCATGGACACTGGGGGCAAGGCTGCACTGACCACTTGGGCAAAGCTGCACTGACAAGGCTGCACTGGGGCAAGGCTGCACTGACAAGGCTGCACTGGGGAAAAGCTGCACTGACAAGACTGCACTGACAAGGCTGCACTGGGGCAAAGCTGCACTGACAAGGCTGCACTGGGGCAAAGCTGCACTGACAAGGCTGCAATGGACACTGGGTCAAGGCTGCACTGACACTGAAAAGGCTGCAATGACACTAACAAGGCTGCAGATGAACACTGATGAGGCTGCATTGATGGGCATTTTAATGTAAGTTTCTTTTCCTTAAACTTCCCTCCTAAAAGTTTTTTTTCCTTAAAATTCTCTCCTAAACTTGGGGTGCATGTTATACGCTGGCGCATGTTATACGCCGATAAATACGGTAGTTTAAAATAGTTGCATCCTGGAAGATTCTTATCAGCTCTAAAGAAGGCTGGATATGCACGTCAGTGGGGAAGTAATTAACATCTGCAGATCTTGGTGTCAACTTAACGTGTTTCAAAATATAGAGGTAACATTATAATACAGAATGGAAGGAACATTCCAGAGATTGTAAAGGTATAGTCTTATAAACCAACAAACGTGAGTTAACAAATATAACCTTTGCAGATTTGCGAAAGCAAAAATCTTAGCCTGAGCTAAACGAGAAAACATAAGTGTGGTACTCTGCAAAAAGGGTAGTGTTAGAGGTCCCTTCTGGCTCTTCGAGAGCGCGGGGAGCCTGATGGGCTGTGACCATACTGTGAGTCGCGGTGTGCAGCATGTGGCCTGGTGCCTGATGGCGATCTTCTCCTGCTGTATCGTACAGACTGCGCTTCCATTGGTTCTTCCGGTGGTTTGTGTCGTCTGACAGGAGCATGTTGGAATTCAGCATACCAATTAGGGACATCCACTAAGGGGATGTCCAGGCTATGACAGAATTGTGACATATCTTCAGGCACCCTCAGCATGGCCGTCCGGCCCAGATGTGTGGCAGACAAACAAAATGGGAATTTCCATCGGTATCTTATTCCATTAGCTCGTAGTACCTGAAGAAGGGGTTTTAGATCTCTTTGATGCTGAAGAGTGATGCTGGACAAATCCTGAAAGATCTGGATCTGTTGCCCATCGTGTTGAAATTGTGATTTCTCTCTCATCTGTCGTAGAATTTCTTCCTTTAACTTATAGTCTACAATGCAGCATATAATGTCCCTGGGGGGATCTGTTTCTCTTCCCTTAGGGCGCAGTGCCCTGTGTATTCTTTCCATCTCAAAATGTGTTTGATGAGGTCTGTTTAACAGGCCGTTAAAGAGGTCGGTAACTGCCGGCAGCAAATGCTCAGTATCAATAGTCTCAGGCATGCCTCTGATCCTGAGGTTTTGACGGCGATTATCAAGGTCTTCCACGTGCCGTTGAACTTCTCTTAGCTGCAGTGTGTGTGTGTCTAGCTTTCTCGTTACCTTGCGGAGGACCGTGTCGTGTTGGGCCGTGGTTTTTTCCACTTCTTGTACCCTGTCACTTAGTGATTGTATATCCAGATGTAGGTCCGCTATGGCGGCCGACAGAGTGTCCTTGATGTCAGCGGCAATTGTTCTCAGGTCGTGTATGCTGAGGTGAGATTGTGGAGGGTTATCCTGGACTCCTGTTACCACAGGAGGTGATAGGAGCGGTGCTAGCGTGGGTCCCGACATTTGTGTTCCAGATGTCTGTGAGGGTCTGTGGCGAGATGGCGCCATGTTGCTCCGCTGCGTTTTAAACATCTCCGGGATGTTCCGGCTTATACTTCCTGTATGTTCGCGGGGAGAGCTGGACCTCGAGGTAGATGAGTTCCGGGATGCTGTTCCCATCTTCCAGAGTATAGTTAGAGATAGTTGGGGTGAGTTTTCCTCCTGTGATGATGATAAAGGAATGGCAATGGCGGGAGCTAAGCAGTCAAGCAGCCATCTTCCTGTGCAAGAGAGTTTTCTCTTTACTCCCCATATACCACGATTCTTGAGGCGCATATACCTAGTGGACTATACCTGGCTCTTAATCCTGTCACAAGGAGGAGACCTAAAGCCTTCCATTTAGTTTAGAGGGAAAGGAATATGTTTATGCTACTCCACTGAAGGATCGTTGGTCTATCCCAGGAAGATTGCCTCTTGCTATCTGTTTTCCACACACGTGTATAACCCATACACTGATGGTAAGGGTCAGTTTGTGTTGGTGATGGTGTTTACATCTCCTTTCTGAGTGTCCTTTCATTATGGATCCCGCTAAACAGAGTGTCACCACTTCCTTCTGATGAAGAGGACTTTGTTCAACTATTGTTATTTTTATCTTTATGAGGACATTTAGACTTATTTTCTAGCCCTGCGCCACTCCTCCTAATTGTCAAAAACTGTCTCTTGTCATCTTTAACACTTTTTTGTGAAATGATAGGGGTACTTTTGTACCTCCTTACCATTTCACACAGGGGGAGGGCCAGGATCTGGGGGTCCCCTTGTTAAAGGGGCTTCCAGATTCCGATAAGCCCCCCACAGAACCCCACAACCACCAGGCAGGGGTTGTGGGGATGAGGCCCTTGTCCCCATCAACATGGGGACAAGTTGTTTTGGGGGCTACCCCAAAGCACCCTCCCAATGTTGAGGGCATGTGGCCTGGTACAGTTCAGGAGGGGGGCGCTCTCTCGTCCCCACCTCTTTTCCTGTGGCCTGCCAGGTTGCGTGCTCGGATAAGGGTCTGGTATGGATTTTAGGGGGGACCCCACGCCATTTTTTTTTTTAATTTTGGCGCGGGGTTCCCCTTAAAATCCATACCAGACCCTTGTCTGGTATAGATTTTGAGGGGACCCCATGCAATTTTTTTTTTACATTTTGGCCGGGGTTCCCCTTAATATCCATACCAGACCTGAAGGGCCTGGTATGGAATTTAGGGGGACCCCCCCCCCACATCATTTTTTTTTTAATTTTGGTTCGGGGTTCTCCTGTGGGGAATTCCCATGCCATTTTTATCAGTGAACTTTTATGTGTATTGTCGGACCGGCAATACATTAATATCCGTGAATAGTTTTAAATGACTTTTTTTCCTTTGAAATGTCATTTTGCCGCAGACTGTTCTAAACACGGGAAACATGCGCCCCTTTACAGGCATACTATAGACAACCCCCCAGGTACGAAATTTAAAGGAATATTACACTTTTATTGTTTCACTTTAAGCATTATTAAAATCACTGCTTCCGAAAAAACAGACGTTTTTAAAACTTTTTTTGCATTGATCCATGTCCCCTGGGGCAGGACCCAGGTCCCCAAAAACTTTTCATGACAATACCATGCATATAAGCCTTTCAAATTAGCACTTTTGATTATTCATGTTCGTGTCACATAGACTTTAACAGTGTTCGTGTGTTCGAACAAATTTTTTGCCTTGAGCTACTGGCCTGTCCAGCATCCAGCATGCTTTCTGAACGCACATTCATTGCTGCTGGAGGCTTTGTAAAGGGTCAAAGAGTGTGCCTGTCCACAGACTCCATTGATAGGCTCACATTCATAAAAGTGAATCAGTCGTGGATCAGCAGCTATCAAGCACCTGATGCTGATGACTGCCTATGCTGACTATTCTATTCCTCCTCAATCTTGATGATGCTAGCTTCCAACAATATTTTTGGTTCAGGGCACCACCATCCAAGGCCCAATTTTTCTGTGAGGGCTTACAGTGTTCTGGTACCACCAACACCTAAGGCCCAATTTTCTGCAGAGTATATAGAGCAGGCTGTATAGTATATATACTGCTGTCCAGAGTATATAGTGCCTG